>NC_089240.1:109781451-110091303 GCF_963924675.1 Phocoena phocoena | reverse complement strand
AGAATGCAGCCAGGGCAAGAGAGTGTGGGCCAGAGTAGTCACAGTCAGTGAAAATTGATCAAGGCCTTGAAAGATGAACAGGTTTGGATGAAAGGCAAGAAAGTAAGAAAGCATCTTGATGCAGAGAGGGAGAAGGAGCAGGGCTCAAAGAGGGAAATAAGAATGATGTGATTAAGGGTATAAAAGATTGAATGGGCAAGAGGAGGCTAGACCATAGGGGACATGAATGCCAAGCTTAGACTTAGCATAGTAGGCAATATGTCACTATAAGCATGTCTTTCAACCATGGCACTTGTATGATAAAAGCAACATGAATTGTATATTTTAGGAGATAAGTTTGGATTGATAGAGACAAACCAGAGACTTTTATAGGAATTGAGATATAAAATGATGATGATTGGGACTAGTGAAGGCAACAGGAAATGAGAAAAATGATAGAAGAAAAAGAGGTAACAGAGAGTATGACATTAAAGATGCTAGGAGTCATTTTGGGGGAATAAACTAAAGTCTTTTGTGCTAGATTGAATATAAATGATGAAGAAAGGAAAGAATTCAGAATGAGCCTAGGTTTTCTAATCTGGGAGAATGGAAGGTTGGTGATTTTATTAGTTTGCTAGGGCTGCTATAACAAGAACCACAAACTGAGTTGCTTAAACAACAGAAATCTATCATCTCACAGTTCTGGAGGCTAGAAATCTGAGATCAAGGCTCTAGCAGGGTTGGTTCCTTCTGAGGGCTCTGAGGGAGAATCTGTTCCAGACCTCTCTCCAGCTTCTGGTGGTTTTCTGGCCATCTTTGGCATTCCTTGGCTTGAAGATGCATCACCCCGATCTCTGTCTTCCTGTTCACGTGACATTTTCCCTGTGTGCATGTCTGTCTCTGTGTCCAATTTTCCCCTTTCCTTAAGGACACCAGTCATAGAAATCTATAAGCCCACCCCAATTACCTCATTTTAACTTGATTACCTCTGTAAAGATCATATTTCCAAATAAGGTCACATTCTGAGGGCTGCAAAGTATCTTTTTTAGGAGGACAGATTCAACCCATAACAGTAGAATTGATAGAAATGGACTGATGGATGGGACTGATTTGCAGAAAATAATGAAAACAGCTTCAGACAGTAGGTAGTTAGGAAATAGATGTAAGGGATTTGTATACAAATCAGGGTTGAAGAAAGTAGAAGGCATAGAAGATAGTAGTACAGAGGCGTTCATCTATACTCTGTTAGGAGTCAAAAAGGGAATAAACTACAAATATTTCCATAAATTTGGAGTATAAACAATAGAGATTAGTGGAATTTCATTTTTTACAATAGTCATAAGCCTGGAACATGGAAGGAACTCAGTAAATGTTTGTTGAATGAATGAAAATTTTCTTATTAAACACTTTGAAGTAGATTTTATGATTTTGTGATCTTGAAAAATATGCAATAACCATAAATAATTAAATTTAACCTAGGTTTCCCTATGTGTCTTATTTTTTTCAATTAATAAACTTTAAGTTTTAGATCAGTTTTAGGTTCATTGCAAAATTGAGCAGGAAGTACAGAGTTCCCAAATACTGCCTGTGCCCATATACACACAGTCTCCCCCACCATCTACATCCCGCACCCTAGGGGTACATTTGTTACAGTAGCTGAATACATCATCATCACCCAAAGTTCATAATTTGCATTAGAGTTCACTCTTGGTATCCATTCTATGGTTTTGGAGAAATATATAAAATGTATGTGTTCACCATTGTAGTATCATACAGAATAGTTTCAGGTAACTTAATATCCTCTGTGCTGAACCTATTCATCCTTCCCTCCCCCCAAATGCTTAGTTACCACTGATCTTTTATACTGACTCCATAGTTTTTCCCTTTCCAGACTGGCATATAGTTGGGGTCATAAAGTATGCAGCCTTTTCAAATTGATTATTTTTACTTAGTAATATGCAGTTACTTTTCCTGCATGTCTTTTTGTGGCTTGATAGCTCATTTCTTTTTAGTGCCATTTATTATTCCATTTTCTGGATGCACCACAGTATATCAGTGGTTAGATAACCACTAAAGAGCATTGTGGTTGCCTCCAAGTTTTGGCGATTATAAATAAAGCTGCTGTAAACATTCATGTGCAGGTTTTTTTGTGGACAAAGTTTTTAGCTCATTTGGGTAAATACCAAGGAGCATGGTTGCTGGATCATATCCTAAAAGTATGTTTAGTTTTGTGAGAAACTGCCAAACTATCTCCCAAAGTGTCTGTACCATTTTGCATTCCCACCAGCAATGAAGGAGAGTTCTTGTTTGCACCACATCCTCACCAGTCCTTGATGCTGTCATTGTTTTGAATTTCGGCAATTCTGATATGTTTCTAGTGATATCACATTCTTGTTTTAATTTGCAATTCCCTAATGATATATGATGTTGAAATCTTTTCATATGCTTACTTGTCATTAGTATATCTTTGGTGAGGTGTCTGTTCAGGTCTTTAGTCCAAATGTGTTGTTCATTTTCTTATTGTTGAGTTTTAAGAGTTCATGGTATGTTTTTGATAACAGTCCTTTATCAGATGTGTCCTTTGCAAATACTTTCTCTCAGTTTGTGGCTTGTCTTCTTGACATTGTCTTTCACAGAGAAGTTTCTATTTTAATTAAGTCCAGGTTATCAATTATTTCTTTCATGGGTCATACCTTTGGTGGTGTGTCTAAAAAGTCATCACCATACTCAAGGTCACCTACATTTTCTCTTATGTTATCTTCTAGGAGGTTTATAGTTTTGCATTTTTCATTTGGGTCTGTGATCCATTTTGAGTTAATCTTTGTGATGTCCCGTTGTTCCAGCACATTTGTTAAAAGAGTCTATCTTTTCTCCATTGTATTGCCTTTGCTCCTTTGTCAAAGATCAGTTGACTCTATTTATGGGGGTCTATTTCTGAGCTATCTAATCTATTCCATTGATCTATTTGTCTATTCTTTCACCAACACCACACTGTCTTAGTTACTACAGCTTTCTGTTAAGTCTTGAAGTCAGGTAGCAACTGTCCTCCAACTTTATTCTTCTCTTTCAATATTGAGTTGGCCATTCTGGGTCTTTTCCCTCTTTATAAACTTTAGAATCAGTTTGTCAACATCCACAAAATAACGTGTTTGGATTTTTTTTAACATCTTTATGGGAGTATAATTGCTTTACAATGGTGTGTTAGTTTCTCCTTTATAACAAAGTGAATCAGCTATACATATACATATATCCCCATATCTCCTCCCTCTTGCATCTCCCTCTGACCCTCCCTATCCCACACCTCTAGGTGGTCACAGAGCACCGAACTGATCTCTCTGTGCTATGCGGCTGCTTCCCACTAGCTATTTTACGTTTGGTAGTGTATATATGTCCATGCCACTGTCTCACTTCGTCCCAGTTTACCCTTCCCCCTCCCCGTGTCCTCAAGTCCATTCTCTGCGTCTCCGTCTTTATTCCTGTCCTGCCCCTAGGTTCTTCAGAACCTTTTTTTTTTTTTTTTTTAGATTCCATATATATGTGTTAGCATACGGTATTTGTTTTTCTCTTTCTGACTTACTTCACTCTGTATGACAGACTCTAGTTCCATCCACCTCACTACAAATAACCCAATTTCGTTTCTTTTTATGCCTGGGTAGTATTCCATTGTATATATGTGCCACATCTTCTTTATCCATTCATCTGTTGATGCACACTTAGGTCGCTTCTATGTCCTGGCTATTGTAAATAGAGCTGCAATGAACATTGTGGTACATTACTATTTTTGAATTATGGTTTTCTCAAAGTATATGCCCAGTAGTGGGATTGCTGGGTCATATGGTAGTTCTATTTTTAGGTTTTTAAGGAACCTCCATATTGTTCTCCATAGTGGCTGTATCAATTTACATTTCCACCAACAGTGCAAGAGGGTTCCCTTTTCTCCACACCATCTAGGCATTTATTGTTTGTAGATTTTTTGATGATGGCCATTCTGACTGGTGTGAGGTGATACCTTATTGTAGTTTTGATTTGCATTTCTCTAATGATTAGTGATGTTGAGCATCCTTTCATGTGTTTGTTGGCAATCTGTATATGTTCTTTGAAGAAATGTCTATTTAGGTCTTCTGCCCATTTTTGCATTGGGTTGTTTGGTTTTTTTGATATTGAGCTGCATGAGCTGCTTGTAAATTTTGGAGATTAATCCTTGGTCAGTTGCTTCATTTGCAAATATTTTCTCCCATTCTGAAGGTTGTGTTTTCATCTTGTTTATGGTTTCCTTTGCTGTGCAAAAGCTTTGAAGTTTCATTAGGTCCCATTTGTTTATGTTTGTTTTTATTTCCATTTCTCCAGGAGGTGGGTCAAAAAGGATCTTGCTGTGATTTATGTCATAGAGTGTTCTGCCTATGTTTTCCTCTAAGAGTTTTATAATGTCTGGCCTTACATGTAGGTCTTTAATGCATTTTGAGTTTATTTTTGTGTATGGTATTAGGGAGTGTTCTAATTTCATTCTTTTACATGTAGTGGTCCAGTTTTCCCAGCACCACTTACTGAAGAGGCTGTCTTTTCTCCATTGTATATTCTTGCCAACTTCATCAGAAATAAGGTGACCATATGTGCATGGGTTTATCTCTGGGCTTTCTATCCTGTTCCATTGATCCATATTTCTGTTTTTGTGCCAGTATCATACTGTCTTGATTACTATGTTGCTTGGATTTTGATTGGGATTGCACTGAACCCAGAAATTAGGTTGGAAATAACCGATATCTTGACAATATAAAGTCATCCTATCCATAAACATTAATCTCTCCATTTATTTAGTTCTTTGATTTCGTTCATCAGAGTTTTGTAGTTTTCCTCATATAGATCTCATATGCATTTTGTTACATCTATACCTAAGTATTTCATTTTTGTTGTGTTAATATAAATGGTAGTATGTTTTGAATTTCAAATTCCACTTATTCATTTTTGGTATATAGCAAAGCAACTGACTTTTGTATATTAACTTTTTTATATATCCTGCAACCTTGTTATAAGTGCTTATTAGTTCCAGGAGTTTTTCTATCAGTTCTTTCAGATTTTCTCCATAGATGACCATGTCCTCTGCAAACAAAGGCAATTTTATTTTTTCCTTCCGATTGTATGTACATCTTATTTCCTTTTCTCGTCTGATTGCATTAACTAGGACTTCCAGTACAATGTTGAAAAAACAGTGGTAAGAGGGGACATCCTTGCCTTGTTCTTAATGGGAGAGATTCAAGTTTCTCACCACGAAGTATGATGTTAGCTATAAGTTTTTTGTAGATGTTCATTATCAAGTTGAGGAAGTTCTCTCTTCCTAGTTTACTGAGATTTTTTTTATCATGGATAGGTGTTGGATTTTGTCAAATACCTTTTCTGCATCTATTGATACTTTCATGTGACTTTAACCTCTTTAACTTGTTAATGTAATGGATAGCATTAATTGATTTTCGAATGTTGAACCACCCTTGCATACCTGGGATAAATTCCACTTGATTGTGGTGTATTTCTTTTTAATACATTCTTGGATTTGATTTACTAATATTTTGTTGAGGATTTTTGCATCTGTGTTCATGAGAGTTATCAGTCTGTGCTTTCTTTTCTTGTAATGTCTTTGTATGGTTTTGGTATCAGGGGAATGCTGACTTCATAGAATGAGTTAGGAAGTATTCCCTCTGTTTCTATCATCTGGAAGAGATTGTAGAAATTTTGTATTATTCCTTCCTTAAATGTTTAAAAGAATTCAGTAGTAAACTTATGTGGGCCTAGTACTTTCTGTTTTAGAGAATTACTAATTATTGATTCAATTTCATTAAGAGATACAGGCCTATTCAAGTTGTCTACTTTTTTTTTTTTTTTTTTTTTTTTGCGGTACGTGGGCTTCTCACTGTTGTGGCCCCTCTCCGGATGCACAGGCTCAGCGGCCACGGCTCACGGGCCCAGCCGCTCCGCGGCATGTGGGATCTTCCCAGACGGGGGCACGAATCCGTGTCCCCTGCATCGGCAGGCAGACTCTCAACCACTGCGCCACCAGGGAAGCCCTGTCTACTTCTTTTTTATATTATAGTTGCTTTACACTGCCATGTCAGTTTCTGCTGTACAGAAAAGTGAATCAGCCATACATATACATATACTTTTTAGATTTCCTTCCCATGTTTACTTCTTGTGTGTGTTTTAACAGATTGTGTATTTCAAGGAGTTGGCCCACTTCATCTAGGTTATCAAATGTTGGACATAAAGTTGTTCATAATATTCCTTTATTATCCTTTTAATGTCCATAGGATCTATAGTGATATCCTCTCTTTCATTTTGGACATTAGTAGTTTGTGTCTTCTTTATTTTTTTCTTAGTTAAACTGGCTAGAGGTTTATCAATTTTACTGAAAGAACCAGCTTTTGGTTTCATAAATTTTCTGTTGAGTTCCTATTTTCTATTTAATTGATTTCTGATCTATTTTTATGATATCTTTTCTTCTGCTTACTTTAGATTTAATTTGCTCTTCTTTTTCTAGGTTCCTAAGGTGGAAGCTCAGATAATTGATTTTAGATCTTTCTTCTTTTTAGGTCTTTTCTAATCTATGTATTCAATGCTATACATTTCCCTCTAAGCATGGCTTTCACTGCATCTCACAAATTTTGAGAGTTGTGTTTTTATTTCCATTTATTTCAAATATTTTTAAATTTCTCTTGAGATTTCTTCTTTGACTCGTGCCTTTTAGATGTGTGTTGTTTGATCTCCAAGTATTTTGGAATTTTCCATCTATCTTTCTGTTATTGATTTCTAGTTTAATTTCATTGTGGTCTGATAGCATACCTACTGTGATTTCTATTCTTTTAATGTGTTCAGATGTGTTTTATGATGCAGAATGTGATCTATCTTGGTGCATGTTGCATGTGTGCTTGAGAAGAATGTGTAATCTGCCTTTGTTAAATGAAACAGTCTATACATGTCAACTGTATCCAGTTAATTTATGGTGCTGTTGAGTTCAACTGTGTCATTACTGATATTCTTCCTACTGGATTGTTCCACTTTTGATAGAGAGGTATGAAGTCTCTATAATAGTGGATTCATCTATTTTTTCCTTGCAGTTCTACCAGATTTTGCTTCACTTATTTTGACACACTATTATTAGGCTCATACACATTGTTTGTTATGTCTTCTTGTAGTACTAACCCCTTTATCACTATGTAATGCCCCTCTTTAGCCCTGATAACTTTCCTTGGTCTGAAGTCAGCTCTGTCTAAAATTAATATAGCTACTTTTACTTTTTTTTGATTAGTGTTAGCATAGTATCTTTCTCCATTCCTTTACTTTTAATCTATATGTATGTTTATATTTAAAGTGTGTTTCTTAAAGATACCACTATAGTTGTTTCTTGTTTTTTTATCACTCTGACAATCTCTGAATTTTAATTGTATTTAGACCACTGATGTTTAAAATGATTATTGATGTAGTTGGATTAATATCCACTATATTTGTTACTGTTTCCTATTTATTGCTCTTGTTCTTTGTTCTTCCTTTTGTCTTCTACACTTTCCCAGCCCTTTGTGGTTTTAATTGAGCATTTTATATGATTCTACTTTCTCTTCTTTGTTAGCATATTGCTTATACTTCTTTTTTTTTTTACTTTTTTAGTGGTTGCCTTAGAATTTGCAATTTACATTTATGACTAATCCAAGTCCACTTTCAAATAACACTATACCAGTTTGTGGGTAGTGCAAATACCTTATGATAACATAATCCCAATTCCTTCCTCCCATTCCTTATATCATTGCTGTCATTAATTTCACTTATACATAAGCGCACGCACGCGCACACACATACACACACACACACACACAAGCATACATAATTGAACACATTGTCAGTATTATTTTGAACAAACTATTATCTGTTAGCTCAAGAATAAGAAAAATTAAAGTTTTTATTTTGCCATCACTTTTTCCTTCTTTAATGTTCTTCCTTTCTTTATGTAGATCCAAGTTTCTGACTTATGTCATTTTTCCTCTGTCTTAGGAACTTCTTTTAACATTTCTTGCAAGGCAGGCCTAATAGCAACAAATTCCCTCAATTCTTCTTTGAGAAAGTATTTCTCCTTCACTTTTGAAGGATAATTTCACAAGGTACAGAATTCTAAGTTGGTGGATTTTTTTTTCTCTTAACACTTTGACTATTCTCTCTATTCTATTCTTGCTTGCATGATTTCTGAGGAGAAGTAGCATGTAATTCTTATCTTTGCTTCTCTATAGGTAAGGTGTTTTTTTCCTCTGGCTTCTTTCAATATTGTTTCTTTCTCTTTGATTTTCTGAAATTTGAATATGTTTTGGCATTTATCCTGCTTGATGCTCTCTGAGATTCCTGCGTCTGTGGTTTGGTGTCTAACATTAATTCTGACATGTTCTCAGTCATTATTATTTTACATATTGTTTCTGTTTCTCTCTTTTTTCTCCTTCTGATATTCTCATTATGTATACATTACATCTTTGTAATTGTCTCACAATTCTTGCATTTTCTGTTCTTGGGGGGGTAATTTTTTTTTCTTTTTGCTTTTCAGTTTAGGAGGTTTCTATTGTCATATCCTCAAGCTCAGAAATTCTTTCCCCAGCCATGCCCAATCTACTAATAAGTCCATCAAGGGGATTTTTCATTTCGGTTAGAGTCTTTGATCTCTAGCATTTCTATTTGATTCTTTCTTTGAATTTCCATCTCTCTGCATACAATATCCATCTGTTCTTCTATGTTGTCTACTTTCTCTATTAAAGCCTGTAGCATATTAATAATAGTTGTGTTTTTTTTTTTTTTTTGGCTGTGCCATGCAGCTTGTGGGAATTTTAGTTCCCCAACCAGGGACTGAAACTGGGCCCTCAGCAGTGAAAGCACATAGTCCTAACCACTGGACCACCAGCAAATTCCCAATAATAGTTGTTTTAAATTCCCTGTCTGATAACTCCAACATTTCTGCCATATCTGACTCTGGTTCTGATCCTTGTTCAGTCTCTTCAAACTATGTTTTTTAGTATGCCTTGTAATTTTTTGTTGAAATCTGGACATGATGTACTAGGTGAAAGGAACTCTGTTAAATAGGACTTTTGTGGTATTGTGGTAAGATGTGGTGGGAGGAGAATCATTTTATAGTCCTATGATTAGGTCTCAGTCTTTTAGTGAGCCTATACCTCTGGACTTTGAACTTCACAAGTGTTTCTCAGTTTCTTCTCCCCCTTTAGGTGGGACAGAATGGCTAGAGGGGTCTGGAGCTGGTTGGCTCCCTGGGTTGGTTAGGCTCTGGTACTACCCCAGTATGTTAGGCTATGGTAAAATCATTTCTTATGAAGGCAGCCCTTTTAAAGAAGAACATGATGCTCTGGCATATCTCAAGAGGGTTTCTTTTTCCCCTCCCCTGCTGGAAGCACATAGGAATTTTTCTCCAGTGTTCACTCTGAGGACCAGGTGGAGCCCCTGGAGATAAAACTCACAAAAGTGTAGGGACCTAGCTATGACTGGGTCTCCCTGGAGTTTTTAACTCTCAGACTTATTTACACTGAGCCTACAGCAAATTGCCAAGTACAGTTTAGGTTTTCCTACCTTGGCACTGTTTCCTGTGGCGATATCTGCTCATGGGTTTCTGGTCTGGTAAGTTGTGATTCTCTGTATTCACCTGTTTGTCTCTCCAATTTTGGGTGTATGAGTTTGCCCTCTTACTTCACTTCTCTATTGTATCTAAGAAGAATTGTTGGTTTTTTTCAGTTTGTTCAGCTTTTTACTTGTTGTTAGGATGGAGTGGTGACTTCTAAGCTCCTTACATGCTAGACCATAAACTGGAAGTTTTTTTTCTTTTGGCCTCACTGCACGGCTTGTGGGATCTTAGTTCCCCAACCAGGGATCGAACCCGGGCCCTCAGCAGTGAAAGCGCAGAGCCCTAAGCACTGGACCACCAGGGAATTCCCCAGGAAGTCTTGTGTCTTAATTTTTACATTTACCTTTCCTCTATAGGATCAGTTAAGGCTGCACTTTTAAAAAATAACTGTCAGCCAAATTATTGTGTGGACAGTCATCAGTTCAAGACAATTAGCCTTCTATTTTATTATTACAGGCTCTTATTATTTGCAGCATTTCAAGTAAAAGTAACTGATGTTACCTAGAAATATTTTAGTGATGTTTGAGGTGAAGAATTTGAAACACAATGAGGACTTTTGTGTGTTGGAATTCGGTGTTCATTTACAAAAACGAGTCTTTGTGCTTTTGTGTCCATCTCTTGCTACCATGGCCAACTCAGATCTAAAGTTTCTCATTGAGAGGCTTTTTATACACGTCAGTTTAAAACACCAAGTTTTCATGGTACTAAGGTGAACCACAACGGAATCTGGATATATGGTTTTTACTCCTTTGTATTGATTGTTTAGCCTTAGTATCACAGGCAGAAGCTCTGAAAGAAGAAAATGACAGCCTCCGTTGGCAGCTTGATGCCTACCGGAATGAGGTGGAACTGCTAAAGCAAGAACAAGGCAAAGCCCACAGAGAAGATGACCCAAACAAGGAACAGCAGCTGAAACTCCTGCAGCAAGCCCTGCAAGGAATGCAACAGGTAAAGACATTTTGGTCCTCTGAGCTTTTTGGAAGGATAGTAATCAGCTCCTCACTTGTAAAAGGGCCCCTGCAAGCAAATAGAATAGCAAACTTCTTATTTTCTTGGTATTGTGTTCTCTGGCATGGCTGAGGAAGGGATTATGTATTATAGTTCATGAAATATTCTGGCAAATGCAGAGATAGCAATGGATCACCAGTTTTCAAAGAATGTGCATTCAGTAAAAAATACTTAACAATAAAACTACACTGAGCATAACCTAATCTTTTCTTTATGCTACAGAATGTACTTTGGGATTTGGACAGGGTCTCAAGGTCATTATGAAGAACCTTAATTACTTAGATATGCAACAGTGCTGGTGAATAAGTATCTAGTTGATACAATGCTAAATAATACAGTCTTTTAGAAGAAATGGCAAGAATCCTACCCTTGATTTGGTTGGAAGGAGGGGTGTTATGGGTTTTTAAGTATCAGTGCTTTTGGGCACATAATACCAATGTGCTTTTGTTTTGTTTTGTTTTCAGTCATTTATGTGAATGAGTTTACCAGCACGTTATCCCAAGTATAAAAAGTAAAGTAAATAAGTGCATCCAACTGTAAATGCATTCAAATACAACATTGTGTAGCAGATGGTCAATATCTAGAAGTTTTATGTAACCACCACAGCAAGACTACTATTTAAAAGATATCAACATCTGTTTCCATTATAGTAAAGGAGTAGTACTTCTGAGTAAGGGTACTATCCTCTTCTGTCTTGCCAGACTACCAGCCATTTTCCTCACAACTTAAACTGTCCAATAATTTTTTAATTGTGTGCCTTGGAATTATCTAGGGCAAAGCTTATTGATGTTTAGAAATCACAAATTGTGAACAGGGAGTCTCTTCTGGCACTAAGAGCCCCATGTTCCTATTACTTCTGCTATCATTGTCTTCCTATGTGACAAGCAATATCACATTAATATTTCACCTTTCCTATTAACAAAATGTGTGAAGTAATGCTTACCTTCCTTTTACTGTCACCGTGGAGTTTAATTAGATCAGGGATCTAGTTTAATTACATCAAATATCTTTCCACCAAAAAATACATCTCCTCAGCTGGACTTCAAAGAATTTCAACCATGTACATCGTACTGTGTCTTTTAGCCCTCCCAATGGTCTTTTGCAAGCCTCTGAAAAGCAAAACTTTGAAAACATTTTCTTGTTGTTGTTTTCCCCTCTTACCTTGATTTGAAACCACTCCACATAAGAATGGAGTGGTTCAATTTAAAACTAATGAACTTTTTTTTCATTCCATCCCTTCAAAAACTTCGGTGAGACAATTAGGTCTCTACCTCCTGAAAAATTAATTTTACTCATTTTGATTACTTTTTATTGGACAATAGCCTTGTAAACAATGGTAAAATTTCTCCCATCTTATCCCCGATAGATGTATAGTCTAATATGATGGTTAAGAGCATGGGCTGTGGGGTTGACTCAACCTGGGTTTAAATCCCAGCTCTGGCACTGACTATCTGAATAGTCTTAGGCAAACCATTAAGCCTCTCTAACCTTCAGGCTTATGTATCATAGTTTTATTGTGAGGCTTAAATGAGATCATGCATATGAAACCCTTTGCCCAATACTTGGCACATGTTAGATGCTAAATACATAGTATTTGTAGTAATCATTAATGATAAATCCAGTTCCTTGCCTACTGATAAGGGAACTAACATTTGTGAAATTTGGATTCTTTACTACTTTTCTCACAGAAATTGAACTTGGCTTGGAAAATGGCTACTTGCAAGAATGCTTTACACATTAAGTTCAGTTCTATGCCAAAATCAAGATATTGTCCACATAGTATTAACTGCACCCTACCCTTACATCTGGCTGGAATAGGAAAGTTAAGTGATTAGATCAATTAGTTTCTCAGACTCTTTCTAAAATATGAACAAATCCAAAAGATTCATAAGAGCCAGATAAAATAACTTCAAGTGAAAAGTATCTTGATTTTCCCTTTAGTATCTTTGCATGGAGAAATGGTTGTGTGTACTGGGGGAAAGTGAGGCAGGCCTGCCTAATATCTAACTTCAGCCAGTGTTTTTAAGTGAAGTGTGGCTTCTTAAGACTTGATTGTCTTTGGTCTTTCTTGTAGCATCTACTCAAAGTCCAAGAGGAATACAAACGGAAAGAAGCTGAACTTGAAAAAATCAAAGATGACAAGTTACAGGTGGAAAAAATGTTGGAAAATCTTAAAGAAAAGGTACATGAGTACTAAGTGACCCTTTTCCCTGGCCCCCTTCCCCCTTTTCAGTGACAATGAAAATGCCCTGGAAGCTCCTACCAATAGGTATCAATGTGGAATGGTTGGTTGATTGATTGGGGATTAAAAGCCCTTCTCCAGGGTAATTCTTGAATCAAGGGCTCTGCTTTTAGGTATGAGGCATTTCTAAAGGTTCTGGAGAGTATACTTTTCAATGAATAAAATGTCTGTCCATCCCTAACATTCCTCAGTCTTCCTTCTTGGAGAAGATCAGAGTATACACCTCATCCCTGCTTCATCTAGTCAAGGAAATAACAACATAGAAAGCCCATGTGACACAAAATACTTTCAATTAAGCATTTCATTAAACGAAGGAACACAAGTACAACAGAACATTGCCATTTCTTTGCCGACACTCCATCTAGTGTAATAATGAGCTGCTGCAGGTTGAAACAGCCAAAACCAAAAGGGGGGAAACTTGGAAAGCAAACAAGGAGACACATTATTCTAAAGCTAGATAATAGCAACTGGGAAGGCAAAATGGGACTTTGCCTAATGAGAGCCTGCAGCCATAGAACCTCCAGTGAGGACCTCTGAGAAAGTCTGCGAACTTCTAGATGGACTAATGTATCTCAACCATGCATCGGGTGCCCAGTCTATTTAAGGTATGTAAAGTCTACTGATGGCGTCTCCCTGTCACACGTCTCTAATTTCCTTTATGCCTGAACATTCAAGTTAACTTATCCTCTGGAAAGAAAGGCCCATTGACCATAGCTGCCTGACTTAATGTCTCAGAAGAAAGAGAAGATTAGGGGGCTTCCCTGGTGGCGCAGTGGTTAAGAATTTGCCTGCCAATGCAGGGGACACGGGTTCGAGCCCTGGTCCAGGAAGATCCCACATGCTGCGGAGCAGCTAAGCCCGTGCACCACAACTACTGAGCCTGCGCATCTGGAGCCCATGAGCCACGACTACTGAGCCCACGTGCCATAGCTGCTGAAGCCCGCTCACCTGGAGCCTGTGCTCTGCAACGGGAGAGGCCACCTCAATGAGAGGCCCACGCGCCACAGTGAGGGATGGCCCCCCCTCACTGCAACTGGAGAAGGCCCACGTAGCAACGAAGACCCAGCACAACCAAAAATAAATAAATAAAAATAACAAAGAAAAAATAAAAGAGAGAGAAGATTAGGAGCTTAGACCAAGAGCCAGAAATCAATTCCACAGTTCTACGGTTCCACAAGAGCTCGTGCTATTTCTCTTCTGTGCTCAGGGCAGGAAGATGCAATGCATACGAGCCCTGGGTGTGTTTGCCAGCATAGTGACTTCCCCCAGAGTGCCATTAAGAACTGGCAACCTGGGGGCTTCCCTGGTGGCGCAGTGGTTGAGAGTCCGCCTGCCGATGCAGGGGACATGGGTTCCTGCCCCGGTCCGGGAAGATCCCACATGCCGCAGAGCGGCTGGGCCCGTGAGCCATGGCCGCTGAGCCTGCGCGTCCCGAGCCTGTGCTCCGCAATGGGAGAGGCCACAGCAGTGAGAGGCCCGCGTACCGCAAAAAAAAAAAAAAAGAACTGGCAACCTTGGTGTAATTGAAGCAAATGATTGAAAGTGTGAAGTGTTTTCTTCTGGAGGCCATTTGCAATATGTTTTTAATTTTTCCACTTCATAAAACCAACTCACTTTCCAGTTTTGTGGGTGTTATTAAAGAAATGAGCATAATCCCAGACAAAGTCATTTATCAAGCATTTAATTGAAAAGTGCCAAAGCTGCTCTATTTAGCAGGACTTTCCTCATACGATCAGAGCTTCTAAAATGTCCCAGAGCTGCTACTTAGCTCTGTTTCCCTTCTTGCATAAGATGGAGTGTGTGTGTAGTGTAGCCAGAAGACTCTAGATGAACGTGGGGTTATCCTAATGACATCAAGCTTAAAATCACTCTTCAGGATTGACATCACAAATTGACTTGAGGACATTTTCGTGTAAGCAGCTCTCTGCTTTGTAAAGTATTTCATTTAAAGAAGTGAAGGGTCAAATGGCATTGAAAAGTCTTGCAATATTATACCTAAGTCTAAGTGTTTCCCATTTGCAACTAAATATACCTTGAAGTGGCAGCTAAAGAGGACAGGGAGAGAAATCCAACTGATAATCAGAAAACTGTGAGTCAGAATATGTTTCTGTCCTGTTATTTTAAGTGAGGTTTCCTTCAGGGAAAGTCATGACAGTTCATTATAATCTGATCTTCTCTGGGAAGCTGATTTGTGACCAAATATTTCAAACTGTCACAATTAGGTTAGGAAGCAAAGTACCATCACATTAGACTGCAAAAATAATTCCAGGTTGAAAGGAAAGCAATAAGTTTTGGTGAGGAAGGACATTTTTTCTTTTTGTTTGGGTTTCTTGACAGTAAACCACAGTGTGAGTTATTGTCAGTGTTTTGCAATATAACAATGTGACTTATGTCTGTCTTACTGCAGAAAGAACTAGCTCTTGGAATCTGCTAGTAAAATTCAAGGTGATATCATGAACCCTCCCTTGAATTCTGATCGCCCATTTCCTACTACCTTATTGGCCATTCTACCCTTTAAAAGAGCCATTAAACTTTTTTTTCCAGTTTGTTTCCTTTTCATTTATTTTTAATTTAACATTTTAACTGTGTGCTTTTCTTTAAATGAAGTTTATGTTATAAACACTCTGAGATCATTCCAGTATTTCCAGTTTTAGGAAAATACTATTCCTCTCTTTTCTGTAACTGTTGAATATGCTTCATAGTAATTCATAATGTTTTACTTTTATTATTTTTCATGATTAATACTGTCATCTGTGAAATTAGTTGTTTTATTTGTGGGGATCTAATTTTTTCTGAATTGATGATGTATCTTAATAAAGCAGCTTCATATTTGTTTATAAAAAAAATTCAAGGTGATAAGCATCCCTTCAATATACCTTCTAATTTTTTAAATGCCAGCTATAATAAAATTGAAGTCAGGTTTCAGTAAGGCTACATTTTGATTCAAGATGGCTAAAACTTCTCAGGATGTCTACATATCTTAAATGAACCCCAATCTGTTAAACTCTCACACTTAAGAAATGGCTTACTGGATCATTTAATGTTTTAAGGGGGTTAGAAGCACATGTACAGCCCGTGGCTTAGAAGTGAGCCAGCAGTTTAAATTAAACTTGGCATGATGGTTACTGACTGGATTGGATTCTAAACACCAAAGATTGAATAGGTCATCAAGAAAGGTTTCCCTTCTGACTACAGCCTGGAAGCCTGTAAATCCACAAAACAACATGTCTCGCAGCAAAGACCATTAGTTTCATTCAGGGGCAGCATCCTGGAAGCTTTGAAGGCATCTTTAAAGAAAAAAGAAGGAAACCTGTCCCTGCTGAGGGCTTTTGGAAGGAAAGAAGTGACGAAGCATCCGAGTCATCCATGATCTGCTCCCCCCTCCGGAACATTTCCCCAGCACTCTCTTTTACAACAGCAGTGAGACTGAAGCACTGATTTCTTTTATTCCTTCTTCTGAAGGCTCCTGCTTCACATTTATAATACAGAAAAGATGTTCTCAGTACCAAAGAGAGAAAGAAAATCCCGAGAACGGTCTGGAGGCATTTTTCAGTTTGGCTGCTGGTCATGGATTTCACCTGAGTATCTCTTATGAAACATACACACTATGCTCAGAAAGAGAAAACTTTCAACAACAAAGAAGTCCACTGTCATGGTCATTTCTTGCTGTAACGTCATAAATATCCTAATTGATAATGTCCTTATCAGAGAAAAGAGAGAGAGAGCCGACAGTCAATAAATAGAGGCTCTAATTTTTAGTTCAAGAGCCAACAGTTGATTACCTGTGAGTGGATCGGCTACACTGTAGATTCTCCATTCCAATATGGGACTGACCTTTAGCATAGTGTGGACCTAAAATAAAAAAGAATGGTCCTGGGCTTCCCTGGTGGCGCAGTGGTTGAGAGTCCGCCTGCCAATGCAGGGGACACGGGTTCGAGCCCTGGTCTGGGAAGACCCCACATGCCGCGAAGCAACTGGGCCCGTGAGCCATGGCCACTGGGCCTGCGTGTCTGGAGCCTGTGCTCCGCAACGAGAGAGGCCACGATAGTGAGAGGCCCGCGTACCGCAATGAAGAGTGGCCACCGCTCGCCACAACTAGTGAAAGCCCTTGCACAGAAACGAAGACCCAACACAGCCAAAAATAAATTAATTAATTAAAAAAAAAAAAGAATGGTCCTTTTCACATTGGGTGGCCTGGGATGAAATCCTGGCTCTACCATTTTCTAGCAATGTGATCTTAGGCAAGTTACCTGATTTATCTGAGCCTCACTTTCCTCACCTGTAGAATGGAGATAAAACATACCTAACAGTACCTGGCATCTTACAGACAATAAATGTTGGGTCTGGTTCCCCAGACTACTTGCATAGAGTCAAGAATGATAAAGGCAGAAGGGAAAAAAAAGACTAGTGAAGATGAATGTCTAAATTTTTGTGTGTTTTGAAGGCTTATAAGGAAGCTTTGGATTATTGGTGATGCTTTTGTAATTTATGCTATTTTTCCTCCCATTCAATAAGCAAAATTGTACAGTATTGCTTTCGAGGTGCCGTTAAGAAGTTCCCTGTTGTATAATTGAAACCAAGTCTGTTACCATATAAGGTGCACTGACCCAGGAGACATATTATTCCCACAGGAAAGCTGTGCCTCTAGACTGTGTGCATCGAGCCAGGATAGTGACTACCCTCTGGAGAAGACCCTGAACAGCTGTCCTATCAAATCTGAACGCGAAGCACTGCTAGTGGGTAAGGAAGCTAACACACACATTCAACGGATAGAGTGCAGTGGAGTGGGGGGAAGCATTAACCTAAGATGCATAAGCACATGCCAAGCATTTATGAAGCGTGACAGTGCAAGGACCCAGAGTCCTGAAGACAACAGGGTAAGAACAAGTACAGATTTCAATCAAAATGGTAATAGCGGCTCCCAGCCCTCTTCAAACTCCTGGTGACCACTGCCACATCCAGTGTGTCAGTATAAGTGCTATGCTAAGAGGGGGTCCACTGGAGAAACACGTTGTAGATTTTTTAAATCTCTAAGCAGAGATAGGTGAGCCCTCTCACTCCCACTCAAGGGACAGTGCAGACATTGTTTGGCAGAGAGCTTCTCCAGATGGGCCTCCGGAGAAGGTGTGTGTCTCTCTCCTGTCTTTCCAGGTTACTGGCAGGTGACTCACGAGGCTGTCTGTGGGGTGTTGGACCCTGGTGGGCTCTGATGAGATAAATGCTACAATTGCTCTCGTTACATAAAAATTTTTTCACAGAGGCAAGGTAGCATAAGTGGTTAATGAATCAGACAGAACTGGCTTTCTGTCTTGACCCCACCATTTCCATCCTGAGCTTCAGTTCTTCCGTCTGCAAAATGGGCATAATAATATTACCTGTCTAAAAGTAGCTGCAAGTATTAAATACGACAATTCATCTAAATCACTAAACACAGTGCCCAGCCCATAGTAAGCCCTCAATAAATGAGAAACATTTTGCACTTACAGCACTATTCACAAATGCTTGTTAACTTTATATTCTATTTGGAGAACAGTGGCAGATTGAGCCCCTTTAAAATGACTAAAATATTCAGTCATTTAAAAGGGGCTAATCTTGGGCCTCAGCAGATAATCCCAGCTGCCTTCTAGGAAGCTGGGCCACACTGTAGCCTCACCCCAATCTCAAAAGTTCTCCACACTAATTAGCTTCTGCATATTTTAAAGATGTATCCGCCTCCTTCAGTAATGGATATTGTACTCAGATTTAACACTTTGATATGTTAATAAAGATGCACAGGGGGATCTGCCAGTGAGTCTTCAAGAAGAGTGACAACTTATTTCCGTTTTCGAACTCAAAGTTCTTTAACAAATTGGCATGGCAACAGGGAGACCTGTCAGAGAAGAGCTATGGGTAGGAGGAAACCTCTGTAAATGGATAGTTCTAGAAACAAAGATTCTTAAGTGTTTAGTGTTTTTCTTTTTAAAGAAAGTAGTCTTGAACTCACAGAAAGGAAAATCTATTTTTTAAATTGGTTATTTGGGTGTGAACCCACAAAAACTGCTTCGTATTTTGAAATCTATGGAGTTACTTCTTGGTATTTGACAGGATTTCTTGACCATAGTATCTAGAATTCCTTTGAATATGGACTGTCTTCTTCAGAATTTAAGTTTCTCAGCTTGAGTCAGTGTTTAGAAATTCAATTTACCAAGTCATTTAAGAGTAAAGTAGGGCTTCCCTGGTGGCGCAGTGGTTGAGAGTCCGCCTGCCGATGCAGGGGACGCGGGTTCGTGTTCCAGTCCGGGAAGATCCCACATGCCGCGGAGCGGCTGGGCCCGTGAGCCATGGCCGCTGAGCCTGCACATCCGGAGGCTGTGCTCCGCAAGGGGAGAGGCCACAGCAGTGAGAGGCCCGTGTACCGCAAAAAAAAAAAAAAAAAAAAAAAAGAGTAAAGTAGTGTTATAAGTAATAGTATCCATTCTGAATAAAGTTTTGAACCCTACCATCAGTTCCTCCTGGATCCTCCAACCCACCCGCTTGCCATCTAATATTGGAGGACTTTTACAGAGAATTTATTTGAACTTTAAGCTACAATTTAAACTTGTGATATTCTTTGCCAGGTGCTTAAAGGGATATAGACAAGTCATAGTTTATAAACCAAATCAAATTTAGCTTTTATTTCCTGGCAGTTTTCAGCAAACTAAGTTCTGGGTCTGTTTGATATACCTAAGATCTTATGAAAGGAGATGAATTCAAAAAAAATAAAGAAAAAGTAGTAGACTTTTGAACAATTTATATGCTGCCTGTTGCCAGAGAAAGAAGTAGTATTAGCACAATTAACCTGGTGGCCAGAATAATCAAGGCAATATGTGTAGCTGCCAATCACTCCAGAGTTAGAAATCATGCACATCCCTGGAGGCTGTAAATTGCTATAAGAATTCTGTTACTTGAAGAGATTCAGGGCTCTGAGGACACACAGAATGCTAGTCACCACTTGAATGAAGGAAATGTTTGGCTTTTCTTTACAGACCTACTCACGGAATAAAACCCAAATACAATCAGCAGATTCTCTTGTGAGAGGCACAAGGTTAATCAGGCAAAGTCCATGATTTGTACTTTTGCCACAACAGCAAGACATTATTAAATGCATAAGAGGCTAAAATCCAATTTAAAGATGGTTCAGAGGAACTGCAAAAACCCAGCACAATCTAAAGTCATTGTAAAAGTCTAAATTCATTGTAAAACGTAGAATTCAAATGGCGTTTAGCCATCATGAATGATGGAAGTGACTCCTCAAATGCCAGATTTTCTGCATGCGGTATAGTGCAGTGAGAGGCAGTACACATAGTGGTTGAGAGCAACTGTCTGGATTCAAATACCTGCCACTTACCAGCCGTGTGACCTTGGGCAATTTGCTTAAACTTTCTGTGGCTCAGTGTCTTCTCATCTGTGAAATGGGGATGGTAGGTAATACCTACCTCACAGGGTCGTTGTAAAGATTAAATGTGTAAAATATATATAAACTTAGAGTAGTGCCCAATACATAATATGATGTACATATGAGTTGACTCTTGCTAGACGCCATCATGTGGCATCTCAACGAATACAATGCTCAAGTGTAACCTCCATGCTATTGTCTCTATAGGGATTATCTCCACATTCCTTCATGTCCACCCATTTGGAGCAAGCATTGAATATATCTGCTCCTACTTGCACCGTCTTGATAATAAGGTATGTGGGGGCCTGAGATGGCCATGCAAGGCGATGTAGGGTTCTTTGTGAACAGGTGGCCTCACTCTCCTCAAGCACAAATAAGTCATTAGCAATCACTGTAAGGAAATTTCCCTCACCTATTCTCTCACTGTGATTCAGCGTAAAGCTTCTCTCTTGCTAATAGGGTGACCGTCTGTCCCTGTTTGCCTGGGACCGAAGGGTTTCCTGGGACTTGGAACTTCTAACGCTGACACCGGGGAAGTCCTGGGCAAACCTGAATGAATTGGCCACCCTACTTCCAAGATATATCTTAGAAGAATTTTCCTCCTTTTACTTTACATATCACATGCTAATTAACAAATATTTCTCACCAGTCAAACTTTTGCCCTGGGCCTTTAGCCATTAGCACTGCCATTATCTACAATGACACAATCAAGGCAGGGACAAAAAAATTTGGAACGATAAGTCTGTAATACAGACTGCGTATTTGCTCACAGCTGATCTCATGGGCCAATTCCTTCCCTGAATGCTATCCTGTGGGGGAGCTCACAAAGCATCAGGAGCAAGGGTAAGTGCCAGTTCCTGGAAAGTCAAGGATGCCTGCCTCATATAGGCAGGAGGGGACTCTTGACCCCTCAGAATAAATAAACTCATGACACAATTTTTTCAGAAGCAGCATTCAGTTAAAGCTGCTCATGGATTGTACTCACTATTTCATAGGATCTGGGCCTTTTGAGAAGTGCCATTGCAATGCAGACTTCTGACAGTTGGATGTCCAAAATGTTAAGCCATTTAAGCATATATCCTCTTTTTCGTTTAACATCTTTATTGGAGTATAATTGCTTTACAATGGTGTGTTAGTTTCTGCTTTATAACAAAGTGAATCAGTTATACATATACATATGTTCCCATATCCCCTCCCTCTTGCGTCTCCCTCCCTCCCACCCTCTCTATCCCACCCCTCTAGGTGGTCACAAAGCACCGAGCTGATCTCCCTGTGCTATGTGGCTGCTTCCCACTAGCTATCTATTTTACGTTTGGTAGTGTATATATGTCCATGCCACTCTCTCACTTCGTCCCAGCTTACCCTTCCCCCTCCTCATGTCCTCAAGTCCATGCTCTAGTAGGTCTGTGTCTTTATTCCCGTCTTACCCCTAGGTTCTTCATGACCTTTTTTTTTTTCTCAGATTCCATATATATGTGTTAGCATACGGTATTTGTTTTTCTCTTTCTGACTTACTTCACTCTGTATGAGACTCTAGTTCCATCCACCTCACTACAAATAACTCAATTTTGTTTCTTTTTATGGCTGAGTAATACTCCATTGTATATATGTGCCACATCTTCTTTATCCATTCGTCTGTCGATGGACACTTAGGTTGCTTCCATGTCCTGGGTATTGTGAATAGAGCTGCAATGAACATTGTGGTACATAAGCATATATCCTCTTAACAGAGGCACTGGCCCATTTGGTAATCCAGCTGTGGTGATACATCCTCCTCACGGCATTTGTTTTAGTTTTAGCTAGCACTCGCCTGGCATTTGTCTCTGGGAAGTGATGCTATTCTGCAATTAAGCGGCCAACCCATTGGCAGTGAAGGGAGGGATTCAATGTGAGCACCAGGACCAAGTGGTCTGTTGAGGTGGTTTGAAACTGAACTCTGTGTCAGTAAAAACGATCCGGTTTTTTTAATTGCAAAAATAATGCAAACATATTCTCTTTAAAATGTAAGCAATATAGAACTACAGTAAAGGCAAAGGGAGAGTTCCCCACAGTCCCATCTCTCAAGGATAACCATTGTTAACAGTTTGGCATATCTTATTTCGGACCTTTTTTATACATCTGCTGCACCTATATTGTATGTATATATCTATAAGCATTATAGATTTATGTTTTTTGAAATGGGGATTCAACTCTACATGCTACTGTGCAGTGTGCTTCATTCACTTAACTGGATACAGTTCACTACTAGCACTGGGGAGAACGCATGACCTCACTCCTAGTCTAGTGCCAGTTCCTCCCGAGCAGCTTCCTGCCAGGGTAGTACCAGGGCCTCCCAAAGAGAGCCTGCAATGGTACTATAAGAATTTGGGGGGTCCCTCCTACCACCTTTATAAATATTTACTGTGACAGCAACTTGGGGTTTCTTTAAGGATCCCGTAGTGCTCTTCAGCCAAGCCCTAGTATCCAGGTTCACAGTTAGGAAAGTTGCTACTATGCTACTAACATAAAGATGAAGCAAACCCTAAGGGTCAACAGATTTGTTTTTGTTTTTATATTGGGGTGTGTGTGTGTGTGACAGAGAGAGAGAGAGAGGGGGGAGTGGGGAGAGGGAGCAGAGAAGTAGGAACACAGAGCATTCTCTATTCCTGTCACTTTTCCTTTGTGAACTAAGACGGGTGTGAAGACGTCTGCTCTGGTGGCAGCCATTTCTGCCTCCCCCTCTTCCCCAAAGGCTTTGTAGCTTCAGTGGGCCTGAACGTAACATCACCAGAACTGATAAGCCATCATTCAGCTGGCTGCAGACCCAAGCCTCTCCGCATGACCGACACCAGCTCTTTCCCAGAGAAAGCTTGGTGGCGATCAATCTCAAAAACATCATGCTAAGTGAAAGAAACTAATCACAAAAGACTATATATTGTACAATTACACATATATGAAATTTCCAAAAACTGCAAAATCACAGTGAAAACAATCTGAGTCAGGGTTTGGGAGTAAAGATTGACTGCAAAGGGGCACAAAGGAACCTTTGTGGGGGGGGTGATGGAATGTTCTAAAACCGAATCGTGGTGACAGTTGCACTATTGTATAACTTTACTAAAATTCATCAATGTGTACATGTAAAATAAGTGAATTTATTGTATGTAAATTATGCCTAAATAAAGCAGTTATGAAATACAGAAACAAAAAGAAATTTCAGTGGACTCAGGCAGTCCAAGCAGAAGAAGGCTTCCATCTGTAATCCACTCAACCGACACATACACACACACAGGGAGGGGAAGGTCAACCCCACGCCTAGCACACACACGTGCGCGTCAGCATTCTAAAGCAACATTGGGGGGAAAGCCAGATTAGGAAGGTGGGACTGGTTCTGAATGGAGATGTCCTCTCTGTCCCACAGATCTGTACCAGTGATGTAGAATGTCTCATGAGCAGACTCCAGCATACCTTCAAGCAGGAAATGACTGGAGTTGGAGCCAGTCTGGAGAAGAGATGGAAATTCTGTGGCTTTGAGGGCTTGAAACTGACCTGAATCCCTTTGCCTGACAACCTGGGATCCTGAAAATAAATGTGTGTTGGACAAGCTTAGAAAGTGATTTGTATTTTCAATGGTTTTCAAGTGGAAATTGCTTTAAATTTGTCAATTCATTCCTGGAATATCTTTTGACTTAAAATAAGGATCCTAGAGCAGCACCTCAAGCTACAGGCCCTGTAAAGAAATTGACTCAAACCTCAAGTGCTGTAACTTCCTCCTTTTCTGTCAATTGGTTGTCTCTTTTTATTAGTAGTATTTAAAAAGGCCTGAGGTACAGAGTATTTGGGGTGTTTTCAGTGTCTGTACTACTGTTGTAGGCTTTAGTATTTTTTAAACACTGTTAACTGAAATGTTTTGATGATTTATATGTGATTTGTGTTTCAGAACTTCTCTTCACATTAATGTTGCTACTGGTGAGAGGAATGTGAGGAGCACTAGGGACTCCATAACTGACATTGTCTTTCCAATTCCCAGTAGGCCAGTAAGTGAATAACATATCAGTGTCTTCTAGAAGGTGCTTGACCAGGTTCACCTTTTAAAAGACAAAGCATGGTTTGTGGCTTTTTACAAAATTACTGTGAACGAAAAGTTGACAAATGTTTCAAAGTTATTTTCTCTAATGTATCAGATAAAAGGTTTATTTCAGAATTTTTAAAAAACTAGATGTATTCACAGAAAGCAAGTGTCCAGTATGACTGGCATGTGTATGTGGTATTCAGAGTCACCTTGTAAATAGCCTGCTTTTAAAGGAGGGCATGTTTAGTTTTCTATGAATTAAAACACACGTGTGTGCTCACACACACACACACACACACACACACACACACACACACATTAGCGGAAGGGATTTATTTTGATATGCTTCCCCTCTGGTCTTCTTACAAAGTCTGGTGGTCCCTTTTCTTCTGCTGTCAGTGTGTTGAATTGCAAACCATGTACTGCTGTAAATACTATGTTTACTTCATGCTGAATGTCTGCAAAGAGTTGATATGAGTATTAATAGAAAATTCCTGGTAATGAATAAATAGTAGGCTAGGGTGTGTGAAGCTTTGCACAAATAGGTCGGCTCCACCTAGAGTCCTGAGAACTGGGACTCCTCTAGTTCTGTGGTGCCCACCAGCAGATTACAATGGCAGAGCGTGCGTGGACCAGTCAGGAAGTCCTGGCTGATGGAAAAGAAATGGAAAGGATGAGAACTGGGGACTAATATCCTGAGGCAGAGATGGTCTTTTCTTCTGTGGTGTTGGTGGTGCTTGTAATAACATAAGCATGCCCTCCCTTGAGTCTTGATTGAAAATAAGAGAATGTACTAAGCAAAGCCAGTGAAGAGTATTTCACAAAAATACTTTGTAAATCACATGTCAGTAGTGTTCAAAGTTGTATTTTTAAAAGATAAATATTCCTTTTTTATACCTCAGTTTGGTGTCCTGTTTTGAATTGCTTGCTCTCTAAGTAATCCTTTAGTAAATCATCTCAATTTCTTCCTTTGAGTTACCAGAATATTGGAAGAAGATGCTAAACCTTCTGCTTTGACAGCTAGAAAACAGGATTCCACAGCAGCCCATTCATGCTGAAAGCTGGCTTCCCCCTAAGCAACCAGCTGTGGCACCAGCAGGAAGCGAGGGTTATTCTTACAGTAGCTTCCTCAATGAAGCATCTCTGTCATCAACGCTACAGGCTTTGATTCATCAGTCTCAGGGGTCGTGCAATACCTTGTTTTAATAACACCTATGAAATAGGGGAAATTTGCCACTTAACAGTTATTTCTTATTTAAATAAGTTAAATAAAATGCATTTAAAGCAACTGCCACACCCAGGCCCCTTGCTCTCCTTCACTTGATCTACTTGTAGTACAAATGCTCTCTTCCTATTATTCTTGCCAACTTAGTCCAGGTGTACTTCTCCCAGCCTGCTTGAATATACTAGTTGTAATGGTGAATTTTGTGTGTCAAGTTGGCTACACTGTAGTGCCCTGTTGCTTGGTTGAATACCAGTCTAGATGTTGCTGTGAAGGTATTTTTGAGATGTGATTAACATTTAAACCAGTAGACTTTGAGCAACATATCTTACCCTCCATAATGTGGGTGGGCCTCATCCAATCAGTTGTAAAAGACTGAAGTCCTCCAAGGAGAAAAGAATTGTGCCTCCAGATTGCTTTGGACTCAAAACTGCAGCGTTAACGCCTGCCAGAATTTCCAGACTGCCAGCCAGCCCCGCAAAATGTCAAACTTTCCAGCACCCAAAATCACATCAGCCAATTCCTTAAAATAAATACATACATACATATATATATATATTTATACACACACACATATATACATGTGTATACACATACAGATATATACATATATATATATGTATGTATGTACATATACATCCCATTGGTTCTGTTTCTTCGGAAAGTCCTAACGCACTAGTCCAAAGTTGTTCAAAATGTATAAAAATAGAGTATGGGGACATATGTATGCATGTGGCTGATCCACTTTGGTGTACAACAGAAACTAACACAGTATTGTGAAGCAATTATACTCCAATAAAGATCTATTTTAAAAAAGAGTAAAGGAGAATGCTACAGCAGTGTTAAAAAAATAGAGTATGTTTGCATTATATTACATAATCAAATTGCAGCACATACCATCTCTCACAATCCTTTTCATTCACCATAGAAATCTATTAAAGAAGCTATTTTTTCCTTACAAATGCTATTTATTGTTCTGTTGTTCCTCCTGAATTTTGAAATTTTACTGTTTTGTTATTTTTAGGAGATACAGTAGTTAGATTTTTCCAGATAATAATGAATAGAAGCATTCTTTTATTTTACAAATGATTATTTCATCTCCCTTCCTAGTCCTGTGACATCACCAGTTCTGATTTTTTAATATTACCAAGTTGCTTGTTAAATGTCTTCAATGCAAATGGAAAAGTTAGTTTTCAGAGCAAATCTTGGACGCATATCTGTGTTCAAGTTATACAGTGTTTCATATTTAATTGTGCCCCAAAATGTATGCTTTTCATATAATGCAGAATAAACTATGTTACTTGAAAAGACAGCATAGATGTGCAAGACCTTTTGACTCACCTGCTAGGACTGCGTGAGCCCTTCGGATTCTTAGCTGTCTTGGACAGTCTATCAAAAAGACCTGGATTCACTTTTCACCACAACTGCTACCATCTACTGAGCAACTGTTATGCTCTCATGCTGCCTAAAGTCATTTACCACCTGTGGACACAATGGGAGCTTCCATTTTTTAAATTAAGGAGAAATAGTACCTTCCCCAGAGAGTGGTGGTCAAGATTCAATAAGATAGTACCTGAAAATTGCTCAGCCAGTGCCTAGCCCAGAGTGCATTCACAATAAAGAGTTACGATTTTATGATTATGGTTCAGTCAAAAGTAATTAAGAGTCGTGACCTTGCTCTCATTTTAAGAAAAATGTTTTTGTGTTCACACCTAGAATTGTGGGCTACATCATGTTGCTAGGCCTCAAGAAAGGAAATTCAGCTGTTTAAACATATTCGGAACATTAACTCAGTCCCAGGCACTCTGCCAGACACTGTGGTATACAAGAACCTAGGGGCAGGACAGGAATAAAGACGCAGACATAGAGAATGGACTTGAGGACGCGGGGAGGGGGAAGGGTAAGCTGGGACGAAGTGAGAGAGTGACATGGACATATATACACTACCAAATGTGAAATAGATAGCTAGTGGGAAGCAGCCGCATAGCACAGAGAGATCAGTTCGGTGCTTTGTGACCACCTAGAGGGATGGGATAGGGAGGGTGGGAGGGAGACGCAAGAGGGAGGGGATGGGGGATATATGTATACATATAGATGATTCACTTTGTTGTTATAAAGCAGCAACTAACACAACAATGTAAAGCAATTATACTTAAATAAAGATGTAAAAAAGAAAAAAAGGAGCATGGCTGGCCCTTGCCCTCAGGGAGCTAGAAGGGTAGGCTTTAACACACTGAGCTTAAATCCTTCATCGTTTACTACAACTGTGAAACAAAAGTAGATAGCACTTCCTTGTTTCAGCTGAGACTCTGAATTGAGAAGTTCCTAAAAGGCAGAGACGAGGTTTGAATCTTGGTCTGCCCAACTGAAAACTCAAAACTTTCTAATGGCCCAGTATCTTATTTAACCTCCATATCAACCCAATTTTTAAGAATTATTACAAACCCTATGTTGTATTCAATACATTCACATGCCATTATAGAGAACCTGGTATGTACAAGCCTTGGTCCTAGAAATTCAAAAGGGAACAAAATATGACCTCTTCCTTCAAGAGTGGACACTCTGGTGGGGATGCTTGCTAAATGACACAGTCATGTACAAGGTTCTGCAGGAGGGACATCAAGAAAGGCTTCGCAAATGTCAGGAAGTGTGAAATATGGTAAGAGGAGAAAACAGGCTCAGAAAGGTTAAACAGCTAGTATGTGACAAAGTCTAGGATTTGAGCCCAATCTGCCTGGCTTCAATTTATTCTCTATCATACCATGATCCCCAAGGCCACTTTCTAACACTGTCACTTAACCCCTCTGAGCCTTTGTTTTTTCATCTATAAAGTGGAAATCTAAGTGTACTTCCCTCAAAGGGTCATTTAAGAGGCTTTGCTCAGTGCAAAGTGCCCATTACTAACTATGCTTGGCAAAATACATACTCAATAAGGAGCTATAATAATTATTCAACTAATAATCATATTAACAATGCTTTAATGACACCAGAGCTACCTTTCCAGTATTGGGAATCCCATAGGGCCACAGGTAACTCAAAAGAAGAATGAGACTGGCTGGTTCAGAAAAATTCAGGAGATTTTACTGAACAATGCTCCATCAGAGGTAAGTAATGCCTGGCCCAAGCCTGACATAGGGAAGAAACTTCCTTCTGCTGTCTTATGATACAGTCTCCAGTAACCTTCCAATTTTACCCCTCCTATCACAGGACAGACCACATGTCATAAGGCGGCCAGAGGGGGCTTAATCTTCTTTCCCATATCCCAAGATCCATAACACCATTCCATTCTTCCAGTTTGGCAGGAGGCTTTGAAGATCTCAGCTTGCCTAAATTTTCTATCTGGGTGGAAGATCTCAAAGGCATACTGAAGCAATTGCTTAGGGCAACAGAGGGAAGGAAAAGAATTGATCACACACAAGTACAAGCACTCAAGGCTGTATAACCTTATGGAGATGATCTCAGATCTTGGGTAGAAAATGGATGCAGGACATAAGAAAGAGTGTTCTTTACCTAACTGTGCTCACTCCAAGTCTGTTTGAATATTAGATTACCCTAAAATTGATAGATCTCTGGGGCATCAGACCTCTGCAACCTTAACTCATTAATACTCCTCAACAAATACCTCATATTGTGCTTCAAAGTGTTTTCAAACCAACTCTGTACACAGACATTATGTCATCTGATCTTCACAACACCCTGCAGGGGCAGATGGTTCCCTCCCCATTATTGCCATGAAGGAAAACAAGTCTCAGAAAGAGAAAAGCCATACCCCAGGTCACACAGCTACATGGATGGTGGAGCTGGAGTGAGAATGCAGGACTCCTCTGAGTCCTCCCAATTTCCACCACCCTTCAGAGCCTCTGCCTTGTATGGCTGAGAGAGTATAAAGGAGGGGTTCTTAATTTTTGGTGCCATGTACCCCTTGGGAAATCTGGTGAAGCCTGTGAACTATCAGAATAACATTTTTAAATACATGAAATAAAATACAAAGGAAAACAACTGTATTGAAATAATACCGTTATCAAAACACATGTGTGACATAGTAGCGTATGTGCTCCTATAACACATTAAATAGCAACGTGCAATGACAGGTCTAATAACTACTATAATTCTGAAGTAGATAAACATAAATATTTCAAAAAATCTGCAATAACTTGTGATATGATAATATCTGTGATACTTGTGAAAAAGTCACAGGTCCTGCTAATACTTCTGTACTTTGTTTACTTACATTTATAATGGAAGAAAACTCTAAACTTCAGTTAGAGGTTAGTGAAAATCTAAACGTATTTTTTCCATCCAAATTCACACACTTCCTAAGTTCTTCCCACAGTCTCTAGGTTAAGAAAAGAAACTCCTGATAGAGGAGGTTGATGAAATATAAAGTGAGAGCCCCCAAAGTGGGACCAGGATTAGTTTCATTAAATATATTAATGTTTATAAATTAGAACAGTGCCCATCACATAGTAGCAATAAATTTTACAAATGATAGAGATACTGATTTTTTTGTACATTTTGAAATGGTGAAATTCTAAGTCAATACAAAACTGGCAGGAGAGTCCCACAAGTCTGTATTTCTGGGTGAAGAAGTGACAGATGAGCTTCAATGTGAGCAAACACAAAGTACTGCATTTAGGAGAAAATGAGACAAATGCTGTTCACAAGATGTTAGTCTCCAAACCATCATTTCTGGCAAAGGAAAGGGATCTGGGAGTTGTTGGAGAGAAGTCCAATGTGTGGTTGGAATCATAAAAAGACAACAAATTCTAAACACGTTAAAAAATAGAAACAAAATATAAGACATTATCTTATTCCCATTTTTTAAAAACAGTTTTGTACCCACACCAGTAAAACAGTTTGTTTCCATGTGGCTGGACCTCAAGACATGAAATACAACATTTCAATTCAAACGCTGCTCAAGTGCTTATTCTGTCCAAGACATTCTACCAGCAATAGGGGATGCAAGGATGAATATGAGAGTGTACCTGTCCTTGAGGAGTTTGAAGGAGGAGCTCTAAGAGTCAAGATTAGTGGGCTTTAATACATGAACGAAATATGTTCTACCCGGTGGACCAGAACCATATAGTCCAAGAGAGAAAAACCTGGAATGTTGAATTCAGTGTTTTTCACATAATAAGCTCCTTCACCCTCCCCTCTCCCGCTCCCTCTCCCTCTGCCTCTCTCTTTCACTCACTCACACACACATACACACACACACACACACACACACACACACACACACATATACACACACAGAAGCGTGTGCAGCACTTAGCAACACCGGTATTACAAGCAATCACGCTTTGTTTATTCAGCAATAGAAGACATTGAGGTATTTAAATGAGTTTACCAGATAACTGAAACATGCCCCTTCCAGTACCAACCTTTTTAAAAAATCAATTTAAATGAAAACATTCCTAAGATGTTTTACATCCATTCCCATACTGTTAAATAGAGCGTTCTTGACCTGTCCTGACCTTGCTGTGATGACTCCATATCAAATGACTCAATGACTATTAACTAAAAACGTTAGTTATGAGAAAACTACTGAGAAAGAATATTCTTCCACTAACTCAACTACACATGGAACAATGAAAGGGCTGATTCCCTGATAAACATCCTTGCTCATTAAATGGCTAAAACCAGCCTCCAGCAGCCATAACTAGCTATGCTAACCCAGGCTCACCATTCTAGAAATGCTGGGGCTAAGACCTGCTCGTGGGACCACTAGCAGGGACGTTACTCTGAATCTCAACGGTCTGGAGGGCTAAAGGTGCCTGTCCCCTCTGCTGACCTAACATCCTGTGGAAAAGGACACAGTATTGTCTCACTATTCTCCAACCTCTGCCCAAATATGCTAGTGAGAAATACTACCGTGAAATGGACATTTGGTTTATCAGACAGCTAAGTCACAAGAATTGGACTCCCCGGTTCTGTCACTGGCCCTGAGACCTTAGGCAAGTCACTCAGCCTCTGGGTCCCATGAGTGGGACAGCGAGAGAGAGGATGCCGGCATTGCTGGCTACATTTTTCTTGCTTGCTCACCTAATAGAACCAAGTAGGGCCATGATAGGGTCCATCAGACTGTGGCGGCCCAGGTTGATGAGCATTGTGTTCTGGCCAGTGTTCAGGAAGTGAATCTGCACTGTTATCAACTTGGCGAGCCAGAGACAGTGCAGGGCCTGTGGCAGCGAGAGTCCTGAGGGACAAAGGTGGAAGAAGCCACAGGTAGAGACCCTTCATTGCCACCATCTCCCATGTGAACCCTCTAGCAACTGTATTCACCCCTTCTTCCCCCAGCTGGCCCATGACTCCCTCCTCCTTCACTTGGAAGGGCACAGAGACAAAATAAAATCATACCTACTGCAGACACCAGGCCCCAAGGCCAGTCTGGAATGACTCTCTATGGTTACCTTAGCATAACTCTGCTCTGCTGCATCCAGCGTCAGAGTCAGAGCCTCTAGCAGCAGCTGCTTCAGCTAGTGTGCAACCTTGAGGCTGTCCTCTGCAGTGGAGTAAAGGAGGCTTGTTGAGTCTGTCTGACCCCCAAAGCAGGCTGTTCTCACCCCAGTCACTCGTAGTGACAGAGGGCTGGAATAGAAGCATCCCAGCTCACGTTCACAGGGAAGCAGGTATATCTCACTCACGTAAAGGCTATTGGTCCAGAAGTGCACACTTCGGAGATTGAGTGGCCCCTCTGGTTCTTCATTTCTCTCTGAAACATCAGGACAGGCTTACACGCATCAAGATACACATTGATTCCTGATAGATGTTACCCTGAATTTACAGGCTATAGATCCCAACAGATACAAATGCCTTCCAAGTCCCCCTCTCGTCTCTTACCTACCCATCTGGTCCCTGCCGAGTGACTAATACACATGTCAGCTCCTAACAGCCAATCTCATAGGTTCTTGCCCTTCTTAGCCTCAATAAGCTTCCTTCCCTGGCCAGAGCAGCACTGCACTGAGGGTGTGCTCTACTCACCACAGGGCTGAGGCTCAGCCAATTTCAGATGCAGGCAGCTGCCTCATCCTTCTCATTGTCCCTAGGGCATCAGCATTTGATGGAGTCAAGCAAAGCTGTCCTCAGTGTACCGTTCTGCTCAGGAGAAAAGGGAATATGCCAATGCCTCAACCAGGGACTGCAAAGCAGACAGGATTGGCTGAGTCCCCTGGTCCTGAAAGTTCCTTAAAATCTCCCCCAAAAGGAAAAAGTTAAGCGAAAATGAAAATGAATACAAAAGTTTATACTATCCCCCAATGTTCATAGCAGCACTATTTACAATAGCCAAGACATGGAAACAACCTAAGTGTCCATCAACAGGTGGATGGGTAAAGGAGTTGTGATACACACACACACACACACACACACACACACACTGAAATACTACTCATCCATAAAAAGGAACGAAATTTTGCCATTTGCAGCAACATCGATGGGCTTGGAGGGCATTATGCTAAGTGAAGTAAGTCAGACAGAGAAAGACAAATACTGTATGATGTCACTTACATGTGGAATCTAAAAAATACAACAAACTAGTGAATATACCAAAAAAGAAGGAGACTCACAGATACAGAGAATAAACTAGTGGTTACCAGTGGGGAGTGGGGTGAGGGGCAATATAGGGGTGAGGGAGTGAGAGGTACAAACTATTGGGTGTAAGATAGGCTCAGAAATGTATTGTTCAACACGGAGAATACAGCCAATATTTTGCAATAACTGTAAATGGAAAGTAACCTTTAAAACTATAAAAATAATAAAATTTTAATGGAGGCCATAAGATATGTCACTCAAAACTGAGAAAGTTTTAAGAGTGGCAGCGTTGCCACTATTAATTTTGATGAGACACAAGGCCTAGACTTAGACTTTCCAGGCAAATGAGATGCTTGACCCCTTAAGGGAGCCAGTTTGAGTTATGTGTTGTGGTAATAATTAGGTAAAATATCTTAACTGATATTTAGAATTAAGTAATCCAAATGCAACTATATTTCAACTGGTATGTCTATAAATACAATGTAGGAAAGATAAGAGTTGAGGACTTAGATGTGAAGCTCTTAATCAAATAGAAGGTCTCATTAAAAAAAATTATGTTATCCTGAGCATAAGGAAATAGGCACACCCTCTCTGCTGGTGGGAGTGTGAACAGTAAAACCTTTCAGAAGGGAGAAGACTTTAAAAGTGTAGTCATATGTTATTCTAACAATTTCACTTCTAGAAATATATCCCTTAAAAATGGCAGAGAAAAGTGCTAAGATGAATGTAAGAAGGATATTTAATAACAAATAATTAGAAACAATCCAGATGAGCAAAATTAGGGCTAAGAGAATATCATATAGCCATTAAAACTGATGTCAATTTCAGAAATATTCATGATACGTTTATTGTTAAGTGAGAAAAGCAGTCTATTTCATATCTGCACAGCATGATGTAAGTTTTGTTTAAAATATGTAAATATATATGTATATACGTTTGTGGATACGTGCAAAGAAAAGGGTGATACCAAATTGTTTGCAGTGCTTGTCTCCAGATGGTAGATAGACACAGAGGGATTTTTTTTCTGTGTTGTTCTGTTGTCCAAGTGTCTTATATTGAATATGCATTACTTCTGTAATCAGAAAAAAGTTATTAAAAGAATATTTAAATGTGGAAGCAAGAAAAAGTTATTAGATTGTACAGTAACAGAGGTTCTAAGCCTACAGTTTAGGGTTTCCATCTTCTTCCTTCTAGCAGTCATCTAGCCCTTCTCTCCCTGGAGGTGTATCTGTTTTCAGATTAAATATCTTCTCCTTCTTTTTCCTGTTTGATTCTTACCTGGAGTAGGTTAGGAACCATATCATTAAGTCTGTAAACAACTTAAAATAAGAGACAATTGAGTAAAGACCTGAAAGTTAAATCAGAGAAAATCACTGATTTATGACTCAAATTTTTTCACCCAATTCTGTAACCTTCATATCCACTCCATTTCATATCACACCTAAAGGCAAAATCTTTAACCTGGCATTCAGGGACCTTCATGTTTTGGCCAAAGACTTCATTTCTAATCTTATTTCTCACTTCTGCCACCCTTCACATACCCTACTTAAGCCTAACTGAACTCCCTGTGCTTCCCTCTACATCCCAAGTCCAAATACTACCCATTCTTCAAGTCCCAGCTCAAATGCTACTTCCTCCATTAAGCCCTCCTGGATTCCCCTGACTCACTTCCCATATCTGAATGACCTCTCCCTTCTTTGAGCTCCCAAGAACCCTTTATCTGTACCTCCAAAGTAAGACTTAACCACTGTCTACCCTGTAGTACGATCATGTACCTATCATCCTCCCTGCAAGGACCATGTTTGATTCCTTCCTTCCTTCATTCATTCATTCACTCAGTAAATATTTATGGAGAATCTACTACATCCTGACAACTATTCTAGGCATTGATTATGCAACAGTAACTTGCATTTTCAAAGGCTTATTCTGGATGCTAAGTGGAAAGTAGAGTATAAGTGGTAAGGGAGGAAATAGGGAGACCAGTTAGAGGCTATTGCAGTTATCCAGGTGAGAAACAAATAAAGGTAGTTTTGAAACACAGTGGTAGAACTGGAACTAATGTGAAATGGAAAGATTCCAGGTATAATCTGAAGATGCAAAATAACTGAATATACGATATAAGGGAAAGAGTGGAATAAGGAATGACGCTTCTTGGCCTGAGCAACTGGAATTTACTGAGATGGGGGAGATTGGCGAGGAGTGGATTTGGGAAGGAAGATCAGATTCGGATGTGTTAACTTTGAGATGCCTATCTCTCTTTAAGGTAGAAATCTCAGGCAGGCAGTTGGACAAAGGAATCTGAAGGTCAGAAGAAATCCAAGATGAGGATATACGATCGAAATCATCAGCTTTTAGATGGCATTTAAAGTCTTGAAATTAAATTGGGTTGGCCCCTTATCCTACATTACTACAAGTCAGAATGACCTTTCCTTTATTGTCTCATTGAGGCCTGGCTCACAGACATTGGTCACTCAGGCTTGAATAATGCCTTCATTTATTCATTCATTCGCTCACTCATCAAACTGATCACCTACGTGCCTACCACAGTTCTGGCAACTAGAAATACAGCAGTCAACAAATGTATATTATATATATATATATAATATACAAACATATATATAATATTATATATAATATAAATAATGTTGGATGATGATATGTGTTATATAAAACTAAAGCAGGGAATACTCCTAAAGATGAGAGAATACACCATGCTGATAGGGGAGGGGCATTCCTCCAGAGGGAACAGCTAATACAAAAGCTCTGAGACAAGAAGTTACATGGTGTGTTTGAGGAACATAAAGGCAGAGTGAGTGAGGGGGACATTACTAAGAGATGAGGTCAGAGAGTTAACTGGAGGAGAGGGGGCAGATCATGTTGGACCTTATAGACCCTGACAGCCTTTGGTGAGATGAGGAGCACTGGGGAGTTTTGAGTGGAGGAGAGCGTGATCTAGCCTACCCGTTAAAAGAATCGTTCTGAAATCTTCACTGAGAATGCACTGCGGGGGTGACAGAGGTGGAGGAAACAGGAACACCAGTGAGGAAGCCATTGCAGTAATCCAAAAGAGGGATGATGACAGCTTCAGGGTGATAGCATTGGAGTCCAAGAGTGGTCAAATACAGGAGATACGTAGATATTGAAGTTGGAACAATCAGGAGTTCCTGATGGATTAGTCGTGAGGTGTCAGACAAAGAGAGGAGTCAAGGGTGACTCAAGGTTTTCAGCCTGAGCAACTGGAAGGATGGAGAGCCATCTCTCGAGATGGGGAAGACCATGGGATGAGCAGATTTGAGGGGAAATTCCATTTTTGACCTATTAAGTTTGCAACATCTACTACATATCCAAGTGAAAATATTAAGTAGGTAGATATATAAATCTGGAGTTCAGAGGAGAGGTCTGTGCTAGAAATATCAGTTTGGAGTTGTTGGCATATAGATCATATTTAAAGATATAATACTGGATGAAATCACAAAGAGAGCGGGCATTGATAGAGAAGAAATTCAAAAACTAAGCCTTAGGGCACCCCAATATTAACAAACTGGGAAGGTGAGTAGGAAATTACAAAGGAGGCTGCGAAGGAGCAGACAGCAATGGAGGAGGAAACCATTTTAAGGGTTGTCTTGCCAAAGTCTTTGCCCTGTCTGCATGAAGAATGGCAGAGCCTAGAGTCTTACCTGCACAAATGAAAGAATAAATAAATGAGTGAATGAATTAAAATCTCTCACCATTCCTGAGCTGATTTTATGCATATGCCAGTATATTAAGTAGTTGCATGGACTTTAACAGAATACTTAAGGTCATTGGGCAATTTTGCCAAACACACAGACCATCATTTGGGGCATTCCATTTACCGTTCAATTCCCTCTTTCCTCCCAAAGTTCTGCAAATAAGTCCCTGGTTCTTATTTGATCCATATCTAGATTCCCTTCACTAAATTCTGTGCCCAAGCCTAGCCTTGGAAAATTAGCCCATGCTGAAATACTTGGGGAGCTTCTTAATGAGCTTGATTTTCAGCTGTTAAACTTGATGGAACTCACAGAAATGTAAAAAAAATCAACTGTGACAGCCTTGACAGGAAACGGGAACACTATTAGCAGCCCCTATTAGCAGTGAATGAGTGCCGGTACATAGCTGATCTCCCCAAGCTGCAAAACACCAGTGGTTTCGCTGAGAAACAATCACAGAGACAGGTTGGGGCAAAGATAAAAGGAGGGGGCTTTATTTTCCTTTGCTCATTACATGCCCACTTTTCTTACCACTCATTATATAAAGATACACTCATATAAACACCTCTGGATAAAGAACCCACAAAGAAACAGCAAAAAGATCTTCAAACATTATTTGCTTCTCTAGATGTCTACGGATAAGAATATTAACTCTAATAGTAGACCTGTGATGGTTCTATCATTATGGCTGCAGCCTGTAGGAAATTCTAATTTTGAAATCCCACCTCTGAGGCTTATTATTGAGAAAAAAGAAAGATTTTTTTAAAAACCTGCTAATGCCCGTGTTACAAATTTGGTTTTGTGTTTTAAAAATCCGTGAAAACAGCATATTTGATTGGAATTACAAAATATCAAAGGTGGAGGGGCCTTTTAAGACTATCCAGTCCAAGTCCCTCTTTTGACAAATGAGGAAACTGAGGCCCAGAGAGGGAAAAGGACTTGACCATGGTCATAAAATGAGAGACTGGCAGAGCTGGAACATTCTCAGTCTCCCTCTCCCAGCCCAGTGCTCTTTCTTTTCACTACACTTGAACATGTACTAATGGAAAACAAATTAAAGCAGAAGATTGCAATAAGGGTTAGAAAACCTAAAATTGCTCATAAAGGATAGTTATTTTCTCAACTGGTTTTCTACAGCACCAGAAATTCTAGCTGAAGTAATCCATGGAACAAAACAAAGTGGATGACAGTCAAATACTAAATACTATTTTCATTTGAAAGCATTGTATTTACAGCCTTTTTTTTTTTTCTTCACAGGGTGAGACTCCACATATGTAAAAAATGAATTTAATGCCATTGAAAGTTTGGTATAATGACTGCTGAAAATCACAGGTGATTCGTGGTCCCTCGGGCATACCTGTTATGCCAGTAAACAACTAAAATACCTCACCAGCAATGTTGGAACCCAAGGGTCAGTCCTGTGAGATGGACACAGCAAATTAAATCACTGATGACATCAGACAGGAATGTTTATGAACAAGGACAGAGAAAGACAGGGTTAAGGAGACTGACTGTGTGTGCATGTGTACGGGGCCAAGTGTGTGGAACTAAATACCACTCTCTCACCAGCTCCACAGGGAAGTGCAGGTTCGGGTTCCCTGGAGTGTGCTATCCTTAATAGCTCCACTGGGAGCTGCGGGTGCACTGAGAACCTCTTTCGTTGACAATGGGGATAGAAAAAGGGAAGCAGTAGTGCGTTCCCTTGCATACTTTTTCCCTCATTTATTTTCTATGTGCACTTTAATAATAATAATTTTAAAAAGAGTTTTCCCAATTAAGTTTCACTTTGTTAAAGCTAGGAAACAGCAGCCACTGCATCCAGGAGAAAATCCTCTGAAGAGAGTGGTCTTTGTCTTAGGGTAACCAAGGATTAGATTAGGGGGCCTGCTTCTTGCCTTTTCTTTCTTTTTTTTTTTTTTCTTGTGGTACACGGGCCTCTCACCGCTGTGGCCTCTCCTGCTGCGGAACACAGGCTCCGGACGCGCAGGCTCAGCGGCCATGGCTCACGGGCCCAGCCACTCCGCGGCATGTGGGATCTTCCCGGACCTGGGCACGAACCCATGTCCCCTGCATCGGCAGGCAGACTCTCAACCACTGCGCCACCAGGGAAGCCCTCTTGCCTTTTCTTGATGTCTTAGAGAGAGAATATTCACTCTCCAACCACCTGTCTCTTACCTTCTGGTTCACTTCTGGCCTGGAATTAGAGAATATTGGCTTCCCATTTGCCTCCAACCTGTGGAGAGAATCAAAAATTTGGGTGGAGTTGCCATAACAGTCTTTACATAGAAGCCCTTCCTCTTTCCAGGAGAACAAAGGCAACAGATGAAATGAAAAGGCAATTCTAAAAGTAAAAAGTATCTTTAATTTTAAATTGACACTCTAATCTGTGAAAAAATGGTAAAATAAGCCAAGGAAGCATTTATGTGCTTAGCATTGTGGGGCCAGAAGAATATAGTCACTATTCCAGCTGGGGAGACAAGACTTACACATTCAATAATAGCAACAATATAAGAAAATACACAGGCTGAGTGGAGCTTCTTGTGATAGAAATTCACAATATAAAGAAGTGATTAGGGTAGAGACCTCAATGAAGTCTTTGTAGAAGACATAGAATGTGAGGAAAGACGAGAACTGCAGGAACAAAAAGTCAAGTGGCAGGATTAATACAGGTTGTCCATGGAAAGGCAAGAACACCAGCCTATTAGGAAGAAAGTTACGTAGAAGAGGTGGGGCCTTGAGAGCCAGACAGAAGAGTCTGGACCTGATGAAGCTAAGAGAACAGGGCATTGTGAGGGTCTGAGTTTAGGAACAATTTAGTGAAAGCAGAATTGCAAAAAAAAAAAGTAGTCAGGCAGGATGGACTCAAGAGAGAAACATCCAGAAAGGAGGTGGTTATAGAGCACCCAGCAGAAGACAATGAGGGCTTAGGTTATGGAATTGGAAAGAGGCCTGGAGTTAGCAGGGTCAAATGTGCTAAAGCTAAAAGAAGAAGGGAGAAAGTTTAAACAATTTGGATTTAAACTAATTTTGTCACTGGCTGTTGTGTAACTATGATGATGCTGTATGTCATTGCTCTGGGGTAAACAGGAATGCATCTCTGTCTCTGTCCCTCTCCCTGTCTCTCTCTTCTGTGGCTGTGTGTGTGTGTTTTACACACTTAGGTAATTTCCCCTATGCTTCTTCTATTCTCAGTGGAAATGTTAGAGGGAAAATAGGGAGGTAGTCAAAGGAATTAATACATACAGATACTTTTTGGCTTAAATTAATGACATTGATTATTTAATAATTCACATAATAGGAAGTTGCAGAAGTAGAGCAGATTCCAAGCACAGTCCAATCAAGTGCTGGAACAACTAGCTATCCATATTATGTAATGTGAACCTCAACCCTCACCTCATGCCATACACAAAAATTAACTCAAAATGATATTCACAATCCAAATATCTGACATAGGACTTCTATCCATAATTAAAGAACTCTTATAACTCAATAATAAGAAAGCAAAAATCCAATTTTTAAATGGACAATGGATTTAAGCAAATATTTCACTAATAATATATAAGAATGGTCAATGGGCATGTAAAAAGATGCTCAATAGCATTAGTCATCAGCAAAATGCAAATTAAACCACAATAAGATACCACTACTTATCCATTTGAATGGCTAAATTTTAAAAGACTAATAATACCAAGTGTCAGTGAGCATGTAAATCAATTGGAACTCTCACACATTGCTGCTGGGAATAAAATCATCTCTAGCTACTTAAAAATAAATGTTACAAGCACTTTGGAGAACAGTTTGTTAGCATCTTGTAAAGCTAAACATATACTTACCATAGGTCTCAGAAATCCCACTCATAGCTATTTACCCAAAAGAAATGGAAACCTATGTTCACAAAAAAAGACTTACATATGAATGTTCATAGTAGTTTTATTTATAATGGTCAAAACCAGGAAACAATTTAAATGTCCAACATCAGAAGAATAAACAAATAGTGTGTATTTATACAGTAAAATACTAGTGAGCTATACAAAGGGACATGCTACTGATACACTTACTACATGTATGAATCTCAAAATCCGCATGCTGAACAAAAGCAAACCTAGTGTATAAATTCATTTATATCAATTGCTATAAAAGGTAAAAAGAATCCATAGTTACATAAAGCAAATCCATAGCTGCCTGGGGCCAGAGATGGTGCGACTGACTACAAAGCTGCATCAGAGAACCTCTGAAGTGACAGGCATGTTCTACATTTTGACTGTGGTGATGGTGTAATGGTATATATATATATGCATATATACATATATATATGCATATATATATATACACATATATATGTCAAAACTCATCAAACTGTACAATTTGAAAGGGTGCATTTTATTTTATGTAAAAATTTTTTATTCTTTATTGTTGATCGTGCCCCACCCATGTGGACATAGTATGTCATAGTGATAATGAGTGCATATCTAATACTTTCCCCTCTTCTTTTTTTAAAAAAATATATAATATGAACGAATTCAAGCATACGAATGACAGAAAATAATAGACACCTTCATGCCTACCACGAAGATAAAAAAGATGGAAATAGTTTGTCTTATGGAGTTCTAAAAAAGAAAGAACAAAAGAACAAAAGAGATGAAACATTACTATCACAGGTAAAGCCCCACTTTCAACCTTTCCCCCTTCCTTACCCTTCCATAGAGAGAGCCACTTTCTTAAAGTTGATGTTTAATAAGCAGCTGCTTGGCTTTGCACATTTACTATAAAAATGTATGTCCATAAATAATGCACAGCATTGTTCTGTATATTTTTGAATATATATAAGTGGAATCTACTACATGTATCTTCTTGAAATCGCTGTTATCATTTAACATTATTTTTTAGATTATGCATATTGATACAGATAGATCTAGTTCATTTATTTTAACCACTGTGTGAAAAAGGCACCGTTTATTTAGCCATTCCCCAACTGACAAATGGTACATTATTTCAACTTTTTCACTTTTATATAGAGTGCTGCAATAAACATCCTCATATATGTTTTTATTCACATGTATAAGAGTTTATCAGGGTAGGCATATAGATATGGAATTGCTGGTTTGAAGAATGTTTGGTTATTTATGCTACATAACAAACCACTTTAAAACAGTGGCTTAAAACAGTAACTATCATGTATTTCTGCTTGTGAATCTGCAATTTGGGTGGGAATGGCTCATCTCTACTCCACACAAATGGCTCTACTGAAACTGAAATATCGACTTTCAAAATAGATCATTCTCATTCTTGGTAAATTGGTGTTGGGTTGTCAGCTGGGCGCTCAGACAGCACTGTCAGCTGGGGACCTCAGTTCCTCTCTACATGTTACTACCCATGTGGCTGCTTAGATTTTCTCACAGCATGGTAGATGAATTTCAAAACTTCCCAGGCAGAAGATCAAGGTTTCTTCTGATCTTGTGACTAAAATCTTAGAACATCACGTCCATTGTATTCCATTAGTCAAGCAAGTCACTAAAGCCAGCCCATATTGAATGGGAGAAGTGACAATGAATTTGCAGCCATTTAAAATCTACCACATTTCCCCCTCTAACCATAAATTATTTACATTTCTCGTACATGCAAAATACACCCACCTCCTCACAAGGCCTCCAGAAATCTCAGTCTATTTTGACATCAAGTTCAGGTTTGAGGACCAGGATCTCATCAGCCAAATAAGTTCTAGGTGGGGATAAGTCTCCTCAAGTTTGGAATTTCCTTGGTGTAGATCCTCTAGATCTGAGGACCTGTGAAATAAACAAGTTATGTGCCCCTAAACTCCCAACATATAATGCTGAGGTAGAAATTTCATAACCACAGTAGACACTTCCATTCACAAAGGATGGGAATAGGAGACATATAGTAGTCCATAGCTACTCTGAAATCCAGCTGGGCATGTATCACTAGTTTTCTTATTAGGGCCCAATATTGCTCTCTGGGTATGACTGTCCATAGCTCTTGATTCCATCCTATGAATCGTCCTTCCTTATATATAAGAAATGGCCCACGAATAGGCAGAACTTCTAGAATGGTGGTACAAGATATCTGATGAAACTTTCTGCAGTGAAACCACCATTTAAGCATTGAAAAACTACTTTTAAAAAACATTTAAAGTCTCCACAAATTGTCTTAAGGAAATTTTTCTACAGAAAATGAAGAAACAGTTATACAAGAAAATCTGCTAAATCTCAGTAAGAATAGTGAGTCTGTGGCATTTGAGGCACGACCTGCTCCCATGCCCCACCCCATAGCTCTGTACAATGGACTCTCTTCTCTAGGCAGGTATGGGCAGGAAGACAGGTGTTCCCTTTCCCTACAACTTCTAGTCTATGGCTACAGTTTCATCCTGGGAAGGGCAGGCTGCTGGTGTCTTTCTTTCTCCCCAGCCCAATGTTACAGAAGCTCTGTTCTAGGCAGGTGAGTCTGAGAGGACTGAAACTTTCTTTCCCCATTCAGCTCCCACCCATAGGACAAGGGCTTTACCGGAGGAAAGACAGGCTGAGAATACTGGCGCCCAATTGGCTCCACACCCTGCTCACTCATACAATAGAGATTCCACTATGGCAGTGGCAAGCTATCACCATCCCTGGCACCCATTGGTAAAACAGGAGTGTCACTCCAGAAAAAGAAACCCACTGTCCCTGCCCCCAGCTCCAATGCAGTGGTCCAGAGATTCTGCCCAGGGGGAGAGGCAGGCCATAAGGACCAATAGCTTGATAACTCTGCTTAAGATGATGGACTTTATTAAAAGAGAGCATGGAGAAGTGCATACCTAAGGGCATTGTTGAAAACAGTAGAGATTTTGGTGGTAAGCATTTAAGAGAGACTGGTAGCTCCAGGATAGCAATAAGCAAAACAGCAAACCAGTCAGAAGATTAATAGAAAGAATCTGAGAGACAACCAAGAAGAACCTGTCCTGGGATCACACTCTCCACACAGCCCTAGATCTCTTTGATGAGACATTGTCATTATACTTTACTTCTCTAAGCATGATTTACTTTGGTTCTTTGAACATATTTATAACACCTGCTTTGAATCTTTTGTCTGCATTTTTCCCATCACTTCACATCCAAAAACACATATCAGTTTGTCCCAGTATCAGTGATGTTAATTTGATCACTTGTTTAAAGTAGTATCCTTCAGACTTCTGCACTGTAACAGTATCTTTTCCCCTTTGTAAATAACACTAAACTTGTCCCAAGATTGACCAGTGAGAGCTTATTTGAGTCAGCTCTTATGTCCTTTTGCCATGTCCTCTTAGTCTTGGTGCATTTCATTTCTTTCTGGCACCATAAATAATTCGTGGCTCACCTGTTTTGTTCCCCTGCTACATATCTGGATTCAATTATTTCTCCAAGGAACTATAAGAGTGTAGCCCTGTTTTGAGAGCTCTTGATTTATGTAGGGGTCTCAGTTCTATCTCCTCATTTTGTGTAGACCAATGAACTTATCCCCTATGCTTACATAAACTCCTACAAACTCCATTTTCCAAGTTCCTTTCTTTATAGCAAGCTATAAGACCTTGGCCTCCTCTTACCTCCTCTCCATAGTTGCTACTTCTTCTACTTTTCCATAGTTGTGGCTATGGAAGGAGCCACAGGCTCTCTACCTTGACCCCTCCTTGGGGTCCCAGATGACCACCTGCATTTAAGCTCTTCTCATTTTAAGGGATTTATAGTTGATCATGTGAAGACAGATACAGAAGCTAGCGAGTCATTAGAAGGGTACACAACCCTCAATTATGGTCCCTGCTCTGTTGACCTTTTTACATGAGAGGGTCCTTGACACAAGTTTTCCCAAACTCTGAAGACCAGTAGACAGTAGACCTCAAAGAATCAGCTTGGATTCCCAAGTCTGGATCAACTACTCTTGGCCCAGCCCTTCCTCCCTCCCTACTCAATGAATGATTATTCTGCTGTAGGGTATACTGACATTTTAAAAGATTTCATTGACTATGCATCAACATCTGTATGGCACATGTACCATCTGGAGCAGCAAGTAGGGCACTTGAAATTCTGATTTGATAACAACAAAAAGAAACATGTTCTTCAGAGATCCATTTAGGCACCAGAAAACCAGACTATCGGAATATCTGTAGCACAGTACATAATCTTAGGATTTTGCTTTATGTTAGAAAAGAGTGATGTGTATTTGTTCAGAGTGGGGTTCCTAATTTTACTTCCATACATCTACGTAAGTATTAAAAATACATATTTCCATAAGTCAATCTCCCAGAATTTGACTAACTCTCCCTTGGGTAGTTTCATGCCAGCTCTCCACAGACAAAGCCAAATCAAAGAACTAGGACAAGGATACACACACACATTGTGTAAATGAGCCATTTCATTTTGACTCTTGAAACCAAGTTTTTTAAATGTATCTTCATATGTACAAGCATAATTCTGGAAAAGGAAGGAAAACTGATTTAAATAAAATTTTTGAGTCCAAGAATTTACTGTTCATGTACTCTGAGGCCAAGAATGAAGGATTCTAAGGTCAAAATCCCATAATCAGAAAAAGTCCTGTTCTGGAAGGTGTGGCCAAGGTGGCAGAGTAAGAAGACCTCCTCACACAGGCATACCGAAATTACAACCATTTCCAGAGTAACTGTCAATGAGAATGACCTCAAGACTAGCAGAAAAGATTTTCCACAACTAAAGATATAAAGAAGGAACTACAATGAGATAGGTAGGAGGGGCAGTGACACTGTACAGTCGAGACCCATACATCCAGGTAGGCAACCCACAAATGGGAGGATAATCACAATTGCAGGGGTTCTCCCAAGGAGCAAGGGGCCTGAGCCTCACATTGGGCTCTCTAGCCTGGGGGTCCTGTGCCAGGAAGATGAGCTCTCAGAAGGTCTGGCTTTGAAGGCCAGCATGGCTTGTGTATGGGAGAACCAGAGGGCAGTAGGAAACAGAGACTTCACTCTTAAAAGATGCACACAAATCTCACACACTTTGAGTCTCAGGGAAGAGACGGTAATTTGAAAGGAGCCTGGGTCAGACCCACTTGCTGATCTTAGAGAGCCTCCCAGAGAGACAGGAGAAACTGGGACACCCCCTAGGGACACAGATGCTGGTTGCAGCTATTTTTGGGTGCTCAGACTACCATGAGGACACTGGTGCTGTCAAGCACCATTTTGGAGTCCTCCCTCTAGCCTATTAGCACCTGCAGACTTACCTGCCCACCAGCTGGTTGGCACCACCCTTGTGACTGCCCAGGCCAAGCAGCTAGCTGCACAGGGATGCAACCTCTATGCCAATAAGATGGACAACCTGGAGGAAATGGACAAATTCTTAGAAATGCACAACCTGCCAAGACTGAATCAGGAAGAAACTGAAAGTATGAACAGACCAATCACAAGCACTGAAATTGAAACTGTGATTAAAAATCTTCCAACAAACAAAAGCCCAGGACCAGATGGCTTCACAGGCGAATTCTATCAAACATTTAGAGAAGAGCTAACGCCTATCCTTCTCAAACTCTTCCAAAATATAGCAGAAGGAGGAACACTCCCAAACTCATTCTACGAGGCCACCATCACCCTGATACCAAAACTAGACAAGGATGTCACAAAGAAAGAAAACTACAGGCCAATATCACTGATGAACATAGATGCAAAAATCCTCAACAAAATACTAGCAAACAGAATCCAACAGCACATTAAAAGGATCATACAACATGATCAAGTGGGGTTTATTCCAGGAATGCAAGGATTCTTCAATATACGCAAATCAATCAATGTGATACACCATATTAACAAACTGGTCATCTCAATAGATGCACAGAAAGCTTTCAACAAAATTCAACACCCATGTATGATAAAAACCCTCCAGAAAGTAGGCATAGAGCAAAATTTCCTCAACATAATAAAGGCCATATATGACAAACCCACAGCCAACATCATCCTCAATGGTGAAAAACTGAAAGCATTTCCACTAATATCAGAAACAAGACAAGGTTACCCACTCTCACCACTCTTATTCAACATAATTTTGGATGTTTTAGCCACAGAAATCAGAGAAGAAAAGGAGATAAAAGGAATCCAAATCGGAAAAGAAGTAAAGCTGTCACTGTTTGCAGATGACATGATACTATACATAGAGAATCCTAAAGATGCTACCAGAAAACTACTAGAGCTAATCAATGAATTTGGTAAAGTAGCAGGATACAAAATTAATGCACAGAAATCTCTGGCATTCCTATACACTAATGATGAAAAATCTGAAAGTGAAATCAAGAACACACTCCCATTTACCACTGCAACAAAGAGAATAAAATACCTAGGAGTAAACCTACCTAAGGAGACAAAAGACCTGTATGCAGAAAATTATAAGACACTGATGAAAGAAATTAGAGATGATGCAAATAGATGGAGAGATATACCATGTTCTTGGAATGGAAGAATCAACATTGTGAAAATGACTCTACTACCCAAAGCAATCTACAGATTCAATGCAATCCCTATCAAACTACCACTGGCATTTTTTACAGAACTAGAACAAAAAATTTCACAATTTGTATGGAAATACAAAAGGCCCCAAATAGCCAAAGCAATCTTGAGAACAAAAAACACAGCTGGAGGAATCAGGCTCCCTGCCTTCAGAGTATACTACAAAGCTACAGTAATCAAGACAGTATGGTACTGGCAGAAAAACAGAAAGATAGATCAATGGAACAGGGTAGAAAGCCCAGAGATAAACCCACGCACATATGGTCACCTTATCTTTGATAAAGTTGGCAGGAATGTACAGTGGAGAAAGGACAGCCTCTTCAATAAGTGGTGCTGGGAAAACTGGACAGGTACATGTAAAAGTATGAGATTAGATCACTCCCTAACACCATACACAAAAATAAGCTCAAAATGGATTAAAGACCTAAATGTAAGGCCAGAAACTATCAAACTCTTAGAGGAAAACATAGGCAGAACATTCTATGAGATAAACCACAGCAAGATCCTTTTTGACCCACCTCCTAGAGAAATGGAAATAAAAACAAAAATAAACAAATGGGACCTAATGAAACTTCAAAGCTTTTGCACAGCAAAGGAAACCATAAACAAGACGAAAAGACAACCCTCAGAATGGGAGAAAATATTTGCAAATGAAGCAACTGACAAAGGATTAATCTCCAAAATTTACAAGCAGCTCATGCAGCTCAGTAAGAAAAAAACAAACAACCCAGTCCAAAAATGGGCAGAAGACCTAAACAGACATTTCTCCAAAGAAGATATACAGACTGCCAACCAACACATGAAAGAATGCTCAACATCATTAATCATTAGAGAAATGTAAATCTAAACTACAATGAGGTATCATCTCACACCAGTCAGAATGGCCATCATCAAAAAATCTAGAAACAATAAATGCTGGAGAGGGTGTGGAGAAAAGGGAACACTCTAGCACTGCTGGTGGGAGTGTGAATTGGTACAGCCACTATGCAGAACAGTATGGAGGTTCCTTAAAAAACTACAAATAGAACTACCATATGACCCAGCAATCCCACTACTGGGCATATACCCTGAGAAAACCATAATTCAAAAAGAGTCATGTACCAAAATGTTCATTGCAGCTCTATTTACAATAGTCCGGACATGGAAACAACCTAAGTGTCCATCATTGGATGAATGGATAAAGAAGATGTGGCACATATATACAATGGAATATTACTCATCCATAAAAAGAAACGAAATTGAGCTATTTGTAATGAGGTGGATAGACCTAGAGTATGTCATACAGAGTGAAGTAAGTCAGAAAGAAAAAGACAAATACTGTATGCTAACACATATATATGGAATTTAAGAAAAAAATGTCATGAGGAACCTAGGGGTAAGACAGGAATAAAGACGCAGTCCTACTGGAGAACGGACTTAAGGATATGGGGAGGGGTAAGGGTGAGCTGTGACAGGGCGAGAGAGTCATGGACATATACACACTAACAAACGTAGTAAGGTAGATAGCTAGTGGGAAGCAGCCGCATGGCACAGGGATTTCAGCTCGGTGCTTTGTGACAGCCTGGAGGGGTGGGATAGGGAGGGTGGGAGGGAGGGAGACGCAAGAGGGAAGACATATGGGAACGTATGTATATGTATAGCTGATTCACTTTGTTATAAGGTGGAAACTAACACACCATTGTAAAGCAATTATACCCCAATAAAGATGTTAAAAAAATAGTAAAAAAAAAAATTAAAAAAACAGCAGCTATTATTTATTAAGGATTTGCTCTATGTTAAACTCTGTATTCAGTGTTTTTATATATAAAATATTCATTTTATATAAAATTATATTTATAAAAATATTTATATAAAATATTTTATATATTCTTATATTTCATTTAGTCCTCTAACAACCCTGTGAAATTGGTATTATTATTAGCTCCATTTTACTGATGAGGAAATTGAGGCTCAAAACTGAGGTTGTGACTACCCAAAATCACACAGCTAGTAATAGATTAAGGTATCAAAACTAATGGTATTTACCTCTAGACTGCAGTGCTCCTTCCTCATCCACCAAATTACCTCCTAATACAGTCCATATACTCTCTCCACAGAAACAATAACAAAAGCTTTTTTTTAATACCTAGAATGTGCCAGGCACTTTGCTGTTTTTCTTACAATATTTTATTTAATGCTAACCACAAAAGCCAATACCCTATTACTTAGTGCAGAATGAAGCAATATGGTTAGTAGTTAAGAGTGTAGGTTTAGGAGTCAGACTAACATTTTACAGATGAAGAAACCAATGCTCAGAGATGTTAAGTAACTTGCCCAATGTCACACAGGTAGTAAGTGGCAGAGCTGAAATGTGACTTTAAGATTATCTGACTCCAGAGGCTTATACAAAAGAAAAGTCTTTTTTAAATATTTTAATGCAATGTTAAGACAATTTTTCATCAAAGTTTATGACGTGGAGAAAAGGTGTAGACACTTAGCTTCTTTTTCCCTTTTCTTTTGGCATATTATCTTTCCTCTGTCCCTCTCTAGGTGACAGAACTTCACATGCAGTAATTTGTGCTAACATGAGCATAAGACAGAGTCTAGGCACTGTGCATACATAAGCCAAACAATGCAAAAAACTTCCAGTCATCTGAACCAGTCATGCCAGATTTATGAAGAGAAAAGGGCAGACGACGTGACCAAAATACACTCTCGCTGAGAAGCACTTTTTGTCCACCTCCACCCCCACCCCCACTTTATTGTCTTGTTAAACAAGAAATGTGGCATAAAGCACATGGCTTATATCACAAGCAGGTCACATGTGGTGCTGGTGATGTGTAGCTCTTATCTACCCCTAGCAGATTCACTTACAGCTCTCTTCTGTCTCTGCACATTTTCCTGAATATAAACATGCTTGCTAAGTGTTCTGTACCTTGCTTCCATTCTTTCCCTGCACTTGCCTTGGGTAGGGAACACACAGCATTCTGGGACCAAACATGAGGATCCATAGTGAGACAATAGTCTTCTTTTTAATAAAAAGGGGGAGGTCTACTGTGTCTTCGTTGCAGATGGCATTAGGGGAGGGGGAGAAGTAGTCAGAATATTAAATCATCTTTCTTTGTATGCATGGTCAGATTTTCTATTCGAAATTCACCAAGCTTTGAAAACATGTCGCTGTGCACTGCCTCCAGGCTTGGCAGCTCTTCTTTTTCTGTTGGGATGAGTTCCCAGCCTCAGGGAATAGTTCCTTTAGATGTCAGCTACACACCTTGCCCAGACAAAGCTTCTAACAGCTTGACTTATTCCAAAGAACCCCATAGCAACTGAAAGGCTATTACCATGGTTAGATGTCAGGTAGGATGAGCTGCATCTGCAGAAAGGTAGAGAAATGGCGATGGGAGGGATATTGTTGATAGAAGCTTTACAAGTGGGATAAAAAGCCACCAATAATTTGTTGTTGAAGAGTCTTAGCTCTTCTCATCAAGGTGGCATGAGGATCAACATTGAGGTTAACTTCTGTAGAACTCTTCAACTCCAGATTTTAGTGTTCCAAGAAAAGTATACTCCTTAAGAAAGACTGAAACCTTTCCAATATGATACTTGGAAATAGCATTATGAGACTGTTGACTTGAGGATGTCAGCATTCCCACCTACACGTTTACTCATTTGCACAATCCTTAAGCAAATATTACAAAAAGATCACACATTGGGGATTTTCCAAGCATTTCCACAGGGAATGCTTTATCAGACAAAATCAGAACTTATTATCCATATTTTACAGGCTAATGAATCAGAAATATTTATTGTGAGCCTACTATATACATCAGATACACAATCATACTAGTTTAGAGTGCATAATGAAGCAGTGGCTTTAGTGGTTAAAAGAACATGTTTAGGAGTTAGACTTACCTAGCACTGAGTCCCCTCTCTGCCATTTACGGACTGTATGACCTTTACCAGATGACTCAACCTCTCTCTGACTCAGTCTCTTCAACTGTAGAATGGAGATCATAACAATCTCATAGAGTTGTTGTATTGAGGAGATAACACGTGTAAAGTGCTTGGCACAGCACCTAGCACATATCAAGTATTCAATAAATAGTAGATCTAAGTAGTAGTGGCACTAGTCACAGTGGGGAAAACAATAGGTATGAGACACAGCCCCTTCCCTCAAAGAGTTCCCTGTCTAGTTGGGAAAATGACTTATCCTGAAAAAATTACTACCAACACTAGGCAGTATACTTTGTGCCACATGAGTGGAAAAGAAGAAATTGCTACTCAATAACAAAAAAAGACAAATAACCCAATTTTAAAAAGTGCAAAGGATTTCAACAGACATTTCTCCAAAGAAAATATACAAATGGCCAATAAGCCCATGAAAAGATGCTCAACATCATTAGTCATCAGAAAAATACAAATCAAAACTGTGAGACACCACTTCACTCCACTAGAATAGCTAGAATCAAAAAGACAGAGGGACTTCCCTGGAGGTCCAGTGGTTAAGACTTTGCGCTTCAGCTGCAGGGGGCACAGGTTTGATTCCTGGTCGGGGAACTAAGATCCCGCATGCTGTGCAGTGTGGCCAAAAAAAACCCAACAACAACTAAGTCCCTAAAACGTTAAATCCAAAAAAAAAAAAAAGACAGATAATAACAAATGTTGATGAGCTCTCATACACTACTCATGGGAACATAAAATGGTGCAGGCTCTTTGGAAAACAGTCTGGTAGTTCCTCAAAAAGTGAAACAGTTACCATAGGACTCAGCAATTCCACTCATAGGTGGAACCTCAGAGAACTGAAAACATATATTCACACAAAAATTTGTACACAAATGTTCATGTCAGCATTATTCAAAACAACAGAAAGTGAAAACAATCCAAATGTCCATAAAGTGATGAATAGATAAATAAAATCTTCCATATGCATACAATAGAGAATGATTTAGCTATAAAAAAAGGAAACGTTGATATATGGTAAAACATGGATGGAGCTTGTGAAAGAAGATAGATGCAAAAGGTCACATCATGGGCTTCCTTGGTGGCACACCTGCCAATGCAGGGAACACGGGTTCGAGCCCTGGTCTGAGAAGATCCCACATGGCGTGGAGCAACTAAGCCCATGCACCACAACTACTGAGCCTGCGCTCTAGAGCTCGTGAGCCACAGCTACTGAATCCCACGTGCCTAAAGGCCGTGCTCCACAACAAGAGAAGCCACTGCAATGAGAAGCCTGCGCACTGCAAGGAAGAGTAGCCCCTGCTCACTGCAGCTAGAGAAAGCCTGAGCGCAGCTGCAAAGACCCAACATAGCCGAAAATAAATAAATATATTTTAAAAGTCACATCCCATTCATATGATTCTATTCATATAAAACTGTTTTTAAAAAGTAGGTGCTGTAAGAATTTGGAGGATGATGAAATCACTGCATATTGGAGAAGCAGTTCTTGAGATGAACAGAGGATGTGCAGTATTTCGAGAGCTAGAGAAGAGAAGAGAAGACATATGTATCAGTTAGCTGTTGCTTCATAACAAGCCACCCTGTAACTTATGGCTTAAAACAACAAACATTTCTTCTCACTCATATATCTGAGTGTCGGCCAAAGATCAGTTGATCTCAGCTGTGCATGGCTCCAAATGGTGGATATGGATCCGGGTCTTTCCCACATTTTTCTCATCCTCCTTGGATCTGCAAGCTGCCCAGGGCAAGTTCTTCTCATGTGATGGCAGAAGCACACAAGGGCAAGCCCAACCATGTAAGCCTTTGCTTACCTCATATCTATGAACATCCTATTTGTCAAAGCAAGTCACATGGCCAAGGCCAAGGTCGAAAGTAGGGAAGAACTGCAAAGTCTCATGACAAAGGGAAAAACACAGGGAAGAATGGAAAATTGGGACCTAAAATCCAATCTACTACAGTATTCCAGATAGAAAGAACATTAATTCATCTGACAAACATTTACTGTCTACTCTGAGAACCAGGATGCAACAGAAAACAAGTCAGTCATATACTTGCCTTCATGTGGATCATAGTAGGCAGTGAACCCAAAAGAGCAGGTTTAAGATGGACCTATAAACTAGGACCTATAAACAACAAACCCAAGTGCTCAGAGGATCCAGACTTGTGAGATGAATTAGTTGAAATGCGGGGCAGGACCAAGATGAGTTGGGAAGTGCAAGTACAATCTAAAGGTGACAACTATTACTCAGCTTCAGCTGACTGTTACCAGGAAGAAACGTGAGCTAAATCCTTATGTCATTCACATAATAATCCCTCCTGTGCAAGCCAAACAAAACTCCTGAGGGCATGATGTAGCCTGAGAGTCACAAGTTTGTTGACATCTGATGTGAAAAAGAAAATTGGGACAAATATGCTAGTTGCTTTGATGGAGATTCATATAATGTGCAAAGGGAGTAAAAGAGAAGGAGTGCCTGTGACCGCTTAGGGGAATCCAGGAAGGTAGCAAAGAGAAGGGAACACCTAAGTGGACCCTCTAAGGGCAGAATTCAGAGAGTTCAGGCAGAAAGAATGCATGCACAAAGGTATGGAGGATTGAGAGAGCAGAGTGTGTTCAAGGAACTGCCAGTAAGTTAATATAGCTGGAGTGTAGGATTTTGGAGAAGGATGTAAGTGTCAAGAAATGAAGCTGATGGGTTAGAAAGGCACCAGATCATGGATGTTCTTTCAGGTCATGCTAACTTGTTTAGACTTTATCCTGAAGGGTTGTGAGCAGGGTAAGGACATGATCAGATTATTTGCTATGGATGTGATGGATTTGAGGCAAGAATGGAAAGCTAGAAGACCAGTTAGGAGACTATTGCACTAGTCCAGGTGAATGAGAAAAAGAACTAAACTAAGGCAGTAACAGTAAGGATGGAAAGACCAGATAGATAGGAGAGGTGACAAGCAGGCAAAAACTAGTAAATGTGGTTGAACATTAGATGTTGGTAGTAGAAAGAAAATAATAGAATGAGACCAGATTTCTGGGATGAACAACTTGATGCAATAAAATGTTATCTACGGAGATAGGGAAAACAGAAGAACATGTTGGGAGGGGGGTGGATTGATTTGATGAGTTTAGTTTTAGACATATTATGTTTGGGGAGAGATGTCTAATACTCAGTTGAATATGCATGTCTAGAGCTCAGGGGAAAAGTTAGGGCTGCAGATATGGATTTGGGCATCTTTAGCTACCAGACGACAGTTGAAGCCAAGAGTTTAAATGATCTTACAGAGAGTTGGGGGTATAAAAAATAAGTTAAATCCTAGGGAAGAACTACCTTTAAGGGATGGGCTAAAAAAGTGCCTGCAGGGCTTCCCTGGTGGCGCAGTGGTTGAGAGTCCGCCTGCCGATGCAGGGGACACGGGTTCGTGCCCCGGTCCAGGAAGATCCCACATGCCGCGGAGCGGCTGGGCCCGTGAGCCATGGCCGCCTAGCCTGCGCATCTGGAGCCTGTGCTCCACAATGGGAGAGGCCACAACAGTGAGAGGCCCGTGTACCGCAAAAAAAAAAAAAGTGCCTGCACAGTATACTGAGAAACAATCAGAGAGGTAGGAGGAAAACCAAGAAAGAGTGCTGCCATGGAAATGAAACATAAAGATAATTTCAGGGAAAGAACAGTCTCACTTGCAGAAGCCAAGATTTGGAAACAACTTAAGGCAACCATTCTTGCCTCCCTCGCTAAAAGATGAAAGTATAAAGAAAATGTGATAGATGGATGATAGGCAGATGGATAGATCTATATCTATATAATGGAATATTATTCAGCCATGAGAAAGAAACACATCCTCCCATTTGTGACAACATGGATGGACCTCAAAGGCATTATGCTAAGTGAAACAAGTCAGACAGAATAAGACAAATACTGTGTGATTTCACTTACACGTGGAATCTATAAAAGCCGAACTCATAGATACAGGGAGTAGAATGGTGGTTACCAGGGGCTGGGGTGTGGGGAAAAAAGAGATGTTGGTCAAAGAAGACAAACATCTAGTTGAAAGATGCATAAGTTCTGGGGATATTATGTACAGCATACTGATTATAGTTAATAATACTGTATTATATACTTGAAAGTTGCTAAGAGAGTAGATTTTAAATGTTCTCGCCATTAAAAAGAAATGGTAATTATGTGACATAATGCAGGTGCTATCTAATGCTATGGTGGTACTCATTTTGATATATATATATATATATATATATATATATAATCAAGTTGTACACCTTTAACTTACACACAATGTTATATGTCAATTATATCTCAATTTTAAAAAGAAAGAAATGGTCATCATTAACAATTGCCAAGATAGATTGAGTCAGGTGGGAACGCAGATTCTGTTGGGTTTGGCAAAATGAACTTATTGGAGCCGTTGACCTTAACTCAGAGGAACAATGGGGAGTGAGGGTCGGGAAAGAAGAAGCATGGTGATTATGGATTAAAGAGGAAGTGGGAAGTAAGAAAATGAATATGGTGAATGTAGGCAGTTCTCTGGAGAAGTTTGGATGAAAAATAAAGAATATCTATGGGGGTAGTAAAGAGTTAGAGACATCAGAGCTAAGGAAGTTTTGTTTCATTTCTGGTTTTGGTTGCTTATTTTTTTAAGATGAGATGTCTCTGAACTTCCTAAATAAATATCCAATGGAGAGGGGCTGATTTAATACACAGGAGTTAGAAACAATAATATATGGCTCTGATGGTATCCAAAGCAAAGTTGGAGGGACTGGCATTAATGGACAATTCTTCTCTGATAGTAGGAGGGAAGCAAGTTTATGCAGATGGAAATAGATTGGTAGGTTTATTAGCAAGGAATGGAGGGAGATCCTGTTTGGTGGGTTCTATTTACTATTTGTAGTAGAAATCAAGGTTATCTTATGAGATTATCCTCTGAGGAGCAAGGTGATAGGGTAAAGGGTTTGAGAAGAATGGAAAAGGTTTCAAAATAGCCCCTGAGAAGAATATGAAAGGATGCTAACTAAGGACAAAGAATAGGATAGCTGGACAGCACTTAGCACTAAGCACTAAGGGCCCCACTAGGTTAGAAATCATAAACTGGCAATGATCCCAATCTGAAAAATTGTGTGATTTTTCTCTAGCAGTGTACAGCAGCCTGGGGAGAAGAACAAAGGAGTTGGAAGTCTGGATTGATTTGGAGTTTGGATTTCACATGATAGACAGATGGAAGATAGACTGATAGACAGATAGCAGATGGAAGAATAAAAGCAAAACTCAAGGGCTTATGTGATGAGCCATGGGGTCTGTGCTATAGAGGGGGAAAAGTGAATTTAGAAGAGTGATGACAATTAGGAGAAAATGCAGTTGTTTCAACTAGATCAAGGAATGGATATGGTTTGGATATGAGAATGAGAGGTTGGGAGGAGTAAAAACTTGTGGACAGAGGGCTGTCAGAGGATTAGATATCAAAGATGGGACATGACAAGTTCTAACGTGTAGTCTTGAGAGTGAATGACTGAGGTAGGGTGGAGGTGGTGTTAAAGAAGTAAAGAAGAGTAGAGAAGGGAAAGACCAGGAGGTTGGATGGATCATCCAAAATAATTGCACTTGTGTGGAGATAAAGATAGTGATCTGGGTGACAAATCCCTCACCAAATAAAAGGATATATTCAGGGGGTTGGAAAATGACAGAGGTAAGAAGGGATAGAAGATGGTGTACTGGATGACATGAGCCTTAACGGGGAATGGTTTCTACATAAGAGTAGAGGAAAAGTCATTTGGAAGTGCCACTTGAATCAAATATAATACTGACCTGACCCCAGTCCTACAGTTTGTGGCCATAGAAGAATAAGCAGCAAGTAGTCAGAGTCACCTGGAAGTACCTGGGAGAAAGCCAGGACTCAGTTTGAGGACTCCAGAAGGCACCGTGGAAAGTGTTGGTAGACAGGGAAGTAGCTGAATGAGCCCAGCATGAGTTTAGTGTGCAGGAAGCACAAGTTGGTTTGAGAATGACCAGAAATGAGACTTTAGACTGGATGACCAGAGAGGTAAGAATTTGGGGAGATGGCAAAAAGCAGAGATGAGAAATCTAATGAAATTGACTAGCATCAAAGTTCTGAAAGGACCTATGAGGAACATTTCCATGCCAAAGCAGACCCATGCACTGGGTGCCACTGAAACTGTGTGTCCTCAGCCGTGAATGCTCTCATCATTCTGTAACTGAACTTCCTTGGCTCAGGGTTTCAAAAGACTGTGGGCTCAGATTCTATCAGGTGGTGACGAAGTATTTCCAAAGTATTTGTACCAATTTAGATTCATATTGACAGTGTATGAGATTTACCATAGCACCTCCTTGCCAACATTTGGTATTTATTTGTACCATGTTTTATGCTTACCAACTTCATTGAAGTATAATTTACATAGCACAACGTCACCCATTGTAAGTGTAAAAATCCATGATTTTAGTAAATGTATAGAGTTGTGCAACTATCAGCATAATCCAATTTTAGATCATTTCCATTACTTTGAAAAGTTCCCTCGTAGCCTTTTACACTTAATCCTCACTCCTACCCTTACACTTAGACCAGTACTTTTCTGCTTTCTGTCTCTATAAACTTGCCTTATCTGGGCATGTCATATAAATGGAATCACATAATGTGTGGTTCTTTTGTGTCTATCTTCTTTCACTTAGCATAGAAATTTTGAGGCTCATTCATCGCATAACATGTATCAGCAAATGTGTCCCCTTTAATTGCTTAATGGTATTCCATTGTATGGAAATACTTTTTTTCCTCTGGTTAATGGGCATTTGGATTCTTTCCACTTTTCACTATTGTGAATACGTTGTTATAGGCAGTCATATAACTGTGTGAACAAACATTTTCATTTCTCTTGGGTAAATACCTAGGCATGGGACTGTTGAGCCATATAGTATTTCTTAACTTTTTAAGAAATTTTCAGTGGCTGTACTATTTTATATTCCCACCAGCTCTAGTTTCTCCACTTAGCAATGTCTGCCTTTTTTATTATAGCCAATCTAGTGTGTGTTGTAATGGCATCTCACTGAAGTTTTAATTTGCATTTTCCTAATGCCTAATGATGTTCAGCATATTTTTATGTGCTTATTAGCCATTCATATATCTTCTTTGGAGAAATGTCTATTAAGAATCTTGCCAATTTTTAAAATTTGAGTTACTTGTCTTTTATTATTGAGTTTTAAGAGTTCTTAAATTTTTTTAATATAAACCCTTTATCAAATATATTATTTGCAGAAATCTCCCAGTCTATGGTGTATATTTTCATTTATTTAATGGTATCTTTTTAAATTAAACTTCTTATTTTGATATAAGCATAGATTCACATGACGTTGTAAGAAATAATACAGAGAGATACCATGTACCCTTTACCCACTTTCCTCAATTGGTAGCACCTTGCAAAACTATACAATATCATAACTGGGGTATTGACATTGACATGGTCAAGAAACACAACAGTTCCATCCACACAAGGATCCCTCATGTTGCACTTTTATAACCACAACCAACTCCCTCCCAATCCCCATCCCTCATTCTTAACTCCTGGCAAATGCTAATCTGTTCTCCATTTCTATTTTTTTCCTTTTAAGAATGTTATATAAATTGAATCATACAGTATATAGTCTTCTTTGGATAGGTTTTTTTCAGCTTTATTGAGGTGTAGTTAACAAATAAAATTGTAATATATTTAAAGGGCACAATGTGATGATTTGTTATAAATATACATTGTGAAAGGATTACCACCATCGAGTTAATTAACACATCCATCACTCACATATTTACTTTTTTTTTTTTTTTGGTGAGAACACTTAAGTTCTACTCTCTTGGCAAATGTCCATTTTACAATACAATATTAGCAACACAGTCACCATGTTATACATTAGATCCTCAGATCTTATTCACCTTATAACTGAAGGTTTGTACCCTATTACCAACCTCTCCCTATTTCCCCTATCCCCCAGTACCGGCCAATACCATTCTACTCTCTATTTCTATGAGTTTGACTCCTTTTTTAAAAAGTTCCACATATAATTGATCCATGCAGTATTTGTTTTTCTCTATTGGTTTACTTCACTTAGTATAATGCCTTCCAGGTTCATACATGTTGTTGCAAATGGCAGGATTTCCTTCATTTTAAGGCTGAATAATATTCCCTTGTGTATATATAACACTTTTTCTTTATCCATGCATCTCTCAATGGACACTTAGGTTGTTTTCATACCTTGGCTGTTGTAAATAATGCTGCAATGAACATAGGAGTACAGCTATCTCTTCAAGATAGTTATTTTCTATCCTTTGGCTATATACACAGAAGTGGGATTGTTAGGTCATATGGTAGTTCTATTTTTAAATTTTTTGGAACCTCCAATCTTTTTTTCATAGTGGCTGTACAAGATTACATTCCTGCCACCAGTGTACAAGGATTCCCTTTTCTCTACAACCGCACCAGCATTTATTTCTTATCTTTTTTTTTTTTTCTTTTTTGCAGTACGCGGGCCTCTCACTGTTGTGGCCTCTCCCGTTGTGGACGCGCAGGCTCAGCGGCCTTGGCTCACAGGCCCAGCTGCTCTGCGGTATGTGGGATCTTCCCAGACCAGGGCACAAACCCGTGTCCCCTGCATTGGCAGGCGGACTCTCAACCACTGCACCACCAGGGAAGCCCCTTGTCTTTTTGATAATAGAAATCCTACTGGGTATTAGGTGATATCTCACTGTGGTTTTGATCTGCACATTTCTCTGATGATTAGTGATGCTGAGCACATTTTCACGTACATATCCATTGGTCATTTGGATATCTTCTTAGGAAAAATGTCTATTCAGGTCCTTAGTTCATTTTTAAATTGCCCATTTTTTCCTATGGAGATGTATGAGTTTTTTGTGTATTTTGGATATTAACCCCTTGTCAGATATGTGGCTTGCAAATATTTTCTATCAATCCACAGGTTGTCTTTTCATTTTGTTTATGGTTTCCTTTACTGTGAAGAATCTTTTTAGTTTGAAATAGTCACATTTGTTTATTTTTGCTTTTGTTGCCTTTGCTTTTGGTGTAAAATCAAAGAAAAAAAAGATTGCTCAAGATTGCTTTGGCTATTTGGGGTCTTTTGTGTTTCCATACAAATTGTGAAATTTTTTGTTCTAGTTCTGTGAAAAATGACAGTGGTAGTTTGATAGGAATTGCATTGAATCTGTAGATTTCTTTGGGTAGTAGAGTCATTTTCACGATGTTGATTGTTCCAATCCAAGAACATGGTATATCTCTCCATCTATTTGTATCATCTTTAATTTCTTTCATCAGTGTCTTATAATTTTCTGCATACACGTCTTTTGTCTCCTTAGGTAGGTTTATTCCTAGATATTTTATTCTTTTTGTTGCAATGGTAAATGGGAGTGTTTTCTTAATTTCACTTTCAGATTTTTCATCATTAGTGTATAGGTATGCAAGAGATTTCTGTGCATTAATTGTGTATCCTGCTACTTTACCAAAGTCATTGATTAGCTCTAGTAGTTTTCTGGTAGCATCTTTAGGATTCTCTACATATAGTATCATGTCATCTGCAAACAGTGACAGCTTTATTTCTTCTTTTCCAATTTGGATTCCTTTTATTTCTTTTTCTTCTCTGATTGCTGTGGCTAAAACTTCCAAAACTATGTCGAATAATAGTAACAGCAGTTTTAATTCTTCCATTCCAATCTTGATGCATTTTATTTACTTATTCATTCATTATTTATATTTATTTTTGCCTTATTGCACTAGTTAGATATTCCAGTACAATGCTGAAAGAAGTGGGGAAAGCAGACATCATTGCCCTGTTCCTGAACTTATGGAAAGTATTCAGTTTTCACCATAAAGTATGATGTTAATTGTGGATTTTTTGGTAGATACTATTTATTAGGTTGAGGAAGTTCCTTTTTATTTCTGGTTTGTTGAATCTTGACTGAGTGCTAGCTTTTGTCACATTCTTTTTGTGCTTCTCTTCTGATTATCATTTTTTCTTCCTTTATTCTATTAATATAGTATATTACATTAATTTTTTTCAGATATTAAACCAATCTAGCATTCTATAGGATGGACCTAGAGAAAATCATACTAAGTGAAGTAAGTCAGGCAGAGAAAGACAAATATTATAATGATATCACTTATATGTGGAATCTAAAAGGTAATACAAATGAACTTATTTATAAAATAGAAACAGACTCACAGATATAGAACCCTAAGAGAAAAGGTGGTGAGGAATAAATTAGGAGTATAGGATCAACAGATACATACTACTATATATAAAATAAACAACAGGGATTTCCTGTATAGCACAGGGAACTATATTCAATATCATATAATAACCTCTAATGGAAAAGAATCTGGAAAAAATATATGTAACTGAATCACTTAGCTGTACACTTGACACTAACACAATATTGTAAATCAATATTTATTTGAAAAATATTTATTTTTTCAATTAAAAAAAGCACAATAGTTAAGCAATTGGGCTCTAGACTCAGACTACCTATATTCATATCTCAACTCCACCACCTCTCAGCTGTGTGACCTGGGACCCCAGTTTCTACATTTGTCAAATGGAAAAAATAAGAGTACTTATATCATCAGATTATTTTGAGGATTAAATGAGATAGTGTACAAGGACACAGTAAGTGCTCAATAAATAGTAGTTGCTATTAACTACATGTGCCCTCCTATTTCTTTTTACTAAGTAGTATTTCTAAATTGTCTACAATGAGCATATTTTATGTGAAAAGACTAAGCAGTAGAATTTAAATACATGAGAGAGTGACTTTTAAAATAGTATTCCTTCAGCCTAGAAGGACCACCTCATCCTATTTTTTCAGATCCTCACCCAAGTCATCTTTTGAAGAGACTTATGTGAATTCGCAACAATAAAATATTTTCATCATCTCTCCTGAACTCTTTCTGATACAATATTAGAGGGAGGAACACCAGCTTGGATTTGAAGCCCCCATTTTTCAAGGATTATAATTCAGAAAGCCTAAGCTACAGGAAAGAGAAAATTTAAAGGGGGAGCCTTTATTCATTTTATTCAGAAATAAAATTTCTGAATTTCAACTCATTCTCTAGTTAAAAGGAGTAGGAGGGATGCAATGAGAGAATTCTCCAACTGAAGAATTAACTTCCAACCTGCTTGGAATTTCAGGAACTGCTCATGTGAATGAGCTCAATTTCACACTCTGTTCTTCTCATCTTCAAGATCCAAGAAACTAAATTCAACAGGAAACAGTTCTTTTAGGTTACTGCCACATCAATTTACTTTGTGTTTTTCAAGTGTTGATGCAGCAGGGACAGATAACTTTGCTCAATACAAAACTGCAGTAACCTGAGCATTGCTGGGGTGCAACGCCCCTAGTGGCCTAACAGGTTTACAAAATACATTAGCCCACTCTAGGCAGAAAACACAAGAGAAGGAAAAGACCTACAATAACAAACCTAAAACAATTTAAAAAATGATAAGAGGAACATACATATCGATAACTACCTTAAATGTAAATGGATTTAATGCTTCAACCAAAAGACATAGACTGGCTGAATGTATACAAAAACAGGACTCGTATATATGCTGTCCACAAGAGACCCACTTCAGACCTGGGACACATACACACTGAAAGTGAGGGGATGGAAAAAATATTCCATGCAAATGGAAATCAAAAGAAAGCTGGAGTAGCAATCCTCATATCAGACAAAACAGACTTTAAAACAAAGACTATTACAAGAGACAAAGATGGACACTACATAGTGATCAAGGATTCAATCCAAGAAAAAGATATAACACGTGTAAATATTTATGCACCCAACATAGGAGCACGTCAATACATAAGGCAAATGCTAACAGCCATAAAAAGGGAAATCGACAGTAACACAATCATAGTAGGGGACTTTAACACCCCACTTTCACCAATGGACAGATCATCCAAAATGAAAATAAATAAGGAAACACAAGCTTTAAATGATACATTAAACAAGATGGACTTAGTTGATATTTACAAGATATTCCATCCAAAAACAACAGAATACACATTCTTCTCAAGTGCTCATGGAACATTCTCCAGGATAGATCATATCTTGGGTCACAAATCAACCCTTAGTAAATTTAAGAAACTTGAAATTGTATCAAGTATCTTTTCTGACCACAACGCTATGAGACTAGATATCACTTACAGGAAAGAAATTGTAAAAAAATACAAACACATGGAGGCTAAACAGCACACTACTTAATAACTAAGAGATCAGTGAAGAAATCAAAGAGGAAATCAAAAAATACCTAGAAACAAATGACTATGATAACACGATAACCCGAAACCTATGGGAGGCAGCAAAAGCAGTACTAAGAGGGAAGCTTATAGCAATAGAATCCTACCTCAAGAAACAAGAAACATCTCAAAAAAACAACCTAAACTTACACCTAAAGCAATTAGAGGAAGAAGAACAAAAAAACACCAAAGTTACCTGAAGGAAAGAAATCAGGCCAGAAATAAATGAAAAAGAAATGAAGGAAATGATAGCAACAATTAATAAAACTAAAAGCTGGCTCTTTGAGAAGATAAACAAAATTGATAAACCATTAGCCAGACTCATCAAGAAAAAGAGGGAGAGGACTCAAATCAATAAAATTAGAAATTAAAAAGGAAAAGTTGCAACAGACACCACACCACAGAAATACAAAGCATCTGTATGCCAATAAAATGGACAACCTGGAAGAAATGGACAAATTCATAGAAAGGTATAACCTTCAAAGACTGAACCAGGAAGAAATAGAAAATATGAACAGACCAATCACAAGTAATGAAATTGAAACTGTGATTTAAAATCTTTCAACAAACAAAACCACAGGACCAGATGGCTTCATAGGCGAATTGTATCAAACATTTAGAGAAGAGCTAACATCTATCCTTCTTAAACTCTTCCAAATCACAGCAGAAGGAGGAACACTCCCAAACTCATTCTATGAGGCCTCCATCACCCTGACGCCAAAACCAGACAAAGATGTCACAAAGAAAGAAAGCCACACACCAATATCACTGATAAACATAGATGCAAAAATCCTCAACAAAATACTAACAAACAGAATCCAGCAGCACATTAAAAGGATCATACACCATGATCAAGAGGGGTTTATACCAGGAATGCAAGGATTCTTCAATATACGCCAATCAATCAATGTGATACCTCATATTAACAAATTGAAGGATAAAACACATATGATCATCTCAAAAGATGCCGGAAAAGCTTTCAACAAAATTCAACACCAACTTATGAAAAAAGCCTCCATAAAGTAGGCATAGAGGGAACTTACCTCAACATAATAAAGGCCATATATGACAAACCACAGCCAACAACGTTCTCAATGGTGAATAACTGAAACTATTTCCACAAAGATCAGGAACAAGACAAGGTTGCCCACTCTCACCACTATTATTCAACATAGTTTTGGAAATTTTAGCCACAGCAATCAGAGAAGAAAAAGAAATGAAAGGAATCCAAATCAGAAAAGAGGAAGTAAATCTGTCACTGTTTGCAGATGACATGATACTATACATCGAGAATCTTAAAGACACTGCCAGAAAACTACTAGAGCTAATCAATGAATTGGGCAAAGTAGCAGAATACAAAATTAATGCACAGAAATCTCTTGCATACCTATAAGCTAATGATGAAAAATCTGAAAGAGAAATTAAGGAAATACTCCCATTTACCATTGCAACAAAAAGAATAAAATACCTAGGAATAAACCTACCTGAAACAAAAGACCTGTATGCAGAAAACTATAAGACACTGATGAAAGAAATTAAAGATGATACAAACAGATAGAGAGATATACCATGTTGTTAGATTGGAAGAATCAACATTGTGAAAATGACTATACTACCCAAAGCAATCTACAGATGCAATGCAATCCCTATCAAACTACCAATGGCATTTTTCACAGAACTAGAACAAAATACTTCACAATTTGTATGGAAACACAAAAGACCCTGAATAGCAAAAGCAACCTTGAGAAGGAAAGACAGAGCTGGAGGAATCAGACTCCCTGACTTCAGACTACACTACAAAGCTACAGTAACCAAGACAGTATGGTACTAGCATAAAAACAGAAATATAGATCAGTGGAACAGGATAGAAAGCCCAGAGTTAAACCCATGCACATATGGTCACCTTATTTTTGATAAAGGAGGCAAGAATATACAATGGAGAAAAGACAGCCTCTTCAATAAGTGGTGCTGGGAAAACTGGACCACTACATGTAAAAGAATGAAATTAGAACACTCTGTAACACCATACACAAAAATAAACTCAAAATGGATTAGAGACCTAAATGTAAGCCCAGACACTACAAAACTCTTAGAGGAAAACATAGGAAGACCACTCTTTGACATAAATCACAGCAAGATCCTTTCTGACCCACCTCCTGGAGAAATGGAAATAAAAACAAAAATAAACAAATGGGACCTAATGAAACTTAAAAGCTTTCGCACAGTAAGGGAAACCATAAACAAGACAAAAAGACAACCCTCAGAATGGGAGAAAATATTTGCAAATGAAGCAACTGACAAAAGATTAATCTCCAAAATTTACAAGTAGCTCATGCAGGTCAATATCAAAAAAACAAACAACCCAATCCAAAAATAGGCAGAAGACCTAAGTAGACATTTCTCCAAAGAAGATATACAGATTGCCAACAAACATATGAAAGAATGCTCAACATCACTAATCATTAGAGAAATGCAAATCAAAACTACAATGAGGTTTCAACTCCCAGCAGTCAGAATGGCCATCATTAAAAAATCTACAAACAATAAATGATGGAGAGGGTGTGGAGAAAAGGGAACCCTCTTGCACTGTTGGCAGGAATGTAAATTGAAACAGCCACTATGGAGAACAGTATGGAGGTTCCTTAAAAAACTAAAATTAGAACTACCATACGACCCAGCAATCCCACTACTGGGCATATACCCTGAGAAAACTATAATTCAAAAAGTGTCTTGTATCACAATGTTCATTGCAGCTCTATTTACAATAGCCAGGACATGAAAGCAACCTAAGTGTCCATTAACAGACGAATGGATAAAGAAGATGTGGCACATATATACAATGGAATATTACTCGGCCATAAAAAGAAACGAAATTGAGTTATTTGTAGTAAGGTGGATGGACCTAGAGCCTGTCATACAGAGTGAAGTAAGTCAGAAAGAGAAAAACAAATACCGTATTTTAATGCATATATGTGGAATCTGAAAAAAAAACTAGTATAGACGATCTTATTTACAAAGCAGAAATAAAGACACACACGTTTGTAGAGAACAAACGTATGGATACCAACGGGGAAGGGGGGGGATGAAATGGGAGATTGGGATTGACATGTATACACTGCTATGAATGGAATAGATAAGTAGTGAGAGCATGCTGCATAGGACACGGAACTCTACTCAATGCTCTGTGGTGACCTAGATGGGAGGAAAATCAAAAAGAGAGGGCATATGTGTATACATATGGCTGGTTCACTTCACTGTATAGCAGAAACTAGCACAACATTGTGAAGTAACTATACCCCAATAAATAAATTAAAAAATTCTGTTCACAACAATGTAGGCTTTTCCTCACATGCACCACACTCTAAGACATAAATCACAGCAAGATCCTTTTTGACTCACCTCCTAGAGAAATGGAAATAAAAACAAACATAAACAAATGGGCCCTAATGAAGCTTAAAAGCTTTTGCACAGCAAAGGAAACCATAAACAAGACGAAAAGACAACCCTCAGAATGCGAGGAAATATTTGCAAATGAAGCAACTGACAAAGGATCAATCTCCAAGATTTACAAGCAGCTCATGCAGCTCAATATCATAAAAACAAACAACCCAATCCAAAAACGGGCAGAAGACGTAAATAGACATTTCTCCAAAGAAGATATACAGATTGCCAACAAACGCATGAAAGAATGCTCAACATCATTAATCATTAGAAAAATTCAAATCAAAACTACAATGAGATATCATCTCACATGGGTCAGAATGGCCATTATCCAAAAATCTACAAACAATAAATGCTGGAGAGGGTGTGGAGAAAAGGGAACCCTCCTGCACTGTTGGTGGGAATGTAAATTGATATGGCCACTATGGAGAACAGTATGGAGGTTCCTTAAATAACTAAAAATAGAACTACCATACAACCCAGCAATCCCACTACTGGGCATATACCCTGAGAAAACCATAATTCAAAAAGAGTCATGTACCACAATGTTCACTGAAGCACTGTTTACAATAGTCAGGACATGGAAGCAACCTAAGTGTCCATCGACAGATGAATGGATAAAGAAGATGTGGCACATATATACAATGGAATATTGCTCAGCCATAAAAAGAAATGAAATTGAGTTATTTGTAGTGAGGTGGATGGACCTAGAGTATGTCATACAGAGTGAATTAAGTCAGAAAGAGAAAAACAAATACCATATGCTAACACATATATATGGAATCTAAGGAAAAAAAAAGGTCATGAATAACCTAGAGGCAAGATGGGAATAAAGACACAGACCTACTAGAGAATGGACTTGAGGATATGGGGAGGGGGAAGAGTAAGCTGGGACAAAGTGAGAGAGTGGCATGGACCTATATACACTACCAAACGTAAAATAGATAGCTAGTGGGAAGCAGCTGCATAGCACAGGGAGATCAGCTCAGTGGTTTGTGACCACCTAGAGGGGTGGGATAGGGAGGGTGGGAGGGAGGGAGATGCAAGAGGGCAGAGATATGGGAACATATGTATATGTATAACTGATTCACTTTGTTATAAAGCAGAAACTAACACACCATTGTAAAGCAATTATACTCCAATAAAGATGTTAAAAAAACATTTAAAATAAGACACAAACCTACTAGAGAATGGACTTGAGGATACAGGGTGGGGGAAGGGTAAGCTGGGACAAAGTGAGAGAGTGGCATGGACATATATACACTACCAAACGTAAAATAGATGGCTAGTGGGAAGCAGCCGCATAGCACTGGGAGATTAGCTCGGTGTCTTGTGACCACCTAGAGGGGTGGGATAGAAATGGTGGGAAGGAGGGAGACACAAGAGGGAAGAGATATGGTGACATATATATATGTATAACTGATTCACTTTGTTATAAAGCAGAAACTAACACACCATTGTAAAGCAATTATACTCCAATAAAGATGTTAAAAAAAACTCTTCCAGCCTCTACCCATTACCCAATTCCAAAACTGCTTCCACATTTTTAGGTATTTATTACAGCAGCACCTCACTTTTCAGTATCAACTTCTATCTTAGTCCTTTCAGGCTGCTATAACAAAAATACCATAGACTTAAACAACAAACATTCCTTTTTCACAGGTCTGAAACCTGGCAAGTCTAAGATTAAAGTGCCTGCAGATTCAGTGTCTGGTTAGGACCCACATGTTTGTTCATAGATGACTGTCTTCTTGCTGTGTCCCCACATAGCAGAAGGGGTGAGAGAGCTCTCTGTGGTGTCTTTTATAAGGGCACTAATTCCATTCATGAGGGCTCTACCCTCATGACCTAATCACCTCCCAAATGTCCCACCTCCTATTAACATGACACTGAAAGTTAAAATTTCAACATATGAATTTGGGGAGAGGAGATACAAACATTCAGTCTATAGCGGAGGCATACAATGTCACATCATCCCACTATTAATTATTTGATTTTTAGGTTAAGATGATGACCTCCAGATGTCTCTCTATCATTAAGATATTTTTCCTTTTGTAATTACTAGGTAAACTGTGGGGTGATTTATCGGCACTATGTGAATATGCTTTTTCCCAACAATCTTTTATCCAATGGTTTTCAAATACACCGATGATCTCTGCCTGACTGAATCAGCAATTATTACATTGTGTAATAAAATGATATTTCTAATTCTGTCATTCTTTGACAGTACTATGAAGACTTTCTCTTTTTTCTGTTATTCTTTTAGATGATAGATAGATAGATATAGATACTAGATTGGACTCATGGATTTTTTAAAAAATCGATGTGTTGTAAACAACGATAATCATTATTCATTTTATACTTGAACTGTCCCAAAGTTCACCAGAGGGTTCCCCTTCAAGCTGCTTCCTATGGTCTTTTGATGTGATCCCATTAGTCTTTGAGTACTTTGTTGTTTTCTGGCACAACACGATGTACCAGGCTCACTTTGTACTTTCCCTGCCCCAGACCTGGATCAGCTATTTCTGTAAAGAGCTTTTGTTTTCTTTTAGTAGCAAATAGTATTTAGAAACCAAGATCTGAGTGCTAGATGTGCTCATTGATACTGGAGTACCATTGTTCCAGACCTATGTTTTTTGAGTTGTTAGTTCATATTAATACAAGCAAAATTACTGTGACAAACATCTTTAAGAAAAGCATATTTTCTTCAATAATTTTTATATTCTCAATACCTGTATTTTTCTTTTTCTGAAGTTATACTTAACGATTATTGGTTATCAAATGAATCCATTCTCATCTAGAAAATGTATATAGAAACATGTAAAAAGAGAAAAAGTAAAAATTACCCCAAATCCCAGAAACAACCACTTTTGACTTGCTAGAATATTTCTTTCCAGTCTTTTGTCTATATATTTTTCTTGGTGAGCCTAAGAGCTTTTTATGCATAAAACTTTATATCTTTATTTTCAGCCTTGTAAGTAGTTTCAAAAAACATTGAATAAATTTTCACAGATGTATTTTTATATAACTATTGTATTAGTTTTCTATTGCTAAATAACAAATTACCAAAAAATTAGTAGTTTAAAACACAAATTTACTATCTCACACTTTCCATGGGTCAGTATTCCTGCCATGAATTAGCTAGGTTGTCTACTCAGGGTCTCCCCAGTTTGAAATCAAGGTGTCAGCCAGGGCTGTTATCTCATCTAAGGATCAGGGTCCTCTTTCGAGCTCATTCAGGTTTGTGGCAGAATTCAGCTCCTTGCAGTTGTTTTCTTGTTAGTTGTCTGTCAAGAGTTGCTCTTAGCTCTTATAGGCCACTCTCAGGTCCCAGCACATGGCCCTCTCACAACATAACAACTTTTTCAAAACACACAAGAGAGTATTTATCCAGTCTGCTACAATATAATCACGGGAGTGACTATCTCAACACCTTTGACGTGTAACATAAATTAATCAAGGGAGCAATTATCCCATCATATTCATATGCTTACCCACTCTTTTGGGGAGGAAAGTATGCCAGGTGTGTACACCACGGCTGGAAACTTGGAGGCCATCCTAGCTTTCTGCCAGCCATAGCTATATAATATTTCATTCTCTCATTGCACTATGAATTACTTAACAAATCTCCTATAGTATGTCATTTAGCTTGATTGCAAATTTTTTTAATTATAAGGAATACTGCACTCACCATCACTGAAAACAGCATATTCTTCATCAAAAGTTTTATAGTTTGGGCTTCCCTGGCGACGCAGTGGTTGAGAGTCCACCTGCCGATGCAGGGGACACGGGTTCGTGCCCCCATCTGGGGAGATCCCACATGCCGCGGAGCGGCTAGGCCTGTGAGCCATGGCTGCTGAGCCTGCGCGTCCGGAGCCTGTGCTCCGCAACGTGAGAGGACACAACAGTGAGAGGCCCGCGTACCGCAAAAAAAAAAAAGTTTTATAGTTTATTTATCCAATTCTAATTCTGAAGAATTAGAGAATTTACATTAACATTTCATCTTTCCAATAAGGCTTTTAATAGGGTATTGCCCCTTTCCTATCACATGACCCTTGAACTTTTAAACATTGATTTATAAATAGCATGTACCAGCAACAGACATTGCAAAATTTTTACTCAACCCTTCTACTTCCAAGCCTTCTCTCACCTCACCCTCTCGCATACATTAAACATGGAGAAAGTTAAGCATGAGAGAATATTCGGGAGGACCTGAGGACAAAGTCCCACCTGTAAGAGTGGACTCTACTGATGTCCATATATTTTGCCCTCAGTTAAATGCAAAGACCTCTTCTACCTCTAGACTTCAATGTTTCTATGATATTCTTTTTTTTTAACATCTTCATTGGAGTATAATTGCTTTACAATGTTATGTTAGTTTCTGCTGTATAACAAAGTAAATCAGCTATACATACACATATATCCCCATATCCCCTCCCTCTTGATATTCTGATTTGGGATTCATACCTACTTCTCAAATAATTTGAAATGGGTTTTAAGATTAAACATAATGCAAAAAAAAAAAGACCAAAACATGAAAGCAGAACAGAGGCCATTAAGGAAGCAGAGACATTCATACTTACCAGAAACCTAAGGAGACAAATATCAAGATAATGCTTTTCAGAAACTTTGAGGCATTTGGAAGACATCTTCAATATCCCGCTAAACCAGTACTGGTGTCATTATCTTTTCTCTTCTACAGAAGAGGATTTTGAACCACTGGCCCCAGGACTACTCTGTCTATGCTACAATCCTTGCTAGCACAATGGATGGCCCTCCATGATCTGCCCCCTACCTGTTCTCCAGTCTCATGTCTTCCAGCATCCCCTTCTTGAACTAGGCTCCAGACGTACAGAAGCATTTGCACTTACCCAAATGTGCCGCGCTACTTCAAACCTTTGCTCCCGTTGTCCCCTTGCCTGAGATAGCCTCGCCTCCACCCCTGATGTATCAGTCTAATGAACACCTAGTTATCTCTCATTTATGAAGCCTTCCCTGAATTTCTCTGGTATAACTGACCATTTTTTCATCTATGGTCCTACCGTGCATTGCAACACTTTAGAACACTTACATATTTCCTGCTGCAACACTATGAGTTCCTGAATGGAAAAGAACATGTCTTTTCATCTCTGTCTCCACAGTGCCTGGCACATAGTAAATGACTAATCAATTTTGAGGCTGAGTTGTAAAAGTAATTTCATAACTGTTTTTAACATCATTTAAATTATTATATAATCCCACAGTGACTACTTTGAAGGCAAGAACATTAATTTGGGGGACAGTAAATTCTGGCAAGTTGTTAAAAATCAGTCACATTAATTTCATATCACTTTTCATACCGTGCCCTCAAAGACACTACTAGGTATTAAATTAAGTGACACTTTGATTTTATTTTTAGGGCATATAAATCAAGATAGGCCAGGTTATGCTGCAATAGTAAATGATTTAAAGGTCTCAGTACGTTAAAACAGCATGAGTTTCTTTCTTTTCCAAACAGTGCACTGCTGGTCTAGGTGACTGTTTAGGGTAGCTGTCTTCCATTTGATGGCTCAGCATTGCATTTCCATTATCAGTGGGTGCTTTCCTTTTTGACAGTGCAGAGGAAAAGAGCACTGGGGAGTTGAGAACCAACAATTAAATGCTTCTACTTAGAAGTGACACATGTCACTTCAGCTCGTATTCCATTTACTAAAGCAAGTCATATGGCCACATCTAACTTCAAGAAAGGAGAAAAGTATAGTCCTACTCTGTGCCCAGAAAGAAAAGCACCAGCAATACTAGTGAGCAGCATGAAAACCTACCATAGTGGGGCACTAGTGGACCCAATCAAAGCAAGGAACAATATTCCTTAGGCAATTTTTGAATTATGAGCCCAGTTCATAAATGCTAATTCAATTTCACTCCTCCAAATATCTCTGCATTTTCCTTCATCATCCTTTTATAGAGCATCCCTGGGTGCCAGACCCTATGCTAGGTGGTTTCCCATCTATTATCTCATTGGATTCTCACAACTACCCTAAGAAATAGGTCCTATCATTACCTCCATTTGATAGTTATGGAGACTCAGGCTGAAAGAGATTAAGTGACTTCAACAAGGTCATAACTTAATAAGTAGTCAAACCCAGAATCAAGTCTGTAATACTATAAAGACTGTGCTGTGTCCACTGCACCTCATGTATCCTGCTGTCCAAAGCTGAGCTCTCCAACTCTGCTCAGTCCCCTACCCTTCAGCTCCTCCAGGAACTTACTCCATTAATGATTTACCACAATGATTTACCACGGTCACTCACTGATTTGCTTGAACCTCAGTCTCTCCTCAACTATCCCCTTCCTGTCAATCATTCAAAATCACTTAGTATCCCCCATCGGAAATTTGTTTTCTTCAACCAGAGATCTCCCCTTCCTTTCTGTGCCCTGTCTCCACTCAACCTCAGCATCCACCTGTGCTCTGTTTTCTCACATCTGAATCCTCTACAGTCTGTCCTCAGTCCCTACCACTGTGCTAGCTGAAGCATCCCAAGTGACCAAATCCAACATTTGGGCAGTTCCATGTGACCTTGTCCACTGCAGTGACTTAGAAGCAGTCAATATTCTTGGCCCACCCTCCTAGAAACCCCTTCCCTGCCTCATCCTCCAGGGCATACCACTCCCTTGAACAATGTCTCTGTTTCCACTGGCTCCTTTGCCTCCTTCTCTCTGTTTGTATGGACATTCTGTCAGGATCTATTTACATTTTCATTCTGTCTTTCTCTTCTCTTCTCTTCCCTTCTGTTATGGACTGAATTGTGCTCCCTCAAAATTCGTATGTTTGAAGCCCCAACCCCCAATATGATGGTATCTGGAGGTGGGGCCTTTGGGAGTTAATAAGGGTTAGATGAGGTCATGAGGGTGAGGCCCTCATGCTGGGATTAGTATCCTTACAAGCTTCCTGCCTCTGTCTTTCTCTTTCTCTTCTCCCTCTCCCTCTCCTCCCTCTCCCTCTCCCTCTCCCTCTCCCTCTCCCATTACAAACTGACACAGCAAGAAGGCAGCCTTCTGGAAGCCAGGAAGAGAGTGAGAGTCCTCACCAGAGAATCAAATCTGCTAACATCTTGATCTTGGATTTCTACCCTCCAGAGCTTTAAGAACTACATTCCTGTTATTAAAGCTTCCCTGTCTATGGTATTTTGTTATGGCAGCCATAGCTGACTAATGCACCTTCATGTCCCTTTCCCTTGCCTCTCCTCTCCTATTTCTCTCTGTCTTTCTATCCCTGCTCATTATCCTCCTCAGTGACCACATCTACTCCTGGAGCTTCAACTATCACCATTATGTACAGAGTTATGCAATATGCTCACAGTACAACATTAAGCAAGTTACTCTACCTCTCTGAGACACAGTTCCCTCATTTATAAAATGAGGATAAATATAGTACTCTCCTTTACAGAACTGCTGGGAGGACTAAATGAGCTACTGAATGCAGAGCAGTTTGTACAGTTTGTAAGTGCTCAAAATAGGTGGAAGTTTTTTTGATGGCTGAGTAGATAGAGCTAGAGAAGAGGAAGCAGTTGAAGGTATAGTAGGAAGGCAGTTTTGAGGAAATGGTACAGACCTCAGACTCTGGCACCAGTTAAACCTCAGTTCAATTCCAGTTCCATCACTTACTGACCTTGAAACCATGGGCAAATTTCTTAGCTTTTTGAGTCTCAGTTTCCTCATCTGTAAAATCAAAATAATTAAGTATGGATTCCTCAGGTGGGCATTTAAGTGTCCCCCCTCATAATCTGGACTCACTGTACTTTTCTAATTTCCTGACCATTATTTTCCTCTATATGTTTTAGCCGAACCAGACTACTCAGCATTCCCTATGAAGAACTGAATTATTAAATTGAATTCTTAAAGGGTGGCATGGTGTAGTAAAATCAAACAGACCTAGATTTTAATGCCAGTTCTGCTACTTAGTAGTTGTGAAACCATGGGCAAATTATTTACCCCCTCTTAGACTCAGTTTCCTTACATATAGAAAGAAGATAATAATGATAATAAAACCCATCTCATCACCACAACCTAAGTAGCAGAACCTACAAAGCCCTTTATGATCTGACCTGGCTGAATTCTCCAGCTTCATCATTCATCTTTCCATGTTTATATTTAACTTTCAACCTAACTGAACTCTTTGTTTCCCCAAAAGTCACGCCCTACCTCCCCTTTCTCTCCTCTGCATATTCATACAAACTACTCCTTCTGCCTGGAATATTCTCTCCTCACTGCCCATCCCCCTTTTTTGCCTAAGTCCTACCTATGCTTCAGTTCTCAACCTAAATGTCGCTTTTTCCAGGATACCTTCTCTGCCTTACCCCAACTCCATGAGAAAAGGGACCATATCTGTCTTGTTCCCACAAATGTTCAGCTTCTAGAAGAGAATCTGAAACATGGTAGGACATGTCTGAAGTTGGGTTTAAGATATGCAGGGTACAGAGCGAATATCATCCAAGTTTAACAAGAGCCACATACAGAGGTATTCGATACAATTTATTTGGAGTATAGGAGCATAAGGACATAGTGAACAGGAAAATTGTGGAAAGCTTGGGATGCTAAGCCAAGGCGTTTTTTACCTAACCTGGTAAACAGAGGTAGTTGTGGAGAGTTTTTGCACTAAGGAGTGACATAACATGTAAGGTATGTACAGCTGTGCATATGTATTTGAAACATAGGAACCAATAGGATGATTAGAAAGCACCCATGGTTTTACCTTTTGGAAAGCAAAAGAGGGGTTGCTTAACCAACTGTATTAGTCAGGATTTCCCCAGAGAAACAGAATCAAAAGGGTGTGTGGAGGGGGGGTGGAGAGAGAGATTATAAGGAATTGGCTTAGGTGATTGTGGAGGCTTGGTAAATCCAAAATCTGCAGGGTAAACCAGCAGGCTGGAGATCCAGGAAAGAGTTCATGTTGTAGCTCTAACACAAAGGCAGCCTGAAGGCAGAATTCCTTCTTTTCAGGAGAGCCCAATCCTTGTTTTCTTAAGGCCTTCAACTGATCAGATGAGGCCCACCGCAATTTAAATGCTTATCTCATCCAAAAACAACTTCACAGAAACATCCAGAATGCTTTACCAAGTATCTGGACATTGTGGCCCAACCAAGTTGATACAGAAACTTAACCATCATACCCGCATAGAACCAATGTGTATACTGAGAACTCATTATAGGGACTAACTAATCTGTTCATGTTCAGAAAACCATGCAGCCTACTAGAAATCTAATGTTCTCCTGGTAGATTCTAATTTATATTTTTAAAGCAGAAATTCTATCCATAATTTCCCTATAAAAGCCCTTTTTCTAATCTTTTGCTTGATATATTAATCAACCCTGCAATAAGAGAGTCTCTGCCAATCCCCGCCATTTCAGAAGCAATTTTCCTTTCTATATGTCAGAATCTTTTTGAGTTTTTTTGTATTAATTGCCTTGAGTGTGTGTGTGTGGTGGGACTGTGGAGAGTGGCAGGATCGGAGAGCAGGGAGGCAAATGTGCTTGTGGAATGATATACATGAGTCTACAACTGTATTTGTAAATATAATTATTCTATATATTAAGACTTGGTGATGAGCGCATTATATTTGCTATAATATTCTTTTTTACCTTTGGAATGTTTTGAATTTTTCATACTTTTTTGAAATCTGAGGCTCAGTAAATTTAGGTCATATTTCCAAAGTCACACAGAATTCAAACCCAAGACTGAGCGATGCCAAAGTCCTTGCTGTTATCATTCTGCCTCACAGCACTCAATTATTAATGCCCTGTGTAGATACCACTTTTCATCATTGATTGTTTTAGTCATGAATAGATAAACCCTCTTTCTTCTCCTTGACCTCAATGCAGTCTTCACAGCACACTATTAACCATCTAAGTTTCCACAGCCCTGGGAAAACACCATCAAGAGTATTAAAAGTTAGCAGAATTATTTATAACAGCCAAGATATGGAAGCAACCTAAGTGTCCATCAACAGATGAATGGATAAAGAAGTGGTATATATATACAATGGAATACTTCTCGGCCATAAAAAAGAATGAAATTTTGGCATTTGCAGCAAAATGGATAGACTTGGAGGATATTATGTTTAGTGAAGTAAGTCAGAGAAAGACAAATATTGTATGCCATCACTTATATGTGGATCTAAAGAATAAAACAAACTGGTGAGTATAATAAAAAAAGAAACAGACTCACAGATATAGAGAACAAACTAATGATTACCAGTGGGAAGAGGGAAGCAGGAAGGGGCAAGATAGCGGTAGGGGATTAAGAGGCACAGACTACTATGTGTAAAGTAAGTAAGCTACAAGGATATATTGTTCAGCATAGGGAACATAGCCAATATTTTATAATAACTTGAAATGGAGTATAATCTATAAAAATTTTGAATCACTATGTTATACAGTGAAATTAATGTAATATTGCAAATCAACTATGCCTCAATAAAAAAATTTATTTTTTTAAAATTTTTATTGGAGTATAGTTGCTTTACAATGCTGTGTTAGTTTCTACTGTATAGCAAAGTGAATCAGCTATACGTATACATATATTCCTTCCTTTTTGGATTTCTTTCCCATTTAGTTACCACAGAGCATTGAGTACAGTTCCCTGTGCTATACAGCAGGTTCTCATTAGTTACCTATGTTATACATAGTATCAATAGTGTATATATGTCAATCCCAATCTCCCAAATCATCCCACCTCCCCTTCCCCCTTGGTATCCATATGTTCACTCTCTATGTTCATGCCTCTATTTCTGCTCTGTAAATAATATCGTCTATACCAATTTCAGATTCCACCTATATATGCATTAATATATATTTGTTTTCCTCTTTCTGACTTACTTCACTCTACATGACACACTCAAGGTCCCTCCATGTCTCTATAAATGACCCAGTTTTGTTCCTTTTTATGGTTGAGTAATATTCCATTGTATATATGTACCACATCTTCTTTATCCATTCCTCTGTTGTTGGACATTTAGGTTGCTTCCATGTCATGGCTATTGTAAATAGTGCTGCAATGAACATTGTGGTACATGACTTTTCTTTTCTTATTAGTCATCAATTTTATACATATCAATGTATACATGTCAATCCCAAACACCCAATTCATCACACCACCATCCCCATCCCCCATAGCTTTCCCCACTTGGTGTCCATATGTTTGTTCTCTGCATCTGTGTCTCAACTTCTGCCCCACAAAACGGTTCATCTGTACCATTTTTCTAGGTTCCACATACATACATTAATATACGATATTTGTTTTTCTCTTTCTGACTTACTTCACTCTGTATGACAGTCTCTAGATCCATCCACGTCTCAACAAATGACCCAATTTCGTTCCTTTTTATGGTTGAGTAATATTCCATTGTATATATGTACCACATCTTCTTCATCCATTTGTCTCTCGATGGGCATTTAGGTTGCTTCCATGACCTGGCTATTGTAAATAGTGCTGCAGTGAACATTGGGGTGCGTGTGTCTTTTGGAATTATGGTTTTCTCTGGGTATATGCCCAGTAGTGGGATTGCTGGATCATATGGTAATTCTAGTTTTAGATTTTTAAGGAACCTCCATACTGTTTTCCACAGCAGTTGTATCAATTTACATTCCCACCAACAGTGCAAGAGGGTTCCCTTTTATCCACACCGTCTCCAGCATTTGTTGTTTGTAGATTTTCTAATGATGTCCATTCTAACTGGTGTGAGGTGATACCTCATTGTAGTTTTTGTTGTTGTTGTTGTTGTTGTTTTGCGGTACGCAGGCCTCTCACTGCTGTGGCCTCTCCCATTGTGGAGCACAGGCTCCGGAGGCGCAGGCCCAGCGGCCATGGCTCACGGGCCCAGCCACTCTGCGGCATGCGGGATCCTCCTGGACCGGGGCACGTACCCGCGTCCCCTGCATCAGCAGGTGGACTCTCAACCACTGCGCCACCAGGGAAGCCCCCTCATTGTAGCTTTGATTTGCATTTCTCTAATAATCAGTGATGTCGAGCAGCTTTCCATGTGCTTCTTGGCCATCTGTATGTCTTCTTTGGAGAAATGTCTATTTAGGTCTTCTGCCCATTTTTGGATTGGGTTGTTTGTTTCTTTAATATTGAGCTGCATGAGCTGTTTATATATTTTGGAGACTAATCCTTTGTCCGTTGATTCATTTGCAAATATTTTCTCCCATTCTGAGGGTTGTCTTTTGGTCTTGTTTATGGTTTCCTTTGCTGTGCAAAAGCTTTGAAGTTTCTTTTGGTTTCCATTTGCATGGAATATCTTTTTCCATCCCCTCACTTTCAGTCTGTATATGTCCCTAGGTCTGAAGTGGGTCTCTTGTAGAGAGCATGTATATGGGTCTTGTTTTAGTATCCATTCAGCGAGCCTGTGTCATTTGGTTGGAGCATTTAATCCATTCATGTTTAAGGTAATTATCGATATGTATGTTCCTATGATCATTTTCTTAATGGTTTGTTTTTGTAGGTCCTTTTCTTCTCTTGTGTTTCCCACTTACAGAAATTCCTTTAGCATTTGTTGTAGAGCTGGTTTGGTGGTGCTGAATTCTCTTAGCTTTTGCTTGTCTGTAAAGCTTTTGATTTCTCCATAGAATCTCAATGAGATCCTTGCTGGGTAGAGTAATCTAGGTTGCAGGTTCTTCACTTTCATCACTTTAAGTATATCATGCCACTCTCTTCTGGCTTGTAGAGTTTCTGCTGAGAAATCAGCTGTTAACCTTATGGGAGTTCCCTTGTGTATTATTTGTTGTTTTTCCCTTGCTGCTTTCAGTAATTTTTCTTTGTCTTTAATTTTTGCCGATTTGATTACTATGTGTCTCTGCGTGTTTCTCCTTCAGTTTATCCTGTATGGGACTCACTGTGCTTCCTGGACTTGGGTGGCTATTTCTTTTCCCATGTTAGGGAAGTTTTTGACTATAAGCTCTTCAAATATTTTCTCGGGTCCTTTCTCTCTTCTCCTTCTGGGACCCCTATAATGCGAATGTTGTTGCATTTAATGTTGTCCCAGAGGTCTCTTAGGTTGTCTTCATTTCTTTTCATTCTTTTTTCTTTATTCTGTTCTGTGGCAGTGAATTCCACCATTCTGTCTTCCAGGTCACTTATCCGTTCTTCTGCCTCAGTTATTCTGCTATTGATTCCTTCTAGTGTAGTTTTCATTCCAGTTATTGTATTTTTCATCTCTGCTTGTTTGTTCTTTAGTTCTTCTAGGTGTTTGTTAAACAAACATTTCTTGCATCTTTGCCTCCATTCTTTTTCCGAGGTCCTGGATCATCTTCACTATCGTTATTCTGAATTCTTTTTCTGGAAGTTGCCTATCTCTACTTCATTTAGTTGTTTTTCTGGGGTTTTATCTTGTTCCTTCATCTGGTACATAGCCCTCTGCCTTTTCATCTTGTCTGTCTTTCTGTGAATGTGGTTTTTGCTCCACAGGCTGCAGGATTGTAGTTCTTCTTGCTTTTGCTGTCTGCCCTCTGGTGGATGAGGCTATCAATGTCCTGATATTAAGCTAAAGCAATTCCTAGAGGGAAATTTGTAGATGTACATGCCTGGTTACCCTTCTTCATCACCCAAACTTGCCCCAGGGTGCAGCGTGGAAGCAGCTGGAGGGAGAAGCACCCAGGCTTTTACATGACTCTTTTTGAATTATGGCTTTCTCAGGGTATATGCCGAGGAGTAGGATTGCTGGGTCACATGGTAGTTCTATTTTTAGTTTTTTAAAGAACCTCCATATTGTTCTCCATAGTGGCTGTATCAATTTACATTCCTACCAACAGTGCAAGAGGGTTCCCTTTTCTCCACACCCTCTCCAGCATTTATTGTTTGTAGATTTCGTGATGATGGCCATTCTGACGGTGTGAGGTGATAGCTCATTGTAGTTTTGATTTGCATTTCTCTAATAATTAGTGAAATTGAGCAACTTTTCATGGGTTTGTTGGTCACCTGTATGTCTTCTTTGGAGAAATGTCTATTTAGGTCTTCTGCCCATTTTTTGATTGGGTTGTGTTTTTTTGATATTGAGCTACATGCACTGTTTGTATATTTTGGGAGATTAATCCTTTATCAGTTGCTTCACTTGCAAATATTTTCTCCCATTCTGATGGTTGTCTTTTCATCCGGTTTATGGTTTCCTTTACTGTGCAAAAGCTTTTAAGTTTCATTAGGTCCCATTTGTTTATTTTTGTTTTTATTCTCATTACCCTAGGAGGTGTGTGAAAAAAGATCTTGCTGCAATTTATGTCATAGAGTGTTCTGCCTATGTTTTCCTCTAAGAGTTGTATAATGTCTGGCCTTACATTTAGGACTTTAATCCATTTTGAGTTTATTTTTGTGTATGGTGTTAGGGAGTGTTGTAATTTCATTTCTTTACATGTTGCTGTCCAGTGTTCCCAGCACCACTTATTGAAGAGGCTGTCTTTGCTCCATTGTATATTCTGGCCTCCTTTGCCATAGATTAGTTGACCATGGGTGCATGGGTTTATCTCTGGGCTTTCTATTCTGTTCCATTGATCTATGTTTCTGTTTTTGTGCCAGTACTGTATTGTCTTGATTACTGTAGCCCTGTAGTACAGTCTGAAGTCAGGGAGCCTGATTCCTCCAGCTCCATTTTTCTTTCTCAATATTGCTTTGGTTATTCGGGGTCTTTTGTGTTTCCATACAAATTGTGAAATTTTTTGTTCTAGCTCTGTGAAAAATGCCATTGGTACTTTGATAGGGATCGCATTGAATCTGTAGATTGCTCTGGGTAGTATAATCATTTTCACAATGTTGATTCTTCCAGTCCAGGAACATGGTATATCTCTCCATTTGTTTGTGTCATCTTTGATTTCTTTCAGGAGTGTCTTATAGTTTTCTGCATAGAGGTCTTTTGCCTCCTTAGGTAGGTTTATTCCTAGGTATTGTATTCTTTTTGTTGCAATGGTAAATGGGATTGTTTCCTTAATTTTTCTTTCTGATCTTTCATTGTTAGTGTATAGGAATTTTAAAATAATTTATTTAAAAAGAGGATTAAAAGTGAAGATGCCTGTTTATGAAAATTTCCAAGCATCTGTCATGAGGTATGGTTTGCGCATTTCCTAGTGTAGATTACCACTACATGTATGCTGACAATTCTTAGTAACTGCACCAGTGCCAGGATGGGGAAGAGGGTACTTATTGGTATGAATTTCTTAACTTTGATGCTTATCAAAAACATCATCTCTTGATTCTTTCACTGTCCTGTGAGATTCCAGTGATAGCTGTATTACCAAGGTAATAATATACAGAAACTTATGTTAGCATGGCCCAGATACATTGGCTCGAAAGCAAGATGAGAGAACAAAGGTATATCTGGAGAGTGCCGCACAAGTAGGGAAGCTGTAATAATCTTTCAAAACTATAACTATGCATAGAGGAGTAGTGTTGGCCAGCACATTCACCCCCTGTAAACACCAACCAAAACACATTCTTCAGAAATCCTCCAAGTCTCAGAATAAGCACAAGCAACAAAGCAACAACAAAATGATTTTAGAGATTCAATAGAAGCCTTGGGAAACAATCATAACACTGATACCATGGACATTTTTCTGGGCTCCCAAGTATAGATACAGTGTAATCTAAAGTAGAAAAGTCTCGTGTGCTAGATATTTGCTCTTTTGACAAAGTTCTCTGTCTGGCTTTAATAATATTTACCCTTAGGAGATTACAAGAGTATCCAAGGTGGGTATATTAGCTTCCTAGGGCTGCCATAGCTAACTACCACAAACTGGGTGGCTTAAAACAATAGAAATTTATTGTCTCATAGTTCTGAGGACTAAAAGCCCAAAATCAAGGTGTCAGCAGAGCCATGCTTTCTCTGATGGCTCTAGAGGAGAATCCTTCCTTGCCTCTGCCTAGCTTCTGGCATTTGCTGGCAATTCTTGGCATTCCTTGGCTTGTAGATGCTTCATTCCAGTCACATAGCCATCACCTCCTTGTGCGTTTTGCACCATCTTTCCTCTGTGCATGTCTGTCTTGGTGCCCAATTTTCCCTTTTTATAAGAACACCAGTCATACTGGATGAGAGTCCACCCTAATGACCCCATTTTTAACTTGAACATTTTAAACTTTTAACCTCTGCAAATACCCTATTTCCAAATAAGGTTACATTCTGAAGTACTGAGGGTTAGGACACAATTCAACCCATAACTATTTTGGGAGCCAGAAACGATAGAAAAAATCAAAATGGGAGCCTTTGGGATAAATCAAAAGAGTAGAATTGTCTGTAACTTATGGCTTAATAGATTAAAAAACAAAATCTAAAACAGCAGTGTGATGTAGAGGGATAAGCACTTGACTAGTGCCAGGGACTTAGCCTCTAGCTTAAGCTCTGTCATGAATTCCCTGCCTGGTCCTGAACAAATAAGTTGACATCTCTGAGTGTCAATTCCCTTTAAGTGAGTGGCTTGGACTTATGGTCTCTAAATGTCTTCCAAACTCTGATATGCCATGATTTATTCATTTACAGAATAGTAAACAAAAATCAAATTCAGTAAGATACATGGTGGTTGGCACAGAAATATAGCACTTAATTTAGCACCCTCTTCAGTCTTGAATGCCAACAGCAGGGTTATGCAAGGTAAAAAGAGGCAAGGATGAGAAAAGAAAGAGGTAGAGTGTGAACAATGATTTCCGAAGATAACCTTCATATCAACCATCACCAAGCCCTGGAACAGCCCACACAGAGGGTGATACAGAATATAATGTAAGGGTTCCCAGAAGGGGGCCTGTACCACACAGTGAGGAAGACACAGAGCCTTCTAAGGAGTAAGGGGAAATGTGGTCTATTGCACTGACTAGGTCAGGTACAGTGGAAACATTTGACCATTTGCACATTAGTGCAAGATGGCGTGATTATGAAGAATCCTTAAATCTTTGGTTTGGGATCCAATGACATTTCTTCCTCCTCTCCATTCTGGATCCTATTTTCCAAAAAAGCTACCGGGAAGGGAGCAGTTAACTGTTTTGCAACTCCCTAGGCTCTGTTCTAAGCTATTTATACACATTATCTCATTTTTTAAAAACCCTGTGTGGTAGGTATTAAAACAATGACCAGCATTTATTGCGTGCTCATTCTGAGCCTGGCACTTTCATATGTGTAATTTATTCCTGCAAAGTACAGAATGCTGTAAGCACAACAATTCTCATCTTATAGACAAAGGACCATGGGACTTCCCTGGTGGTCCAGTGGTTAAGACTCCACGCTTCCACTGCAGGGGGCACAGATTCAATCCCTGGTCAGGGAACTAAGATCCTGCATGCTGCGTGGCATGGCCAAAAAAAAAAAAAAAAAAAAAAGACTTTAGGCTCAGAGAAGTGAGATAATTTGCTCAGGTTCACACAGTTAGTAGATGGCAGAACTGGACTATGTAACTTCTAAGCCTAGGCTCCTTATAACTGCACCATGTTAATTCCGCATTTACAGATGAGGAGAAACAGGGTAGGGGGGGAGAGAGAGAGAGAAAGAACACCATGGGCCCGATTCTGTTAATAGAGAGATGAGACAATGAGAAGGACAAAATGAAGGAAAAAGATGCTATGTACTAATGGAGGAAAATAAACCCATCTTCTACTGAAGTGATTCACAGATCATTTTTATCAATTCCATTCTAAGTGACCGTGAGGCTTAGAGGGATTGTTGGAGGAAGGAGTGAGCCCAAGAAGGAGAACTAGCCATGAAAGGCTGCCAATTAACAACAGATGCACCACTTGAGATTGTGTGTGTGTGTGTGTGTGTGTGTGTGTGTGTGTGTGTGTGTGTGTGTGTGAGATGGGAAGATCAAGACGAAATCAGCGGCAGATGCTGAAGTCATGTTCTCCCTTTGTGGGAAGGGAAGTTGAGACAGGACTTCCAGCTATAACGCAAAAGCAAAAACATCCCAAGGAGACTGTTACTGTGAGCACTTACTACCCCATGGAAATGACCTTCGAGCAGGATGCATAATCACCATATTGCATCCAATTACAAGTTGAAGATGAAACATGATTGCTGGTGTCATGTTTGTATCTAATCAGAAGTTGGGAGACAATTATGGTAATGATGTGGGGTGCAGGAGGGAGCTCGTATCAGGAGGAGAGGGCAAACCTCGCTTAAGGACTCATGTCTACTCTGCAGGAGACAAGAGTGTTGAACTGGGACTCTAAAGCCATGCCAACTAAAGAATACAAAAGGATCTCAGACTGCAGCATGGAATGGCCAGGGGTGTCACTGGGGTAGGGAGAGAACAGAACCCACTTGCCTATGGTTTTCAAAGTCTGACTTTTGCACACTGGCATCTCAATCACCTGTGGTGCTTCTGATTCTTGAGCCCCATTCCAATCCTCCTGAACCTGAACCTCTAAGGAGGCCCAAAAGACTTAATTTGCACAGGATATGCAGGTTCCAATTTTTCTGATGTGTCCACTAAAAAAAATGATGGATCAAAGAGAAGTAAGATGTTGCATAGCTCAGCTAATACAAAGTATGGGCCCCTAGGTCCCATCACTTGATATATTTTAAAACTATATGTATTTTTACCAGTAGTAATAGTGATGTTATAAGTTATGGGTGACAAAACACAGAAGTTCTTTGCAGTCTTCTCTTGAGTTTGGAGGACACTAGCAAGGGCAGATTATTGTAGCCTTCTCACTTAACTTAGTTTAAAATCTTAATTATGAAACCGTCAGATGCAAAGAAAACAGACACGTGAATATATATTACCTACCCCTCTGTCCTCACATTTTTTGTCCTTTTCAAAACATCTTTAATCAGATCAAATAAAATGAATCAGCCCCCAGAGTACACAAACATCTGATTCATTACATATTTGCTTTAAATGGTTGTTATTGTTATTATTAAACTATGATTGACTTAGTGCCTACTGTGTGTTAGGCACTGTGCCAACCACTCCAAATGCATGACTTCACTGAACACTCTCAGCAATTCTCAGAGGTGAGTCCCATTATTATCTCCATCTTACACAGGAGAAACTGAGGAATTAAATAACTCAGCCAAGGTCACACAGCCAGTCAGTGGGGAAGCCAGGATAGCAATAAGCTCCTGTGTGCCTTGCCCTTCAAGAAAGAAGAAAAACAACAACAGAAATTCCACAAGCCCCTTAGGTTTGCTTTAGAAGGCATTTGGTGATTTTTGGCAGCAGAACAGCCTCCCTAATTAAGTTTGTTTAGGTTGGCATTAAAATTAGTCTGCTGGTGCTGAACTCTTCTCTGCTGAGGCCACTAAGGAAGAAGGCCTGACCTTGTTTTAAAAGAATCAATAAATAATCCAAACTTGACAGTATTTCAAAGAGTAAAAAGTGATATGAGGTCAGAGTAAAGCAGGGAGTCTGAGCAGTCCGTGGAGTGGTTTAGTGTTCACATCTTGAATAGAAGCACTTGCTTTCATATTGAAATCTCCTACTTCTTCTAGCCAATTTATCACTTTCATCTTCACGCTCCCCACAGATTTACTCTTTATAGTAATATCCATGTCATCTAATGACAAGATGCAATAACTAATGTGAGCTTGCACCTGACCCCTAATATTCCCCCACTGAAACTCTATTAGATTCCACGTTGACAGCTCCTTCTGACTCCAATCTACCAGCTTCTCACTGAGCCAAAGAGTACAAAGTCCCTCAAGAGCAAAGCAATTTATTTAAATAACACAGTTAAGTAGATGGGAAAGTGTGTTGCATTCAGAAAGTCAACATTCTCCTGCAGAAAGCAAAAGGCCCAGCGTGGCCACTCCTGATGCAGCAATATAACTGGCACACATCCCTCTGCCCCCCACTTCAGTCTTTTCGTTGGGTTATTTCCCAGTTCACCTCAATGGAACCAGCTAAATCGGTTTCTGAAAGATATATCTGCAAGAGAGTTGTAGCCTTTCTACGGGGAAAACCCAGACTTTGGCTTACTGAGCTCAACACCCAGGGACCTCACTTAGGAATCCCCAGGAAGGACAGACACTGAGAACAGATATGCCTGTGTCCAGATGGTGCAACAGAACAAAAAGCTTGAGCTTCCCACTGTATTAAAGAACTGACTGGACTCCTTCCTCTTCAGAAAGATTAAAGGGATCTTGCTTACCATGGGACTTCCCCTTAGAGAAAGAGAATACACTGTTTCTAAGGTCATGTTTACATCTTCCCCTTGCAGTGGTTGGGAGCTCCTTGACTGTAAGACTGTAATAATGTGTGAACATGGAAATGCAAAGACTACTTACTCAAGCAGACCTTAAACTTCCATCGATTGCTTCCAAGTGATAGCAGTTTAACTGGTTGCGTAATGAGGCTGCCTGGGCACCCAGCATAGCCTGCTCTCAGGGGAAAGCCATTTATACTGTCGTTGAAGCCCACCAGAAATGGTGTCAGCTCACTGCAAGAAGGCCTGAGCCGACTGCAGCTGTCAGGTTGTCTCTGACTGAAGCTGAAGAGAATCAATCAGGCCATAAATCTTTGGGAAGAGGCCTAGGTGATGGGCAGGCTTTGAGAAATGTGTTCTGAGGATTCTGCCAAGAGAGTAAGGCTCTATAGGCAGGCCTGAACAAACTTCTGTTACTCTCTCCTTTTCTTGCAGCTCATTCTCTTCCTCAAAACATTTCCTTTAAATCACTCTTCCCTTCACCCCATGTCTGAAAAAGAAAATGCTCCTTTCCAAGGAAAACTCTTCCACTAATTCCCATCTCAGCCCTCCTCCTCTGTGAATTCTTTGTATGAATTAGCCAGTTTCTCCCACATTTCCAGATTTTCCCTCTCCACAGGGCCCTTCCTCTCTGCCTTCAAAGATGCTCGACTCCACAAAGACTTGAAAGATTGTTTTAGCCCACTATTAAGTCATATGCTCCATAAGGACAGAGACCATGTCTTCGTATTCCTGCAGTATTTCAGCACAATGCATCTTCAGAATACACTTTCAATAACTTTCTGTCAAATAAATTGACACCATGCAATTAATAATGCTTCCCACTCACAATTCCAATAATTTCCCTGAGACATTAATCCTACTGAATCCTTGATCTCCCCAAGTTCAGCAAGATAAATGTGCTCCCATTCACCCTTCTACAGGGTAAGAATAGTGAAGCTTTAGAAACGCCATATGCTAGCAATACTAAACAGGACATATGTGAGCCATACCTTAAAAGGGCATGCTACTTCAAAAAAAAGAACCAACACAAAAGTTGCAGAGACTATCAGATGCCAGAGCCAGGAATGCCATATGCCAAACACTAAAGCCAAAGGTGTGAGTGCAGCATCGTGTAGAGGATGAGAAAAGCATGTAGGTCTTCTGAAAATATGTCTAGAATCCCCTGTATAGAAGCCCAGCACTAGCATTGTCCTCAAAAAGATATTGAGGCACTAGAAAAATCCTTAGACCTGAGGCCCTTGTGTTTGGGGCAGCAGTAGTCTACCTGAAAATAAAAAGCTGCCAGAAAGTAGATGTTTAGCAGGAGATGAAAAGGCTGAAACATCAGAAACACCTTTGTTTCATGGAAATAACACTAATTTAGTGAAAATGGGAAGCGGCTTTTCAGAAGAAAAAAATAGCTCCACCAAAATATAGGTAACAAACAGCTCCTTTTCCCTAGAGTTGAAAGCGAGTGAAATGAGTAGCCAGGGTACCTCAAGGGCTAAGGCACATGTTTGGGGTTTGTTATTGTTATTATTTTAAGGTGATAGCTGCCCTTGTGCTTCTCATTTCTGGAATAAGAGCAATGTTTCTGGGAAACATCATGGAGTGATAGAAAGATCACAGGCTTTGGGGCAGATCAGTCTCAGTTCACATTCTAGCCTTGTGCTTACTGACTGTACCTTGGACAAGCTATTTAAGCCCTGTGAGTCTCAGTTTTCTCAACTATAAAACGGGGGTAATCATACCTATTTATCAGGGTGGTTGGAAGGAGAATGATAATAACAACAGCATTTACTAAGTGGCAGGCATTCTAAGGTTACTTCACATGTATTATTATCTCACATGTGTTATCACACAACCCTCTGAACTAAGGTCTATTAGCTCCCCCATTTTACAGATGAGGAAAGTGAGGCTCTGAATGGTTAAGTGATTTATCCAAGATCATACAGCTAATGAATGACACAGCTAGAACTGAAACCCAAGTCTGGATGTGCTCTTATTCACTACAACAGTCAGTCTTGCTAGAGACCATCTTCAGAAGTTGTCACACCTATCCCCAGGGCTGGGAATTGGGGCAGTTCTCAGCCTATCCCTTCCTTCCAGATCATTATTCCTCTGCCATATCTCAAGAATACTATCCTACTCCCAGCTGTCTTGTTGTATCTAGCAAGAATTTTGGTTAGTAGACCCTGAACTTTGCTTTTTCAAGGCCACTGGTTGTGTCGTATTCTAGTAACAGAGTAGTAGTAGTAGTAGGAGGAGTAGGAGGAGGAGGAGGAGGAGGAGGAGGAGGAGTGACAATAACAGTAATAATAGCTCACTTTTATTGACAGCTTGCTATGTGCCAGGCATTGCACTCAGCACGTCATATGCATGAGCTTATTTAATATTCACAACAACCCTGTGCTGTAGGTACGATTATTAATTAAGATAATGTATGTTAAATCCCTGGCACACAGAAAGCTCAATAACTGCTAGTTCTTATTATGAATATTATTTCTCAATAGGTCTGCAGAATACAAAGCCCTCACAGAAGGGATGGGCAGTACTTTTTCTATTAAGAGCAACTGTCCCAGCGAAGGAAACCATAAATAAGACCAAAAGACAACCCTCAGAATGGGAGAAAATATTTGCAAATGAAGCAACTGACAAAGGATTAATCTCCAAAATTTACAAGAAGCTCATGTAGCTCAATATGAAAACAACAAACAACCCAATCCAAAAGTGGGCAGAAGACCTAAATAGACATTTCTCCAAAGAAGATATACAAAGTGCCAACAAACACATGAAATAATGCTCAACATCATTAATTAGAGAAATGCAAATCAAAACTACAATGAGATATCATCTCACACCGGTCAGAATGGCCATCATCAAAAAATCTAGAAACAATAAATGCTGGAGAGGGTGTGGAGAAAAGGGAACCCTCTTGCACTGTTGGTGGGAATGTAAATTGATACAGCCACTATGGAGAACAGTATGGAGGTTTCTTAAAAAACTAAAAATAGAACTACCATACGACCCAGCAATCCCACTACTGGGCATATACCCTGAGAAAACCATAATTCAAAAAGAGTCATGTACCAAAATGTTCATTGCAGCTCTATTTACAATAGCCAGGACATGGAAGCAACCTAAGTGTCCATCGACAGATGAATGGATAAAGAAGATGTGGCACATATATACAATGGAATATTACTCAGCCATAAAAAGAAATGAAATTGAGTTATTTGTGGTGAGGTGGATGGACCTAGAGTCTGTCATACAGAGCAAAGTAAGTCAGAAAGAGAAAAACAAATACCATATGCTAACACATATATATGGAATCTAAGAAAAAAAAAAGGTCATGAATAACCTAGAGGCAAGATGGGAATAAAGACACAGACCTACTAGAGAATGGACTTGAGGATATGGGGAGGGGGAAGAGTAAGCTGGGACAAAGTGAGAGAGTGGCATGGACCTATATACACTACCAAGCATAAAGTAGATAGCTAGTGGGAAGCAGCCACATAGCACAGGGAGATCAGCTCGGTGCTTTGTGACTGCCTAGAGGGGTGGGATAGGCAGGGTGGGAGGGAGGGAGACGCAGGAGGGAAGAGATATGGGAACATGTGTATATGTATAACTGATTCACTTTGTTATAAAGCAGAAACAAACACACCATTGTAAAGCAATTATACTCCAATAAAGATGTTAAAAAAAAAAAAAAAAAGGGCTTCCCCGGTGGCGCAGTGGTTGAGAGTCCGCCTGCCGATGGCAGGGGACACGGGTTCGTGCCCCGGTCCGGGAAGATCCCACATGCCGCGGAGCGGCTGGGCCCGTGAGCCATGGCCGCTGAGCCTGCGTGTCCAGAGCCTGTGCCCCACAACGGGAGAGGCCACAACAGTGAGAGGCCCGTGTACCGCAAAAAAAAAAAAAAAAAAAAAAAAAAAAGAGCAACTGTCCCAAAGGGGGCAGAAAAAAAAAACTTGAAAAAATTTAACTAGGTGAGGTTTTATGAGAAAAAAAATAAAAGAAATCCCACTCACTTGCTTTTACAATAAAAGGTAAAACTCTGTTCAATAAATAAAAGTGAATAAAGATAACTTTGCTTCCATTTTATGTCTAAATAAATAAGAGAAGAACTAAGGGAAAGAAAAGACTCAAGGAAATGGGAACTTTCAAAGAAGAGGGCTCTAAAGGGGCATATAGAGACAACTTGGATTAGATGTGAGGCAGAGCAGAGAAGCAGCTCCCAGTCTTTTGGGGGTTCTGGATCTGGATAACTCTGAGAAGCTTACACAAACTATAGATCCTTCCCTTTAGTGAAATTTCAGTGAGCTCATAGCCTCTCTGAAGCCCATCCTTTTCACTCCTACCTCATGAAAAAGAGGGAAAGAGAACAAAATCAAGCCAGAGAGAGGAGAGAAACCCAAGAAGAAAGAGAAAAAAATCAAAAGAACAGCCAGTCTGCTCTGCTTGACCATTTATCAGCCACTGTTTTCAGAAGCCTTTACCACTATGCCCTTTCCAGCTTTGCCACCTTAATGTCACCTCCAGTTAGCACTCAGCAAGTTTGACATACCCAAGATCAGCAACCCCCCTTCACTAACTTCCTCTCAAATTTAATCTCACTTAACCCGAAGGAGGTACAGACTCCATCCCTTCTCCCATTGCTCTCATCCACACAACTCCTCCTCCTGAAAACTAGGTCTCTGTGCAAAGCACCTATCCCTCTCAAAGGCTGTCTCAGGGCCTTGGGGGCGGTCTTTTAACACCCAGAGATCTCTTTTGAATTCATGCAACATTCATGTTAAACTCGACTTGAAGAAGTTGTATATGTGTGTGGGTCAGTGTAGGAGGAGAAAGGTAAGAACTCAAAAAATTGCTTCAAGTTGTACTAAATTAAGCCCAGGGTCACACCCAAATGATAGGTCAAAGGTTTCTTATATTTGCACTATGGCATCAAAATAGTTTCTCTTTGCTCTTGATTCTACTCTATGACAGTGGAAATAGGATTCTTTTTCCCAATCTCTATTTTCAATTCAACTCTTTGACGTGCCAACCTATTTCACTTCTCTCTGAGAAAGCAATACTATGATATATTATAAGACTTCCAGGGACTGTAAGCACCAGAACTCAAGTGCACTGATGGTGAATGGAAACAAGTGGATATTTATAATCTGTACGTGAACAATAAATATTAGCAATCAGAAGATCAAGGTCATGAACCGCTACATGGAAAACCCTTGTCTTCATATGTTGTGCCCATGGAATGGTCATGATAAAAGGTGAACCTTTTCTTAAAATGAAATTTCTTTTTCAGTCAAAAGGAACATGTGTTGGACAAGTAATTTTCTGGAAGGAATGAAATTTTACACCTGTCACAGAGACCATTCCCTGTTAGGCCTTTTAAATTAGCAAAGGTTAATTATTTCACATCTGGTTATAACTACTTCATTGAGGCTTCTTATGAAATCTGATTAGAAGGCAAATATCTGATTGTTGGCATGATAGAGACCACCACTGTGTCTTCTGCAGCTGGGTCATTATGCCTAAACTGAAAGATGAGTACATGTGGTGTTTGGCAATGAAGAGTAGTGAGTTGAGAGTAAAGGGTTTAGAGAGTTGGCATTAATCAAACATACATTACTGTGGCTTATTCTTTGTATCTAAGGAATTTGAAAACTGAAAATCTTGGAGTTTTCCAATTTTAGGCATGACACAAATCAGTCTTATTTAGACCGTATCAGGGCATTGTTTGTTAGTTTGTTTGTTTTGTAACACACTAATTTAACAATTGAGGTTAAAAGACCATGAGGCTCTAAGTACTGCTTCCGTTTACAAAATTGTAGGAATTATGGAACACTGATCCAGATGATGTGGTTCCCATGGCCCATCAACTTGCAACCAATGTGGGCGTGTTCTTCATTTTTCTGCCCCCTTGCCAGCTGCTCAGTTAGATACTACATTCAACTTTGGCCTTGTGTCTACAACATACACTAATGGGCCTCCCTTCAAGGGCTTCGTTAATGGCCTTCAGCATCTGCTCACATTCCAAGCATCAAGTACTAAATCCAGAGAGGGACTGGCATATGGCTGCATTGTTCTTCTCGTAGAAAATGAAAACACAGGAATGCGCTCTCAACCACTGAACTTTAAGCTTCCAACCACTGCTAGCTTAAAACAAAAAACTTAAAACTTAAACAAAACTCCCTTTTGTTTGCATGTGTGTGTGCATACACATGTGTGTGCACACATTTGTTTCTAAGAGCATAGAAAAAGATCTGAAATCATTCACATCAAATGCACATCAATATGTTAATGGTTACTCACTAAGATTGGGGGTGAGGATGTGAGGAACTTTCACTCTTTATACAAACTTCCATTTTGTTTTCCCATCATTGAAGGATTTGGGGTTATAAATAAATCATAGTTACAGGAGTTGTGGCCTGATTGGAGAAAACTGAGAAGTGAAACATAAACTTTCTGTGCATTCTGTAGAATGTAGGCATCACAAGGTCAGAGATCTTGCCTACTTTGTTCACCACCACATGCCCAATGGCTATGATTTTGCCTGGCATATAGCAGGTGTTCAATAAATATTTGCTGAATGACTAGATGAATGAATGTTTGAATCAAATGACAAAGTGAGCCCTTCAGAGACTTATATGGTGAAAGAGCAGGAGGTATGCCATGTAGATGGTAAGAGAAGAAAAGAGGAACATGGTTTAATAGAAAAAAAAATTGAATTGGCAAGTCAAGAGACCTGGATCTAACTGACTGGATGAGTGACCTTGGACTGGACTTTTCCTGCCTCTAGGACCCAATGTCCTCATTTGTAAAGTAAGAGGATTAGAGTCAATCTACACTATTCAAACTGTTTCTAACAATGGGCCAATATTATTTAAAAGAGATCCAAGAACGTGTAAAATAGTTACAAATGTAAAAATTCATACAGTTGTCTCAGGTGATGTATACCTAGTTAATGATGGTTATTTATGGAGGTTCTCTTTTAATTTAATTTATTTTTTATACAGCAGGTTCTTATTAGTTACCTATTATATACATGTTACTGTATATACGTCAATCCCAATCTCTAAATTCATCCCACCACCACCACCACCCACCACTTTCCTGCCTTGGTGTCCATACATTTGTTCTCTACATATGTGTCTCAATTTTTGCCCTGCAAACCAGTTCATCTGTACGATTTTTCTAGGTTCTGCATATATGCGTTAACATACGATCTCTGTTTTTCGCTTTCTGACTTACTTCACTCTGTATGACAGTCTCTAGATCCATCCACATCTCTAAAAATGACCCAATTTTGTTCCTTTTTATGGCTGAGTAATATTCCATTGTATATACGTACCACATCTTTATCCATTCGTCTCTCGATGGGCATTACGTTGCTTCCATCTCCTGGCTATTGTAAATAGCGCTGCAGTGAACATTGGGGTACATGTGTCTTTTTGAATTATGGTCTTCTCTGGGTATATGACCAGTAGTGGGATTGCTGGGTCGTATGGTAGTTCTATTTTTAGATTTTTAAGGAACATCCATACTGTTCTCCACAATGGCTGTATCAATTTACATTCCCACCAACAGTGCAAGAGGGTTCCCTTTTCTCCACACCCTCTCCAGCATTTGTTGTTGGTAGATTTTCTGATGATGTCTATTCTAACTGGTGTGAGGTGATACCTCATTGTGGGTTTGATTTGCATTTCTCTAATAATTAGTGATGTTGATCAGCTTTTCATGTGCTTCTTGGCCATCTGTATATCTTCTTTGGAGAAATGTCTATTTACGTCTTCAGACCATTTTCTGATTCAGTTGGGTTTTTTTTAATATTGATCTGCATGAGCTGTTTATATATTTTGGAGATTAACCCTTTGTCTGTTAATTCGTTTGCAAATATTTTCTCCCATTCTGAGGGTTGTCTTTTCATCTTGTTTATGGTTTCCTTTGCTGTGCAAAAACTTTTAAGTTTCATTAGGTCCCATTTGTTTATTTTTCTTTTTATTTTCATTACTCTAGGAGGTGGAACAAAAAAGATCTTGCTGTGATTTATGTCAGAGTGTTCTTCCTATGTTTTCCTCTAAGTTTTATAGTGTTCAGTCTTACATTTAGGTCCCTAATCTATTTTGAGTTTATTTTTGTGTATGATGTTAGGGAGTGTTCCAATTTCATTCTTTAACATGTAGCTGTCCAGTTTTCCCAGCACTACTTACTGAAGAGACTGTCTTTTCTCCATTGTATATCCTTGCCTCCTTTGTCATAGATTAGTTGACCATAGATGTATGGGTTTATCTCTGGGCTTTCTATCCTGTTCCATTGATCTATATTTCTGTTTTTATGCCAGTACCATATTGTCTTGATTACTGTAGCTTTACAGTATAGTCTGAAGTCAGGGAGTCTGATTCCTCCAGCTCCATTTTTTTCCCTCAAGACTACTTTGCCTATTCGGGGTCTTTTGTGTCTCCATACAAATTTTAACATTTTTTGTTCTAGTCCTGTAAAAAATGCCACTGGTAATCTGATAGGGATTGCATTGAATCTGCAGATTTCTTTGGGTAATATAGTCATCTTCACAATAGTGATTCTTCCAATCCAAGAACACGGTATATATCTCCATCTCTTTGTGTCATTTGATTTCTTTCATCAGTGTCTTATAGTTTTCTGAATACAGGTCTTTTAATTCCTTAGGTAGGTTTATTCCTAGGTATTTTATTCTTTTTGCTGCAATGGTAAATGGGAGTGTTTCCTTAATTTCTCCTGCAGATTTTTCATCATTAGTGTATAGGAATGCAAGAGATTTCTGTGCATTAATTGTGTATCCTGCAACTTTACCAAATTCATTGATTAGCTCTAGTAGTTTTCTGGTGGCATCTTTAGGATTCTCTATATATAGTATCAGGTCATCTGCAAACAGTGACAGTTTTACTTCTTTTCCAATTTGTATTCCTTTTATTTCTTTTTCTTCTCTGATTGCCATGGTTAGGACCTCCAAAACTATGTTGAATAATAGTGGTGAGAGTGGACATACTTGTCTTGTTCCTGATGTTAGAGGAAATACTTTCAGTTTTTCACCATTGAGAATGATGTTCACGGTGGGTTTGTTGTATATGGCCTTTATTATGTTGAGGTAGGTTCCCTCTATGTCCATTTTCTGGAGAGTTTTTTTTATCATAAATGGGTGTTGAATTTTGTCAGAAGCTTTTTCTGCATCTATTGAGATGATCATATGGTTTTTATTCTTCAATTTGTTAATATGGTGTATCACATTGATTGATTTGTGTATATTGAAGAATCCTTGCATCACTGGGATATATCCCGCTTGATCATGGTGTATGATCCTTTTAATGTGTTGTTAGATTCTGTTTGCTAGTATTTTGTTGAGGATTTTTGCATCTATATTCATCAGTGATATTGGTCTGTAATTTCCTTTTTTTGTACTATCTTTGTCTGGTTTTGGAATCAGGGTGATGGTGGCCTCATAGAATGAGTTTGGGAGTGTTCCTTCTTCTGCAATTTTTTGCAAGAGTTTGAGAAGGATGGGAGTTAGCTCTTCTCTAAATGTTTGATAGAATTCACCTGTGAAGCTATCTGGTCCTGGGCTTTTGTTTGTTGGAAGATTTTTAATCACAGTTTCAATTTCATTACTTGTGATTGGTCTGTTCATATTTTCTATTTCTTCCTGGTTCAGTCTTTGAAGGTTATACCTTTCTAAGAATTTGTCCATTTCTTCCAGGTTGTCCATTTTATTGGCATTGAGTTGCTTGTAGTAGTCTTTTAGGATGTTTTGTATTTCTGCAGTGTCTGTTGTAACTTCTCCTTTTTCATTTCTAATTTTAGTGATTTGAGTCCTCTCCCTCTTTTTCTTTATGAGTCTGGCTAAAGGTGTATCAATTTTATTTATCTTCTCAAAGAACCAGCTTTTAGGGCTTCCCTGGTGGTGCAGTGGTTGAGAGTCCGCCTGCCGATGCAGGGGACATGGGTTCATGCCCCAGTCCGGGAAGTTCCCACATGCCGCAGAGCGGCTGGGCCCCTGGGCCATGGCTGCTGAGCCTGCGTGTCCGGAGCCTGTGCTCTGCAATGGGAGAGGCCGCAACAGTGAATGGCCCACGTACCACACACAAAAAAAAGAACCAGCTTTTAGTTTATTCATCTTTGCTATTGTTTTCTTTGTTTCTATTTCATTTATTTCTGCTCTGACTTTATGATTTCTTTCCTTCTACTAACTTTGTGTTTTGTTTGTTCTTTCTCTAGTTCCTTTAGGTGTAAGGTTAGATTGTTTATTTGAGATTTTTCTTGTTTCATGATGTAGGCTTGTATTGCTATAAACTTCCATCTTAGAACTGCTTTGGCTGTATCCCATAGGTTCTGGATTGTCTTCTTTTTGTTGTAATTTGTCTCTAGGTATTTTTTAATTTCCTTTTTGATTTCTTCAGTGATCTCTTGGTTATTTAGTAATGTATTGTTTAGCCTCCATGTGTTTGTGTTTTATACGTCTTTTTCCATGTAATTAATTTCTAATGTCATAGCGGTCTGGCTGGAAAAGATGCTTGATATGATTTCAATTTTCTTAAATTTACCGAGGCTTGATTTGTGACCCGAGATGTGATCTATCCTGGAGAATGTTCTGTGTGAACTTGAGAAGAAAGTGTAGTTTGCTGGTTTTGGATAGAATGTCCTATAAATATCAATTAACCCTATCTGGTCTATTGTTTCATTTAAAATTTGTGTTTCCTTGTTAATTTTCTGTCTGGATGATCTGTCCATCAGTGTAAGTGAGGTGTTAAAGTCCCCCACTATTATTGTGTTACTGTCGATTTCCTCTTGTATAGCTGTTAGCAGTTGCCTTATGTATTGAGGTGCTCCTATGTTGGGTGCATAGATATTTATAATTGTTACGTTATATCTTCTTCTTGGATTGATCCCTTGATCATTTTGTGGTGTCCTTCCTTGTCTCTTGTAACATTCTTTATTTTAAAGTCTATTTTATCTGGTATGAGTATTGCTACTCCAGCTTTCTTTTGATTTCCATTTGCATGGAATATCTTTTTCCATCCCCTCACTTTCAGACTGTATTTGTCCCTAGGTCTGAAGTGGGTCTCTTGTAGACAGCATATATATGGATCTTGTTTTTGTATCCATTCAGCGAGCCTGTGCCTTTTGGTTGGAGCATTAATCCTCACATTTAAGGTAATTATCGATATGTATGTTCCTCTTACCATTTTCTTAATTGTTTTCGGTTTATTATTGTAGGTCTTTTTCTTCTCTTGTGTTTCCTGCCTAGAGAAGTTCCTTTAGCATTTGTTGTAGAGCTGGTTTGGTGGTGCTGAATTCTCTTAGCTTTTGCTTGTCTGTAAAGCTTCTGATTTCTCCATAGAATCTGAATGAGATCTTTGCCAGGTAGAGTAATCTTGGTTGTAGCTTCTTACCTTTCATCACTTTAAATATATCTTCCCACTCCCTTCTGGCTTGTAGAGTTTCTGCTGAGAAATCAGCTGTTAACCTTATGGGAGTTCCCTTGTATGTTATTTGTCATTTTTCCCTTGTAACTTTCAATAATTTTTCTTTGTCTTTAATTTTTGTCATTTTGATTACTATGTGTCACGGTGTGTTTCTCCTTGGGTTTATCCTGCCTGGGACTCTCTGCACTTCCTAGACTTGGGTGGCTATTTCCTTTCCTATGTTAGGGAAGTTTTCGACTATAATCTCTTCAAATATTTTCTCGGGTCCTTTCTCTCTCTCTTCTCCTTCTGGGACCCCTATAATGCGAATGTTGTTGCATTTAACGTTGTCTCAGAGGTCTCTTAGGCCGTCTTCATTTCTTTTCATTCTTTTTTCTTTATTCTGTTCTGCGGCAGTGAATTCCACCATTCTGTCTGCCAGGTCACTTATCCGTTCTTCTGCCTCAGTTATTCTGCTATTGATTCCTTCTAGTGTAGTTTTCATTTCAGTTATTGTATTTTTCATCTCTGTTTATTTGTTCTTTAATTCTTCTAGGTGTTTGTTAAACATTTCTTGCCTATTCTCAATCTTTGCCTCCATTCTTTTTCCGAGGTCCTGGATCATCTTCACTATCATTATTCTGAATTCTTTTTCTGGAAGGTTGCCTGTCTCCACTTCATTTAGTTGTTTTTCTGGGGTTTTATCTTGTTCCTTCATTTGGTACAAAGTCCTCTGCCTTTTCATCTTGTCTATCTTTCTGTGAATGTGGTTTTCCTTCCACAGACTGAAGAATTGTAGTTCTTCTTGCTTCTGCTGCCTGCCCTCTGGTGGATGAGGCTATCTAAGAGGCTTGTGCAAGGTTCCTGATGGGAGGGACTGGTGGTGGGTAGAGCTGGGTGCTGCTCTGGTGAGCAGAGCTCAGTAAAACTTTAATCTGCTTGTCTGCTGATGGGTGGGGCTGGGTTCCCTCCCTATTGGTTGTTTTCCCTGAGGTGACCCAGCACTGGAACTTACCCAGCTCTTTGGTGGGGCTAATGGTGGACTCTGGGAGTGCTCATGCCAAGGAGAACTTTCCAGAACTTCTGCTTCCAGTGTCCTTGTCCCCGTGGTGAGCCACAGCCACTCTTACTTCTGCAGGAGACCCTCCAACACTAGCAGGTAAGTCTGGTTCAGTCTCCTATGGAGTCACTGCTCCTTCCCCTGGGTCCTGATGTGCACAGTATTTTGTGTGTGCCCTCCAAGAGTAGAGTCTGTTTACCCCAGTCCTGTCGAAGTCCTGCAATCAAATCCCACTAGGCTTCAAAGTCTGATTCTCTGGGAATTCCTCCTCCCGTTGCCAGACCCACAGGTTGGGAAGCCTGACGTGGGGCTCAGAACCTTCACTCCAGTGGGTGGACTTCTGTGATATAAGTGTTCTCCAGTTTGAGTCACCCAACCAGCAGTGATGGGATTTGATTTTATTGTGATTGCGCCCCTCCTACTGTCTTATTGTGGCTTCTCCTTTGTCTTTGGATGTGGGGTATCTTTTTTGGTGAGTTCCAGTGTCTTCCTGTCGATGATTGTTCAGCAGTTAGTTGTGATTCCGGTGCTCTTGCAAGAGGGAGTCTGGAGGTTTTTTTCTTACCTCACTTTTCTCAACTACTTGAATATCTTATAATAATCATATATCAATTTTATGAAAACAAACATCACTGTGCTACTGTGCTATTTTAAAGTGATGAGCAGCATATGAAAATAAAAGAAATAAAAGAAGTATTGCAATTAGCCAACAGGATTAAAAGGGAGGCCCTGACGGTTACAATCCCTCCTGGTAAGATTAAGCCTCTTCCAGACTTGCCACCTCTCTGGAAAAGATCAAAGGGGGACCCAGTGCTCTACATGCTCCTGGTGAGACTACCACTCCACCTCCCCCTATAATCTCCATTATCAACCACTATATACTACATAAGACACCATTTTCAAGAAAAGCCTACATTTAAAACCGACCATTTGGGATAAAGAAGATGTGGCACATATACACAATGGAATATTACTCAGCCTTAAAAAGAAATGAAATTGAGCTATTTGTAATGAGATGGATAGACCTAGAGTCTGTCATACAGAGTGAAGTAAGTCAGAAAGAAAAGGACAAATACCGTATGCTAACACATATATATGGAATTTAAGGGAAAAAAATGTCATGAAGAACCTAGGGGTAAGACAGGAATAAAGACGCAGACCTACTGGAGAATGGACTTGAGGATATGGGGAGGGGGAAGGGTGAGTTTTGACAGGGCGAGAGAGAGTCATGGACATATACACACTAACAAACGTAGTAAGGTAGATAGCTGGGGGGAAGCAGCCGCAAGGCACAGGGATATTAGCTCGGTGCTTTGTGACAGCCTGGAAGGGTGGGATGGGGAGAGTGAGAGGGAGGGAGACGCAAGAGGGAAGACATATGGGAACATATGTATATGTATAGCTGATTCACTTTGTTATAAAGCAGAAACTAACACACCATTGTAAAGCAATTATACCCCAATAAAGATGTTTAAAAAAAAAAAAAAAAAAAAAAAACGACCATTTGTTCCCAGCCAAGAGATCATAGGGACTCATCATGCTTTAAATGCCTATTCATCTCAATCATCACAAAAAGTTCAAACCACCTAGATCATCCATTATCCCTCACATTCTTTTTTTTAATATTTTTAAAATTTATTTTATTGCAGTATAGTTGATTTACAATGTTGTGTTAATTTCTGCTGTACAGTAAAGTGTGTGTATATATGATAATATAATATGAAAAAGAATGTATACGTATATATATTCTTTTTCATTATGGTTTATCACAGGATATTGAATATAGTTCCCTGTGCTATACAGGAGGACCTTGTTGTTTATCCAACCTATATATAATAGCTTGCATCTGCTAATCCCAAACTCCAAACCCATCCCTCCCCCACCCTGCTCCCCTTTGGCAACCACAAGTCTGTTCTCTCTACCTGATCACTCATATTCTTTTGCACATGGAAATGAATTCCTACATCCCCTAATCTGGCTCAATCTACTACCCCTCCCCAACACTCCCAAACCCTTCTCTCCTGCTCTCTGCAAAATCCCCAACGTCCTCAAATTCTCCAAAATCTCCCTTGAACTTCTTGCTTTATCAAAATCTTGGCTCCCCTCTGAGGATCCTGTTTCCTGTACAGCCTTCTCAAGTGGTGGCCATTTTTTCTCATGCCTGACATACAACTGAACACAGAGGTGGTGTATGTGTCCTTGCTCCTCCTTGGCACTTTCTGTCCGTGGGTCCTCCTTAAACCCCCTGACCAGCTCCTTTCAGTCAGTTTGCTATCAGACTCTAGTGCCTACTACACCTCTTTATTGCAGTTATCTACCCTCCTCCTGTTCAAGTTCCCTTATTCATTGATGATTTTAGCTCATGGTTCACTGTCTTCCTCACAACTGCTCATGTCATCATTCTTGGAGATTTCAATATCTATGTGGAGTCTACATACATATATTGTCTACATTGTAAACAATCCATGTAATACTCTGGCCTCTCAGTTGCTTGACTTCTACTCAAAGATCTTGTCCTCTTACCAATCCCAGCCACCCATGCCCACACTCATTTCCTAGCCCTTGTCATTACAAATTATCATAGCACCTTTAAAATCTTAGTTTTAAGCAAGCCACTCTCCTCTCTCTATCTAATTCCCTCTAATAATACCACTCCGAAAATCCTCCCAACCATTTTTTGCTCTCCACCACCTCGCTCATATCCTCATTTCCATGTTTATCCTGTTTAGATTTCATAGTCCACTATTATAATCACTCCTAGCATCTATCCTCAACTCCCCAACTCCCTCTCCCACCATCATACTTACCTAGAAACACCTGAACTAAGGTTAAGTTCAACTCTCCATCTTCTCTACATCTGCATCCTGGCAACTGAGCCTAGATGGAGTTAAGTTTCATTTTAAGCTTCATGACCTCAAATTGTAAGTGGGTTCTCATGCTCCCTAGAAATCACTCCCAAAACTTTGTCTCTTACTTGGAACTCTTTCCTGAATTCCACGCTCATATAGCTAACTACCTACTATACTGGCCATCTTCACTTGAATGCCTAATAGGCATCTCAAATTTAATTTATCCAAACTCAAACCATGATTTCCCCCTAAACTGACTCTTCTACATTCACCAGCTCAGTTGTTGCTAACTTCATCCTTCCAGTTCCTCAAGCCAAACACCTTGGACTCATCTTTGATCCATTTCTTTATCTAGGCCTCACTCTCTATTCATCAGCAAAGCTTTTTTTCTTAACATCTTTTTTTTTTTTTTTTTTTTTTTTTTTTTGCTGTACACCGGCCTCTCACTGTTGTGGCCTCTCCTGTTGCGGAGCAGAGGCTGCAGACACACAGGTTCAGTGGCCATGGCTCATGGGCCTAGCCGCTCCGCATCTTAACATCTTTATTGGATATAATTGCTTTATAATGGTGTGCTAGTTTCTGCTGTATAACAAAGTGAATCAGCTATACATATACATATATCCGCATATCTCCACCCTCTTGTGTCTCCCTCCCACCCTCCCTATCCCACCCCTCTAGGTGGACACAAAGCACCAAGCTGATCTCCCTGTTCTATGAGGCTTCAGCAAAGTTTTTGACTCTACCTTCAACATATATTCATAGCCAGATAACTTCTCACTACCACTACTGTTGCCACCCTGGCCCAAGCTCCAATTATCTCTTGCCTAGAGTATCACAATATCCTCCCATTATGAGTTAAATGTGTCCCCCCAAAAATGTCGAAGTCTCAACATTCACTACCTCAGAATGTGATCTTAGTTGAAAACAGTCATTGCAGATATAATTCGATAAGTTAAGATGAGGTCATACTGGAGCAAGATGGGCCCTTAATCCAATATGGCTGGTGTCCTCATAAGAAAAGGAGAGAGACACAGAGAGAAGGTGGCCATGCGAGGGTAGAGACATACAGGGAGAAAGCCATATGATGAGAGAGGCCCAGATGGAAGTGCTGCAGCTGCCAGGCAAGGAACTCCAAGGTTCAACAGCCACCACCAGAAGCTAGGAAGAGGCAAGAAAAGGTTCTAACCAGAGTATCAGAAGGAATATGGCCCTGTTGACACCTTGATTTCAGACTTCTAGCTCCCAGATCTGTGAAACAATAAATTTGTATTGTTTTAAGCCACCCAGTTTGTGGCACTTTTTTATAGCTCTAGGAAACTAATATGTCTCTTAACTGGTTTCCCTGTTTCTACCTTTGACTGCCCACTGTCTACTTTCAACCCAGTAGCTGGAAGAATCCTACTAAACCTTTAAGTCAGATCATGTCTCTCATCTGTTCAAAACTCCGCAATGGCTGCACTTTTCATTCAGAGTAAAAGCCTATAAGTAAAAGGTCTATAATTTCCTACAAAATCTGGTCCTCTTTTATTAATTTGGTCCCTTCTCTTACTCTCCCCCTCATTCACTCACTTCAGCCACATGGGCCTACTTTGCTGCCCCTCAAACTTCCACACAGGTTTCCATCAGGTCTTTTCACTCAGTGTTCTCTGTTGCATCAAGAGCACACACCCAGTGCAAGTTCTCAAAGGCTCTCCTAGCTTTAAGCTGAGTGTGGCCCATATATGCCTTTTGGCTTATCGTTTATACAACTTTATATAAACAGATGCAGACAGACTGGTATTGGCGGAAAAAAACACAGTGTTACCAACTACCTATCTGGGAAGGCTATATAGTTTAATGGTTAAGTAAGTAAGACTTAGTGTCCAACAGACCTAAGTTAAGTGACCAAATCACTTAAAGGTGTAAAAAGAAAAATGACCAATCTTATTTTTAAAAATCACTCTCCCCTTGACCCCAGGCCTCTGTTCTCTCATCTGTAAAGTAGGAAAAAAACAGTGTTAATCATACTATTAAACCAGATGATGCATGCAAGGTGCTTGCTACATAGTAAGCATTCAGTATCAGATATTATTATTATTAATCAATGAAATTTAAAAGAAGCTTGACATATGAAAGGACGCTCAACATCACTAATCATTAGAGAAATGCAAATCAAAACTACAATGAGGTATCACTTCACACCAGTCAGAATGGCCATCATCAAAAAATCTACAAACAATAAATGCTGGAGAGGGTGTGGAGAAAAGGGAACCCTCTTGCACTGCTGGTGGCAATGTAAATTGATACAACCGCTACAGAGAACAGTATGGAGGTTTCTTAAAAACGTAAAAATGGAACTACCATACGACCCAGCAATCCCACTACTGGGCATATACCCTGAGAAAACCATAATTCAAAGAGTCATGTACCACAATGTTCACTGCAGCTCTATTTACAATAGCCAGGAGACGGAAGCAACCTACGTGTCCATCGACAGATGAATGGATAAAGAAGATGTGGCACATATATACAATGGAATATTAGCCATAAAAAGAAACAAAACTGAGTTATTTGTAGTGAGGTGGATGGACCTAGAGACTGTCATACAGAGTGAAGTAAGTCAGAAAGAGAAAAACAAATACCATATGCTAACACATATATATGGAATCTAAAAAAAATGGTTCTGAAGAAACTAGGGGCAGGACAATAATAAAGGTGGAGATGTAGAGAACGGACTTGAGGACACAGGGAGGGGAAGGGTAAGCTGGGAAGAAGTGAGAGCGTGGCATGGACATATATACACTACCAAATGTAAAATAGATAGCTAGTGGGAAGCAGCCACATAGCCCAGGGAGATCAGCTCGGTGCTTTGTAACCACCTAGAGGGGTGGGATAGGGAGGGTGGGAGGGAGACGCAAGAGGGAGGAGATATGGGGATATATGTATATGTATAGCTGATTCACTTTGTTATACAGCAGAAACTAGCACACCATTGTAAAGCAATTATACTCCAATAAAGATGTTAAAATAAATAAATAAATAATAAAAGAAGTTTGAGTACTGAGATACCAAGAGTAATTATGTTGAGGTAGAACCCAGAAGAAGCTAGCTTGACATTTGAGTGGACAAAGTTTCCTTTAGTACAAGTTTGGGCTTAAAACTTCTTAACAAAATTCACATCAAACATTTGTGCAGCCCTAGGGTTTCACTAAATACAGACAGGAAATGATGTTGTTTGTTTAGGTCTCTCTCACCGCTAACACTCTCTGTGTCTCAGTGATGTATGCATCATAGCAACAGTGAACTGACTCAGTCTTGAGTCTGCAATGGGCTTGCTTCATGGGAAAAGTTGCCCTAGCAAGTACTGCCACCCTCAAATACCTCCTCAAATAAACCCAGCTCCTGCCCCCCTCCCACGCACCCCAATATCAGGATTGATTTGGTTTTCAAAAGAAAAAAACTTTGCCTTTTTCTCAAAAACCATCAAACACACAAAAGAATATTTTTAATCTATAAAAATAAAAACTGGTCTCATAACTCCAAAGGGAGCATGACAGGACAACTGACAAGGTAGCTGTGACAATTTCATCTCTGTGGAAGTGTGAGAAAATTGTAGTGACAACCAACATAGCCTCAGTAGGGTTCATGCTACTACCTAGGGCAAAGAGGTAGAATTAGTCTTAAATAGAAGCCAGAATTTTGACAGCCATGATGTAGACAATAGTAGATTCCACATCTTACAATTCTAAAAGTAAAGTAAACAGATATAAGATAAATGAAAAGGATACCAGGATACCATGTTGGTGTTTTAAAAAATGGTTGAAGGTTTATTTGATTTTTTATTATTTTTTTTTTAGATTTCAAAAAATGTTACAATATTTTCTTTTCAGAACTTTGTATGGTCTTTGATAGGAGTGCGCCCTCTAGTGCCTACAGCAACGACTTGCAAGTGAACAGGGACCTAAGTCCAACACACTAACTGGAGGAATTTCAAATTTTCCTCTAAAGGTGAAAAAAAAGGAAATTGATCTATCTGATGTTAACCTTAAAAAATCACCCGCCTGAGGGACCTTCAAGATGGCAGAGGAGTTAAGACGTGGACATCACCCTCCTCCCCACAAATACATCAAAAATACATCTACATGTGGAACAACTCCTACAGAACACGTACTGAACGCTGGCAGAAAACCTCAGACTTCCCAAAAGGCAAGAAACTCCCCCACTTACTTGGCCGTGTGGCTGATAGGGTCTTGGTGCTCCAGCCGGATGTCAGGCCTGAGCATCTGAGGTGGGAGAGCCGAGTTCAGGACACTGGTCCACCAGAGACCTCCCGGCTCCACTCCACATACTATCAGACGGCAAAAGCTCTCCCAGAGATCTCCATCTCAACGCTAAGACCCAGCTCCACTCAACGACCAGCAAGCTACAGTGCTGGACACCTGATGCTAAACAACTAGCAAGACAGGAGTACAACCCCACCCATTAGCAGGAGAGGCTGCCTAAAATCATAATAAGGTCACAGACATCCCAAAACACACCACTGGGCGCAGTCCTTCCCACCAGAAAGACAAGATCCAACTTCATCCATGTGAACACAGGCAAGAGTCCCCTCCACTAGGCAGCCTACACAACCCACTGAACCAAACTTAGCCACTGGGGACAGACACCAAAAACAATGGGAACTACGAACCTGCAGCCTGCAAAAAGGAGACCCCAAACACAGTAAGTTTAGCAAAATGAAAAGACAGAGAAACACAGCAGATGAAGGAGCAAAGTAAAAACCCACTAGACCAAACAAAGGAAGAGGAAATAGGCAGTCTCCCTGAAAAAGAATTCACAGTAATGATAGTAAAGATGATCCAAAATCTTGGAAATAGAATGGAGAAAATATAAGGAACATTTAACAAGGGCCTAGAATAACTAAAGAGCAAACAAACAATGATGAACAAGACAATAGATGAAATTAAAACTTATCTAGAAGGAATCAACAGCAGAATAACTGAGGCAGAAGAACGGATAAGTGACATGGAAGATAAAATAGTGGAAATTACTACTGCAGAGCAGAATAAAGAAAGAAGAATGAAAAGAATCGAGGACAGTCTCAGAGACCTCTGGGACAACATTAAACGCACCAACATTCAAATTATAGGGGTCCCAGAAGAGGAAGAGAAAAAGAAAGAGAAGACACATATTAATCAAACTATCAAAAATTAAATACAAAGAAAAACTATTAAAAGCAGCAAGGGAAAAGCAACAAATAACATACAAGGGAATCCCCATAAAGTTAACAGCTGATCCTTCAGCAGAAACTGTGCAAGCCAAAAGGGAGTGGCAGGACATATTTAAAGTGATGAAGGAGAAAAACCTATAACCAAGATTACCCAGCAAGGATCTCATTCAGATTCGACGGAGAAATTAAAACCTTTACAGACAAGCAAAAGCTAAGAGAATTCAGCACCACCAAACCAGCTTTACAACAAATGCTAAAGGAACTCCTCTAGGCAGGAAACACAAGAGAAGGAAAAGACCTACAATAACAAACCCAAAACAATTAAGAAAATGGTAAGAGGAACATACATGTTAATAATTACCTTAAACGTGAAAGGATTAAGTGCTCCAACCAAAAGACACAGACTGGTTGAATGGATACAAAAACAAGACCCATATATATGCTGTCTACAAGAGACCCACTTCAGATCTAGGGACACATACAGACTGAAAGTGAGGGGATGGAAAAAGACATTCCATGCAAATGGAAATCAAAAGAAAGCTGGAGTAGCAATTCTCATATCAGATAAAATAGACTTTAAAATAAAGACTATTACAAGAGACAAAGAAGGACACTACATAATGATCAAGGGATCAATCCAAGAAGAAGATATAACAACTGTAAATATTTATGCACCCAACATAGGAGCACCTCAATACATAAGGCTAATGCTAACAGCCATAAAACGGGAAAGCAACAATAACACAATCATAGTAGGGGATGTTAACACCCCACTTTCACCAATGGGCAGATTATCCAAAATGAAAATAAATAAGGAAACACAAGCTTTAAATGATACATTAAACAAGATGGACTTAATTGATATTTATAGGACATTCTATCCAAAAACAACAGAATAAACTTTCTTCTCAAGTGCTCATGGAACATTCTCCAGGATAGATCATATCTTGGGTCACAAATCAACCCTTGGTAAATTTAAGAAATTTGAAATTGTATCAAGTATCTTCCAACCACAATGCTATGAGACTAGATATCAATTACAGGAAAAAAAACTGTAAAAAATAAAAACACATGGAGGCTAAACAATATGCTACTAAATAACCAAGAGATCAGTGAAGAAATAAAAGAGGAAATCAAAAAATACCTAGAAACAAATGACAATGAAAATACAATGGCCCAAAACCTATGGGATGCAGCAAAAGCAGTTCTAAGAGGGAAGTTTAAAGCACTACAGTCCTACCTCAAGAAACAAGAAACATCTCAAATAAACAACCTAACCTTACACCTAAAGCAATTAGAGAAAGAAGAACAAAATAAACCAAAGTTAGCAGAAGGAAAGAAATCAGAAAGATCAGAAATAAATGAAAAAGAAATGAAGAAAAAATAGCAAAGATCAATAAAACTAAAATCTGGTTCTTTGAGAAGATAAACAAAATTGATAAACCATTAGCCAGACTCATTAAGGAAACAAGGCGGGGGGAGACTCAAATCAACAGAATTAGAAATGAAAAAGGCAAAGTAACAACTGACACTGCAGAAATACAAAGGATCATGAGAGATTACTACAAGCAACTCTATGCCAATAAAATGGACAACCTGGAAGAAATGGACACATTCTTAGACATGCACAACCTTCTGAGACTGAACCAGGAAGAAACAGAAAATATGAACAGACCAATCACAAGCACTGAAATTGAAACTGTGATTAAAAATCTTCCAACAAACAAAAGCCCAGGACCAGATGGCTTCACAGGCGAGTTCTATCAAACATTTAGAGAAGAGCTAACACCTATCCTTCTCAAACTCTTCCACAATATAGCAGAGGGAGGAACACTCCCAAACTCATTCTATGAGGCCACCATCACTCTGATACCAAAACCAGACAAAGATGTCACAAAGAAAGAAAACTACAGGCCAATATCACTGATGAACATAGATGCAAAAATCCTCAACAAAATACTAGCAAACAGAATCCAACAGCACATTAAAAGGATCATACACCATGATCAAGTGGGGTTTATCCCGGGAATGCAAGGATTCTTCAATATATGCAAATCCATCAATGTGACACACCATATCAACAAACTGAAAGAGAATATCCATATGATCATCTCAATAGATGCAGAGAAAGCTTTTGACCAAATTCAACACCCATTTATGATAAAAACCCACCAGAAAGTAGGCATAGAGGGAACTTACCTCAACATAATAAAAGCCATATATGACCAACCCACAGCCAACATTGTTCTCAATGGTGAAAAACTGAAACCATTTCCTCTAAGATCAGGAACAAGACAAGGCTGCTCACTCTCAGAAGCCCGACACACCTCACAGATGCTCTCTTCATCCTGCTTGGGCTCAGACCCCCTCATCAAGTTTTCCCCTGCATAGATGCCCTCCTCACACTGCTAGGGATCTGACACCCTACACCATGCAACTCACATGTGTGGACACTCTCCTCACCTTGTTCCAGCTCTGACTCTCCATGCCAGGCCACCCACACACAAGAAGACCCTCCTCACCTTGTTTAGGCTCTGTAAAAGCTTGAGTTGTTCCTGCCACTCCGCCAAAAAAAAAAAACATTAATTGAAGTCCTAGCCCATAGTACCTCAGAACATCACAGATATAATTAGTTTAGATGAAGCCATATTGGAGTAGGATGGGCTCCTAATCCAACATAACTGATGCCCTTATAAGAAGATGTCCATATAAATAGAGACACGTACAGGGAGGATGTCACGTGATGATGAAAGCAGAGATTGGAGTTATGCAGTTGAAAGCCAAGGAATATCATAAAGATTGCTGGCAAATCATCAGAAGGCAGGAAAAGGCAGAGAAGGTTTCCCCTGAAGATTCAGAGGGAGCATGGCCCTACTGATACCTTGATTTCAGACTTCCAGCCTCCAGAACTGAGACAATAAACTTCTGTTTATTGTCTCCAGCCACATGGTTTTCAGAACTCTGTTAAGGCATTTCTAGAACACTAATACCAATTTTGGTATTGGGAAGTGGGGTACTGTACTGCTGTAACCAATACCTTAAAATGCGGAACTGTACCTTAAAATTTGGAATTGGGTAATGGGTAGACGCTGGAAGGTACTTTTGGTGAGGTCCAAATAGAAATGAGAAAAAAAGTTGTTGGACACTAGAAGAAAGGTAACCCTTATTACAACGTGGCAAAGTACTTGGCTGAATTATCTTCTACTGTTGGGAAGAAAGTAGAACTTGTAAGCAATGAACTTAGATAGTTAGCTAAGGAAATTTCCAAGCAAAGTGTGGAAGGTACAGCCTGGTTTCTCCTTACTGCTTATACTAAGAAGAGAGAAGAAAGAGATAAATTAATGAATGAATTGTTAAGCAAAAAGGAACCAGAACTTGAAGATATGAAATATCTTTGTTGGAGAGAACAACAAAGGTGTGGCTGGACAACCTTTAATAAAGAGCTTACAAGTATGATGTCAGGATCCAATCAACCATCTCAGCAGAAGCTAGGAATAGAGATGTAGTAATCCAGTAAAGATCTGTGGAGAGCCCTCTTTTCTGATGGCTTGGACTTCTGTGAATTGCACGGACACTTACAGAGTTTTTGAGAGTTTTACACCTCAGAAACACTACCAACCTGGACTGGAAGGAACAAACAGGGACAAAATGAAGGAAGAATAACTGGAAGAGCCATGGATGCAGACACCTGGGCCAAACTTGTGGTTTTAGAGGGCAGAGCCACCAGTTCCTTCTAGAGGCCAGAGCCACTGCCCAGGCATGAGTGCATAGGGCCATCATCAAGGCATGAGGATGTGGAGCTGCTACTCAGGGCTAGGGGACGGGGCCACCACCAGAATCCGAGTGGGGCAACCATCAGGGTTCCAGAGGATGGGGTCACTGTGTAGGCCTGAGAGGGTGGGATCTCTGCCCAGAGATCAGGGGGTGACGTCACTGCCCAAGGATCAGGGGGCAAAGTTGCCACCCAGGATGGAGGCAGGCTGCCAGCCAGGGCCAATGGGACTGGCCATGTTCTGGGCTCCAGAGAGTAGGGCTCCCTCCTGAGTCCAGGCGTTGGGGTCTCTGGACAGGGCTAAGAGGTACAGACCTCCTCCTGTCCCGAGGGCAGAGCCTCCTTCTGGGTTCCAGAGGGAGGGGCTACCTCCTCTGATGCAGAGGGCAGCATAGCTGCCCAGGTCTGAGGGGGCAGAACTTCCATCCAGGGCTCAAGGACACCACCAAGAGCCAGAGGGCCAGGCCATCTCTACTGCCAGATGGTGGGGCTGAGGAGGTGGGCCAGTGGACAGAGCCACAGAGAATTATTCTAAAGCTATTAATCCTAATGGAATTTGCCCTGTTGTGTTACAAACTGCTTTAAACCAGTGACAGCTTTTTTCTTTCCAGTTTCTCCCTTTGGGAATGGAAATGTTTATCCTATGTCTGCCTCACTATTATATCTTGAAAGCAGATAACTGTTTTCTAGGTTTCACAGATCCATAGATGGAGAGGAATTTTGCCCCAAGATGGACCATGTCTTACCCATACCTAATTTAGATGATACTTACATGAGATTTGGGGCATAAGAGTTGATGCTAAAATGGGTTAAGACTTTGGGGGCTATTGGAATGGGGTAAAAGTATTTTGCATGTGGGGAGGACGTGAATTTGTGGGGAAGGCAAAGGGCAGATCATTATTGGTTGAATTGCGTCCCCAGAAATGTATATATTGAAGTCTTCACCCCCAGTGTCTCAGGATGTGACCTTACTTGGAAATAGCGTCACTGCAGATACAATTACTTAAAATAAGGTCATACTAGGGTAGAGTGGGTCCCTAATCCACTATGACTGGTGTCCTTATAAGAAGACAAGCACGTGAAGACAGAGACACGCTAGAATTCCATGTGACAATGAAAGCAGAGATTGGAGTTATGCTGCTGCAAGTCAAGGAACACCAAAGATTACCTACAAACATCAGAAGCTAGGAACAGTCAAGGAAGGATTCCTCTACAGGTTTCAGAGGGAGCATGGCCCCGCCAACCCTGTGATTTCAGGCTTGTGGCCCCTAAGACTCTGAGACAACAAATTTCTATTGTTTTAAGTCATCCAGTTCATGGTACTTTGTTACAGCAGCCCTAGAAAACTAATACAGACTCTGATACTCCATGCTGTCCCACACATTGCTAATCCCCCATCCTACTCATGCTCTGAATCTCCATGCTAGATCACCCTTCCATGTAAATACCCTCATTGACCGGCTTGGCCTCTGACACTCCACACTGAGCTGCTTGTAAATTGCTCATAAATGTGGATGCCTTCCTCTCTCCTCCTGGATTCTGATTCTTTACACCAAACCAACCCCCATAGAAAAACAACCTTTTCACTCTTCTCAGGCTCTGACTCCACTTCAGGCTGCCTTCATCTGTGGTTTTCTACCTTACCACAATTGAGCATCCCCACCCAGAGCCGCTCCTCTGCATGGACACCTACCTTGCTCTGTCCCATCTATTTAATTTAGGAATAAATTTTTATAGAAGAGATGGGAAGCGAAGGAAAGGAAGGGGTAAAAGAAGAGTCAGACTTGGTTTTAAGCAATAAAATATGAAAGATGAAGTCAAAGTCTCTTTCACATTCCTTCATGATCTCATTCACCTCCCTTTTTCCCCAGGGGACTACTATCCTAAATTTTTCTCTTTTTCATGCAGGATTTTATACTACTACTACATAACTGGTTATCCATAAACATGATTCAAACTTCAAATAAATTATATCATTCTGCAGCTTACTGAGTTTTGCTCAAGATTATGTTTTTAAAGTACATGTTGTTAATATATGTAGTTCCAAGTCTTTCACTTAAGCTACTGTATAGGCATGAGTACAGCATAATTGTTATTTATCAAATCTCCTGTTGATAGGCATTTAGTAAGTCCCACATTATAACTGTGGATTTGTCTTTTTCTCCATTCATCTCTATCATTCTTGTTTCATGTATTTTGAGGCTCTGTTTTTTGGTACATGTACATTTTGGAATCATTATGTTTCCTGGTGGTTTGATCCTTTTATCATTATGTAATGTGCCTCTTTGTATCTAGCAAGTGAAATCTACTTTATCTGATATAAATATGGCCACTCTTGCTTTTTTTAAATTAATATTTGCTTCAATACTTTTTTCCATTATTGTATATTCAACCTACTTATGTCATTGTATTTGAAGTGCATCTCTTATAGACGGCATATAGTTGGAGAATATTTTTAATCCACTCTGCCAATCTCTGTCTTTTAATTAGTTTATTTTTCTAGTTTTTTTTACTGAAGTATAGTTGACATACTATATTATATTAGCTTCAAGTGTACAATATAGTGATTCAACATTATATACATTGCAAATTGATTACCACAATTCTAGTACCCATCTGTCACCATACAAAGTTATTGCAATATTACTGACTATATTCCCTATGCTGTACATTACATCCCTGTGATTATTTTACAATATTTTACAATATTTTATTATTTTAAAATATCTTTTTAAATTAGTGTCTTCATTTTCTTTGTATAAACACCAGAATTTGAATTGCTGGATCATATGGTAGTTCCACTTTTAATTTTTTGAGGAACTTCCAAATTGTTTTCCATAGTGGCTGCACCAGTTTTCATTCCCTCCAACAGTGCATGAAGGTTTCCTTTTCCCCACACCCTTGTGAACACTTGATTTTGTTGTCTTTTTGGTGATAGTCACTCTGACAGGTGTGAGGTGATATCTCATTGTGGTTTTGATTTGCATTTCCTGATGATTAACAATGTTGAGCATCTTTTCATGTGTCTTTTGGCTCTCTGTTTGTCTTCTTTGGAAGTGTCTATTCAGGTCCTCTGCCCATTTTTCATTAGATTGTTTGGGTTTTTTTAAATATTGAGTTGTGTGAGTTCTTTACATACTTTGGATACTGACCCCTTATCAGACATATCACTTGCAAATATCTTCTCCCATTCAGTAGGTTGCCTTTTCATTTTGTTGATGGTTTCCTTCACTATGAAAGAGTTTTTTTAATCCAGTCCACTTGTTTATTTTTGATTTTGTTTCCCTTGCCTGAAGAGACATATCCAAAGAAATATTGCTAAGACCAATGTCCAAGAGCATACTATACTGCCTATCTTTTCTTCTAGAGATTTTATGGTTTCAGGTCTTACATTTAAGTCTTTAATCCATTTTGAGTTCATTTTTGTATAATGATTTAAGCAAGTGGTCCAGTTTCATTGTTTTGTAGGTAACTGTCTGGTTTTCCCAACACCATCTATTGAGGAGACTGTTTTTTCCCTATTACTATGTTTAGATCATTTATATTTAAGGTAATCATTGCTATGTTAGGGTTTAAGTCTGCTATTTTATTATTTGTTTTCTGTTTGTTTCCTCTGTTTCTCATTACTCTGTCTTCTATTGCCTTCTTGTGGGTTACTTGAACATTTTTAGGAGTCCATTTTGATTTATTTATAATGTTTTTAAATATGTCACTTTGTATACTTTTCTTAATGATTGCTCTAGGAACTACAATATACATAGGTAACTTACCAAAGCCTAATTTGAGTGAAGCATAGGAACCTTACTTCCATTTATGTCCCTTTACACTGCCCACTTTTTAAATATAATTGTCTTAAATAGTTCCTTTACATACATAACCACCACATCAGATGGTGTTATAATTTTTACTTTAATCATCAAATATGATTTAAGAAACTCATGAAAAATAGGATAGTCTATTATATTTATCCCTATTTTTACCCATTTTGATGTTCTTCTTTCCTTTCTAAAGTTCCAAGTCTTCTTCTAATTTCTTTTCTGATTAGAGAACTCCTTTAGCCATTCTTTAAGGATAAGTTTGCTAGCATAAAATTCTTAGTCTTACTTCATCTAAAAATGTCTTTTTCTTCATTCCTGAAGGATATTTTCACTAGCCATAGAATTCATAGTTAACAATTCATTTCTTTCAGCACTTGAAAAACTCTGTGCCACTTCCTGCCGCCCTCTGCGGTTTCAGATGATAAATACTCTGTCATGCACATTGGTGTTCCCCTATAAGTAATGTGCCATTTATCTCTGGCTGCGTTCAAGAATTTTCTTGTAATTAATTTTCATAAATTTAATTATGATGTGTTTTGGGTTTATCTTTGCGGGGGGGGGTGCTCCACTTCTTGAATCCATAGGTTTATGTCTTTCACCAAATTTGGGATGTCTCCACCCAATATTTCTTTAAATATTCTATCAGCAACACTATCTTTCTCCTCTGATGGCATAAATGTTAGATCTTTTGTTATAGTACCACAGGTTCTTTGAGATCTGTTCATTTTTTTAAACTCTATTTTGTCTCTATGGTTCAGATTGGGTGAATTCTATTGATCTGTCTTTAAACTCACTGATTTTATCCTTTGTCATTTTCACTCTGTTATTGAGGCCATCCAACAAGTGGGTTTTTTAATTTTCCTGTTATCATATTTTTCAGTCAGTCCTATAATTTCCATTTAGTCCTTTTTTTTAGCTTCTATTTCTTTGCTGTGATTTTTCTATTTATTGTTTCTTTCAAGAAAATATGTAATGGCTTATTGAAGCATTTTTTGATGAATGCTTTAAAATTCTTATCAGATAATTCCAACATCTGATTCATCTCACTGTTGGCATCATATTCAAGTTGTGATCTTCCTGGTTCTCAGTATGATGAGAAATTTTCTATTTAAACCTGGACATTTTAAGTACTATAAGATCTGAATCCTGTTTATATCTTTTGCTTCCGGAGGCTTCCTCTGACACTGCTCTAGCAAGGGAATGGGGGTGAATGAGGGAGGGAGCACTGACTCATTAATGTCAGGGTTGGGTGGGGAGTGTCCTGAATGCCCACTAGGCCTCCCATGCCACCACTCTAGCAGAAAATGAGAAAAGTGCCTTGTTACTGCCAAGTGGTGGTGGAAGTCCACGTCTCCTATGTGGCCTCCACTGCCACTAAGGTGGAGGAAGAGGAGGTTAAGGGGGAAGAGGGAAAGAAGATTGTTACTGCCCAATGAGGGTAAAGGTCCCAGCTCCTGAGTCAGCTTCCCTGACACGACCGCAGCAGTGAGGGCTGTGACAATATATTACAGTCTGTCAAGGGGGAATGCTAGGTGCTCCACTCAGCCTTAGCTGCTGTGGGTAGAGATGAAACCAGAGATTTGTCTGTGGTGCTTGGGTGTTAGTTATTGTCAAAAAGTTTTCTGTCTTGCTAGGCTGCCCCTTTCCTGGTCTTGGCTGAAGAAAGTAGGATTTTCTTGAGACTTTTTTTGTTTGTACCCATTGGCATTTCTGGGCTGCTGGTTTCTCCAGTATTCAGTTTGGGACATTTGAAGCAAAAAGGAAACCCAGGGAACTCACCTCAGGTTTCAGGTCTTTATCAGGTCTTCCTTCTTCTCTATCAGAGAAGATCATTTAGAGTCTTCTTGTGCTTGTTTTATATATAAGGTACAAGGTTTTTAGCTATACTTAGTGGGAAGAATGGGGAAAATTATATCTATTCTACCTTTCCAGTAGTGGAAATCTTCATTTCTGCTACTGATTCCTAGTTTATTTCCACTATGGTCTGTATTAGGTTCCTAGGGCTGCCATAACAATGTACCAAAAATTGTGTGGTTTAAAACAACAGAAACTTGTCATATCACAGTTCTGGAGGCTAGAAGCCTGAAATCAAGGTGCCAACATTGCCACGCTCCCTCTAAAGCCTATAGGGGAAAATCCTTCCTTGCCTCTTCATAGCTCCTGGTGGTTGCTGGCAATCCTTCACATTCCTCGGTTTGCAGCTGCCGCACTTCAGTCTCTGCCTCTGTTGTCACATGGTATTCTCCCTTCATATGTCTCCTGTGTCTCCTTAGAAGGACATCAACCATATTTGATTAAGGGCATCCAACTCCAAGATGATGTCATCTTAACTAATTACATCTGCAATGATCCTACTTCCAAATTCTGTCACATTCTAAGGTATGACTTCAACATATGTCTTGGGAGAACACAATTCAACCAATAACATTATCGAAGACCATACTTTTATCATTTAAATGCTTTTAAATTCAAGACTTGTTTTATGGCCCAGAATATGGTCTGTCTGTCTTGGCCTATATTCAATGGGCACTTGAAAAGAATGTGTGTTTGGGGGCTGTTGGGTGAAGTGTTGTATAAATGTCACTTGGGTTATGCTGGTTGACAGTTTAGTTCAGGTCTCCTATGTCCTTTACTGATTTTCTGTCTACTTGTTCTATCACTTACTGAGAGAGGAGTGTTGAACTCCCCACATATAACTGTGGATCTATCTATTGCTTTTCTCATGTCTATCAGGTTTTGCTTCATGTATTTTGAAGCTCTGTTTTCCTTTCTTGTTACATCGTTTCTATTTTTTTGCTTTTCTGTGGGTTACTTGCACATGATTTTAGGATTCCATCTTGACTTATTTAATAAGTTCCACCAGGACCACCAACATATTCTTAGCTGTGAAGCCACAAAAAGAGTAATAACCCAGAGGCTCCAGCTTTCCTCCTGTCCACCAATTCCCCCACCACTGTCTCACTTCACTGACTAAACATGCTTAGCTTCTCAGATGTCCCTGAAAACTCCTATTTGTCCACCCATGCTAGCACTTCAGCATGGTTGCTTAGTGACGGTTTTTCACATCTTCTGACTCTCCAACTAACCCTTCCAAAGTTGTGTAAAGTCTAATGTTATTTCACAAAACATGTAGTGGCTCTGCCACTTCCCTGGCTGAATACTGAAGGAGGATAAAAGAGCATGTGGAGAGAGGGGGCCCAGACATTCCAGCTATTCCAACCTTCGTAGCCAAGGTCCCACATACATGAGTAAAGCCATCTTAGACCACTGAAATTGGTACTTAAAAGTAACGTACTATTGTAAAAAAAAAAAAAAAAGAAAAGAAAAAGGAAGAAAAGAAAAGAAAAAAACTAAAACAGGTGCATTAACTTCGGGACCGAGTGGTGGGTAGAGGCTAGAAAAGCAGCAAAGAAAATGGCTGGGAAATGGGTGAACAAAGTAGAAGCTCTAAAAGTGATGAGGAAACTGTAATAGAAGGTTGGAAAATGACATCTCATGTCATATAGTAACAAAACAATTGGCAAAACTGTCACCTGCAGGGCTTCCCTGGTGGCACAGTGGTTGAGAGTCTGCCTGCCGATGCAGGGGACACGGGTTTGTGCCCCGGTCCGGGAAGATCCCACATGCCACAGAGCGGCTGCACCCGTGAGCCATGGCTGCTGAGCCTGCGCATCCGGAGCCTGTGCTCCGCAACGGGAGAGGCCACAACAGTGAGAGGCCCGCAAAAACAAACAAACAAAAAAAAAAACAAACAACAACAAAAAAAACCTGTCACCTGCAGTAATGTGGAAGATGGAAAAAAATGTACCTAATGAACTTGTGTATCTAGTTAAGGAGAATGTCTAGTCATGAAGAATGTTGAGAGTGTCATTTGACATTTAGCTGCACATCATAATGTACAGAAAGACAGAGGTGAGCTTAACAGAATTTACGAAAAGAATTTTAGAGGAAATATCGAAAAGCAAAGATTTTCTGGGTCAGAAAATGAAACTGTTTCACATTTTGAGTTTTCCAAGCCAGCAAAGATTAAGAGTGTAACTGTAAGATCCTTTGTGAAGACACCAGAAAGATATAAGCTGGTGCCTAAGAGACACTTTCAAATAGAAAAAAGGCATTGTATGTAGGCAGAACACTCTTTGACATAAATCACAGCAATATGTTTTTGGATCTGTCTCCTAAGGGAAAAGAAACAAAAGCAAAAATAAACAAATGGGACCTAATTAAACTTAAAAGCTTTTGCACAGCAAAGGAAACGATCAACAAAACAAAAAGACAACCTACTGAATGGGAGAAAATATTTACAAATGATATGACTAATAAGGGGTTAATATCCAAAATATATAAACAGCTCATACAAATCAACATCAAAGAAACAAACAACCCAATTAAAAATGGGCAGAAGAACTGAATAGACATTTTTCCAAAGAAGATATACAGATGGCCAACAGGCAGATGAAAAGATGCTCAACATGGCTAATCATCAGAGAAATGCAAGTCAAAACCTCAATGAGATACCACCTCACACCTGTCAGAATGGTTATTATCAAAAAGACTACAAATAACAAATGTTAACAAGGATGTGAAGAAAAGGGAACCATAGTACATTGTTGATAGGAATGTAAATTGATGCAGCCACTATGGAAAACAGTATGGAGGTTCCTAAAAAAACTGAAAATAGAAATACCATATGATCCAGCAATTCCAATCATGGGCACATATCCAACAAAAACACTAATTCAAAAAGATACATGCACCTCAATGTTTATAGCAGCAATATTTATTGATTCAATAGTAAAGATATGGAAGCAATCTAAGTGTCCATCCAACAGACGAATGGATAAAGAAGATGCTTCTTTATGGAAGCATCTTGGAATATTATTATTTATATTATTATAAATAATATTACTTATTTATATAATAATTTTATATAATATTATAAATTATATTATTTATATTTTTATAAATAATAATGGAATATTATTCGGCCATAAAAATAGAATGAAACTTTGCCATTTACAACAGCATGGATGGACCCAGAGGGTATTATTCTTAGTGAATCTTAAGTCAAACAGAGAAAGACAAATACTGTATGTTATCACTTATATGTGGAATCTAAAAAATAAATGAATAATATAACAAAACAGAAACAGACTTACAGATATAGAGGACAAGCTAGTAGTTACCAGTGGGAAGAGGGAAGAGGAGAGGGACAAGACAGAGGTAGGGGATTAAGAAGTGCAAACTATTATGTATAAAATAAATAATCTACAGGAATATATTGTACAGCACAAGGAATATAGCCAATATTTTATAATAATTTTAAATGGAGTATAATCTATAAAAATATTGAATCACTATGCTGTACACCTGAAACTAAGATAATATTGTAAATCAACTACACTTCAATTTAAAAAGAAAAAGGGCATTGTCCCACAGCCCTTAACATGCTACCCAAAGTAGAGAGAAGCCCGTCTCAAAAAGTGTTGTGGGTATAACTTCTGTTCAGTGGAGTCAGATTCATATGAACTCACATTTTTAAGAGAGCTGAACTAGCAAAATACCTTCAAATAGATCTAAGAGAGCCTAGATTGCTCAATTTGCAAATTCCGACTGGGCCCCCAGCTTTCTGTGGGCAGGGAGGGGGAAGGCTGAGAAAGCCACTAAGTTGTAAACACAGGCCATTTCTTATATAAAAGTATGACCCATGGGGCCAAGTCAAGAGCCCAGAGGATGAAAATAAGAGCTATGGATAACAGTGAACTAGAAAGCCACTCCCAGGGAATAGAATCAGGATCTAGGGTGGTACAGATAACTTGTGTGGCAGATTGTATTTTTCCAAAGATGGTCACATCAATATATAGACTATCCCACATGCTGTTCTCACAATGTGACATTGACAGCTCTCCATCAAGATGGTGGCATCCATGTTCTTTTCCCTTGAACTTGGGTGGACTTTTGTAACTGCCTCAACCAATAAAATGTCATGAAAGTGATGCTGCATGACTTCTGAGGCTAGGTCATGAAAGGCAACAGAGCTTTCGCCTGGCACCCTCTCTCACGTGCTCTTGCTCTAGCTCTCTCTCTCCCCTTGCCCTTGCAATGCGGTGCTATGTTGTGAGAAAGCCCAGTCAATACAAAGAGGTTAGTGTGTGTGTTCTGGCTGGCAACCCCAGACAGGCTCCTAACCAACAGCTACAAGCCACACATGTGAGTGAACAAAGTCTTAAGATGCTGCCAGCCTTCACCTTCAGCTGAAAGGGCCTTCCAACTGAAGCCCCAGACATCATGGAACAGAGACAAACTATACTCTCTGATGCCCTGTCTGAAACAGAAGCCAAGGAGGTAATAAATGATTTTATATTGTTTTAAGCCACTAAATATAGGGGTAACTTGTCACATGGCAATAGATAACTAATGCAAATTGCTTTACAGTTCATAAATCTCTGGAACAACAAGAAGCTACCTCTGGGTATGACTGTAGATGACAAAATCCTGAACTTTGAGCTGATGCTATAATTGGATGAAACTTTTGGGGTCTTGGGAGAGGTAAGTATATTTTGCCTATAGGAGGAACAGGAATCACAGGGACCAGAGGAAGCCAGTGCTATATTGTCATATTAATCACCAAAGATAAACGACACCTCTCTGTATCCATGCCCTTGGTTAATCCTCCGCTATATTGACTGGGCTTGCCTGTGTGACTTGCTTTGGTCAAGGTGATGTAAGCCAAATCTTGAAAGTAGTTGCACTTCGGGGCTTGCCCTTTCTTGCTGCTGGGAACCCTAAGACCACCATGTGAAGAAGCATGGCCTTAGCTCCTAGAGCATGAAAAACTCACGGAGAGAGAGCCCAATTACCCCAGTCATTCCAATTGAGGCCCCAGAATTAGCCAGGCAAAGAAGGGGCATAGTCATGCAAGGCAGAGGGGACAGCATGAGCAAAGGCACAGAGTCACGAACCAGCAGGTTGTGTGCAGTTCTATCTTACTGTTGGGTCAAGTTTGAGAGATGGTATTGCAGTAGTGTCTTGGAGAGGTAGACAGGGACCAAGTCACAAAAAACGTTTTATGCTTTGTTTTCATTCTTTCTTCCTCAGGATCATTAGGGGTTTTAAGCAGGGGAGAGACATGATCTGTTAGCAGTTTAGAAAAATCACGTTGGTGGCAGGATGAAAGATGGATTAGAGAGTGAAAGGTGAGAGATATTAGGAGGTTGTGATAACGGTGTGGACAAGAAGTGATGAGTGGCTTAATTGGAGCAGTGGTAGAAGAAGTGGCAAGGAGAGGAAAAATAGAGGAAATATTTAGGAGGTGAACACAGCAGGACTTAAGGATGGATTGAATGTCAAGGTCATGGGGAAAGAGAGGCATCTAGGAGCATTCTCTGGTTTCTGGCTTCAGTAGAACTAGTACCAGTCACTGACAGAGGAAATACAGAAGGAATAATTAGGCCTTTTTTGGTTCTGTTTCACTGAGGAGAGGTTGAGTTGAGTGTTGGGCATGTCAATTTCAGTTGCTTGTCAGACATCCGTATAGAAGTGTTTGGCTGGCAGTAGTGTATATAACCAGGCTAGAGTTTTAAATGCAGGAGTTGTAATCATATATGCGGAATTAAAACAAGAACACATATAAGAGTACAGCGTATTGATTAAGAATATAGCTTTTGGAGTCAGCTAACTTGGATTCAAATCTCAGCCCCATCACAAATTATCCATTGTCATTGTGAACAGTCTTCATCTACAGAGATGGAGTAAATATAGATGGGGTTGTTGTGAGGATTAAACGAGGCAAGGTTTAGCATAGAATCTAAAATTAATAAGTTCTCAATAAATGATAGGTATTGTTACTAAATGACCAAGATATAACAAAGAAGTAGACCAAAAATATGGAGACAAGAAATGTCCAAAAGGCACATGAAAAGATGCTTGACATCACTAATCATCAGAGAAATGCAAATCTAAAGTACAATAAGATATCACCTCACACCCCTTAGGAGAGCTAGAGGAAGGAAGGAAGGAAGGAAGGAAGGAAGGAAGGAAGGAAGGAAGGAAGGAAGGAAGAAAATAAGTGTTGGCAATGATGTGGAGAAATTGAAACCCTTGTGTACTGTTGATGGGATTGTAAAATGGCATAACCACCATGGAAAACATCCTCAAGAAATTAAAAATACAATTACCATATGATCCAGCAATCCCACTTCTAGGTACATATCCAAAAAGTTTTGAAGTAGGGTCTCAAAGAGACATTTGCACACCCATGTTCATAGCAGTACTATTCATAATAGCCAAGAGGTAGAAGCAAACTAAGTGTCCATTAATGGTTGAATGGATAAAGAAAATGTGATATATACATATAACAGAATATTATTCACCCTTTAAAAGGGAAGAAACCATACCACACGCTACCACACATATGAACCTTGAAGTCATTATACTAAGTGAAACAAGACAATCACAAAAAGACAAATACTCCTTGATTCCACTTATATCACTTATATAAGGTATCTGAAGTATTCCAATTCATAGAAACAGAAAGCAGAATGGTGGCTACCAGTGGCTGGGGGGAAGGGAGGAAAGGAGAACTGTTTAATGGGTATAGCGTTTCAGTTTTGCAAAATGAAAAAGTTCGGGAGATCTGTTGCATAACAATTTGAATATATGTAACACTACTGAACTGTACACTTAAAAATGGTTAAGATGGTAAATTTTATGTTATGCACTTTTAGCACAATAAAAAGATGCATGAAAGAACAGGGAGACAACGTACAAATTCCCAACAAACCAAGTGCAGCCTCGGCTCTCAATGTATTTACCCGGGCGACCACTGTCTTGGCTGCCCAGACTGGATGTGGGCGTGGAGCGGGAAAGGTGTGAGTGAAGAGAAGAAACGAAGACTGCTTGCTGCGCCCCAGCCCCCAGCCCCCTGGGGGCTGACGTATGGCCATGGATCTGTACCTCAGCAACTGCTATAACACTGTCCAAGCCGCCGCCGCTAAGGCGGCTGCCAGCAGCCTAACTGCCGACAGGGAGCAGTGCGACTCCGTGAGTGGCGGCCAGTCGGTCCTCCTCCGGGATCCGGGGCTGGTCTCGGAAGGGAAGGAGGGTGGGCAGATGGAAGAGGGGGAGATCTCAGCAGAGGTGGGGATGGGTCCGGCTCCCAGGCCCCCGGCAGTTAGTGCCTAGAGCTGCCTCTGGCCTGGATTAGCTCTGAACGGTGCTCAGAGATAGGGTTGGTGACCAGGGTAAACTGGGAGTCCTTCCAGGTTGTCAGCAGGATGGGTTCTTTCAACCCTGAGTGTGTGATTCTTTGGTTTATTTGGAGGTATTAGCCTATTGAAGTTTAAGTAGATTGGTCTAAACTAAAAGAATAGTTCTAGAAAAAAAGAAACTTTCTAATTATATCTGACAGAGCTCTCAAAAAAAACCCATTCCAGAGGTGGGAGCTGCTCATCTATTGAATCTTCCTCTTGGGGTCAAGCTGCCTACAAATTAAAGTGAAAAGGCAAACTAACTTTTAATAGTGCTGAAGTGATTTTCTTGACTGTTTTCAGCTTGCTATTAAACTTGAAACACTGCTATGATTCTGCTTTGAGTCAACTTCAATTTCACACACCAAGTGAAGTTAAAATGAGTTGAAGTGTTCAGTGTCTGAACCTCACTTTAATGATAGAAGCCCCCATGATATGCCTCAGCCACCCAATTCAGCTTTATCTCCAACCCAGAACCTCAACTCTGAAAGGTCGGGGTCTTTTCTGCCTACCCACACGTACCATGCTAATTCCTACTTCTGTGCCTTTGTTCTTCTGGCTCCTGAAACCTGGCATGCACTCCTCCCCTTCCTGACCTTCAATTTGAGCCATCTTTCAAGAGCTACTATATGAAGCCTTTCCCCAGTGTCCCAACCCCCAATTGTCTCATTCTTCCTTAGGATTTACATTGCCCTTGGCCTGCACTCTCTCACTCAGCACTGAAAGTACTATTACTGGTTCAGAGTGCTGCACTCACATTGTTACACATTTTAAGTCCTCTGCCTAACACTCCGCACACTGTCCTTAGCTTTAGGCCAAGCCTGAAGGAGGTTGAGAACTCTCTGGTTGAGTGTGTGCTTTGATCACAGTAGCAAAAGGTTCTACAGGAATATTTATGACATCCTTACCCTTCCACTCTCTAGGGTGTCATCAAGGATGAGTACAGGGATCCTTGGTATTTCAGACATTTGTCTAATATATATGATTTTTTAAAGTTTTATTGCTGGAAAACAATATAATTTCTATTTTCAAACCCAATATGTTCTACCCGCTCCCATGAATTAGCATTCCTAAAACATACTCAAAGCCTATTTCACTACTAGCGATAACACTCCTTTTTACTTTGTAAATGTAGCCCTCTCTGTTGGTTTCTTCCTCAAATATCTTTTTTTAAAATATTTATTTATTTATTTTTGGCTGTGTTGGGTCTTCGTTTCTGTGCGAGGGCTTTCTCTAGTTGCGGCAAGAGGGGGCCACTCTTCATCGCAGTGCGCAGGCCTCTCACTGTCGCGGCCTCTCTTGTTGCGGAGCACAGGCTCCAGACGCACAGGCTCAGTAGTTGTGGCTCACGGGCCTAGCTGCTCTGTGGCATGTGGGATCTTCCCAGACCAGGGCTCGAACTCGTGTCCCCTGCATTGGCAGGCAGATTCTCAACCACTGCGTCACCAGGGAAGCCCCCTCAAATATCTTTTATTTGCCATATTTATATTGTGTTATTCTGTTATTCACTTGTTAGCTACTTCTTATTTCCTGATTTTTTTCCATACTTAATTATACTGATTTGCTCTATACTATACTGATTCCCCCAAAACGTATGCATTTATTTTTTTACATATAAATTTATTCATTTTATTTATTTATTTTTGGCTGAGTTGGTCTTTGTTGTTGCGCGCTGGCTTTCTCTAGTTGTGGCGAGTGGGGGCTACTCTTCTTTGTGCTGTGCGGGCGTCTCATTGCAGTGGCTTCTCTTGTTGTGGAGCATAGTCTCTAGGCATGCAGGCTTCAGTAGTTGTGGCTCGTGGGCTCAGTAGTTGTGGCTCGCAGGCTCTAGAGCATAGGCTCAGTAGTTGTGGCGCACAGGCTTAGTTGCTCCTTGGCATGTGGGATCTTCCCGGACCAGGAATCAAACCCGTGTCCCCTGCATTGGCAGGCAGATTCTTAACCACTGCACCTCCAGGGAAGCCCAAAACGTATGCATTTAATCATGGTCAGGTACTATATTCAACTCCTGTAAAGACTAACTTACTGGGATCCTTCTTTGTCTTTTGGCAAGATATCCTCAAGGAAGTAAGACTTTATATTTACACATTTAGTTGGTTTTTTTTCAACTTAACTTTACCCTCATGACCACCTTTTAAGGTGAAGCTATGACAGGTAGATGGTGGCAGAGTTTAGACCAGAACCACAGTCTCCTGATTTCTTAGGCCATGCTCCTTCACCTGACCTTGCTGCTTCCTGAACTGCAAACCACTTTAGCAGAGTGCTACAGAAATGTAATTTAAAGGTCTTTCATATTATTTTGAATGCAAGTGTAAGGGAAATTATAGTATTCAACTGTCTTCTTTTCAATAAGATTAAAATATAACAATGTAATGTACCTGTCTAGCTATTCATTAATCCAAACCTGACAACTGATCCTATTACTTCAACATTTTTAATTGAAGTATAGTTGATGTACAATATTATATGTTACAGGTGTACAACATAGTGATCCACAGTTTTTAAAGGTTATACTCCATTTATAGTTATTATAAAATACTGGCTATAGTCCTTCAACATTTGATAGTAAACTTATTCTCAAGTAATTTATCTATAAATTAATTTGCTTATTAGTATACTATACTTGAGTAGCACCTGTTCACAAACTCCTTAAATTGGTTTTACTGTAAAGTAAATAGTAAATACTTTGCCAATTAACCTTGCCACTTTGCTTTCAGGAAAAGATACCACCTTAAGTGAAAAGAACAATTTGCCTACTTTTAAAAGTCTGCCCTATGATCTCCCGCTGGCAGGTAGTGATGACATAATAAATTCTTCTGTTCAGGGAAACCAATTATTTTGATTGACAATAGAAAGCTTACCCTGGCCTTAATGAATGGATTTGTTCTTTCCTGATAGGTCAGTAGCCAAGGTTTGGTCAACTCATGCCATCACCAACAAAAGTCAACATCTAAAAGAAGCAATAATCAACCCACTAACTGCAGCACTGTTTCAATTGCCATCACTGCTGATTGTTTCTCTTCTAGGAAAGATATGGGCTTCCTGTTTAGTTTCACTGTAAATTAAATCATTGCCCAGAAGGATGTCTTTCTTTGCCTTTTTAAGAAGACATTGGTAGTCAGGGAATCCAGCTTCCTTATATAGGTCCCTTGGGAGAGACAAGAGGCTGGCATCAATCAAGTAGTCAGAAACTTACAAAAGAAGCTTTTCAATGGGAAAACAAAGCTAGAACCCATCATGCCCCTTCCTGTCTGCTCCTCTGCTCATATTTAGTATCCTACCTACCTTACAGGAACATTTAGGGCCATATCTCAGTGTCCAGGAATGGGATTGAGGCTGAGGCTGCCACCTCCAGCCTAAAGTCAGCTCTGATAGAGAGGAAGAGAAAGGCATTAGATTTACCCAAATCAGCCTCACTTCAGATTCCCTCTGAAGGAGGGAGTATTCCCTCACTTCAGATTCTTCTTGCATGTTTTATTTTCAACAAACAGCCTAATCACTTCAACAAATTGAGGTTTAAAAGTGTGATTTCATTCATTTTACACATGTAGTACTTTTGAATCTGTGTGTTTGCAGCTTTATCAACCTTCTTATGACTTTAACCTGACTGATTCTTATTGTCAACTTTTGGAAACAAGCTATAAAAGCCTGCATGATCCACATTTAAAAATATACTATAGGCGAAAGGATATCCTGAGGAGATTAAAGAAAGGCGGCTATGTCACCAGCAATAATAAGGTGGGTTGAATCCTGCTTCCTGTTAACCAGCAAAAACCTATGGACTTGATAGATGCTTGCTTCTGTACTTCACTGGGAGCCTGTGTCAACTTTTAATTGAGCAATAAAGAATACCTAACAGAAAACTCAATGAATTACTCAGTATTTGAGTAAAGAGAAATCAGGCGGCTGTTTCTAAATAAAATTGTTCCCACTTGATCTTTTTTCTTTGATAAAAGCAAAAGATAAGCACCAAATGATTTGAATATGTAAAGACATATACATACACATTTATTTATGTATGTATTTTCTCTCAGCTGTATTTTTAGTGCCTTTCCTCTGCCTCTAAAAGTAATAATGGCACTGTATACCTGTCAAGGAATATTTCCTATACCCTTTGAGAAGACTACAGACAAAATGGAAACCTAGCAGAATACAGCTTGATAGAATAAATTCTTCTGAAAGTTAACATCATTATTATACTGGTGTTTTAATAACAAATTCATTAAGCATAGTAAATTCTTGATTATGATGTGAACCATATTATTGAAATAATATTATTTAGGTAGAAATTTCCTGGTGATAAACCACTATAGAGAGATATTGCCTTCCATATTATTACCAAAATATGCTATCACTACCCTTGATCCCAAAATTGTTACTAAAATGAATGTTCTTATGACTCTCTTCTCTGGAAAGGTTCATGATTGTTACAACTTTCTATTTATATATTTGGTTTTTGGTTTTTGTTTTTATAGGTTGTATGTACCTTGAAGGAATTGAATAAGTACAGGCAGTATCTCACCAGTTTAAAATTAGACTTTGAAAGAAACTATATAAGAGAACAAGTAAGTTAAACACTTAAATTTGTTTTCTTTGAGGACTGTAAGAAAGTTTTTATGTAGGTTGTAGAAAAAAGGTTTGGTCTTATACAGAATATTTTCTTATGATATCCTGACCTAGAAGCATTAAGGTAACAAATCAAAAAATATCTCTAAATATCTATGAGATAAAAATGAGACCTCTGCCTTTCACTTACAGAGAAATTTTCACTTATCTGGAGTGGAGCCACACTAGACTTAAATGCAAGTTAATTAACCATTTGTAAACTATAGGAAGTTTACCAAGCCCTAAACATAAGAAGGCATATCAAAGGACAGGGTTATTTCTGGCCAATATAAAAACTTTTAATTCTTTTTTCTCTCTCAGAAAATGATTGAAAAACAAGTAAATAAGTTGTATGAAACCAAGAGAGCCTGTGACAATTATGACAATACACAGTTCCAAGACTGGCTGTTACAGGAAAGTATACAAACAACTCCAGACCAAGAGCTGTTAATAAAGCAGAGGTATGACCAAAGTTAATGCATTTTTTTGCGGACATATTGTGGACCCCAGAAAGTTGTAAAAGTACTAGAAATAATTGAAAGCAGAATAAAAAAAGTATTAGACACTATTTAATCTCCCGTAGTCTTCAATGTGGAGAGAAAGGAAAGGAGATTAAGAGGTAACAGGGATTGGGAACCTTGGTACCATGGCTAGGGAGGAGAGTTTCTACCTGAGAAAATGGAGTCACTAGGGAGCCCAAGAGGTAAGGCAAACTGATATTTGAAGAACAATTCCAAAGTACAGATCCCTGACCTTGGGAAACCCAAGTCCATAGTAACAGAGGAAAGAAGGTGTCATTAGCACATTTCAAACTTAAGTTTAAGGAAATTACTGCAAGATCAAAAAGAGAGAGTTGCCGTAACTTCATCTGATGATAATATAAACAGGTGTTATTCCCCAACCAACTGTGTATGTTCATTCAGCTATTACCCACACACATTCAATGTTACCATTCAGCGGCCAATCCCATGCCCCAGGAGGCAAAGCGTTGAATTATATATAGTTCCTCCTCTTTCTCCTTTATCAGGGATGGGGGCCAGTTCTCCATCACCTGGCTCTTATATTTCATGGATTCATGTCATGATATGCCAGAATATATACTGATTCACCAGAGTGGCAGACTAGTAGTCTACAGACCTATCTATACATGAGAGGTTGTTCAAGAACTTGGGAATTACAGAGAGGCCAGTACCCACTTATTTTTTAAAGGAAATTCAAATCTACTTGTTTTTTGAAGTCAGTGCTTAAGTTGATTTCAGCTGTCTTTGGAAACTCATGTTCCCAGAACTCCTGAGTTATGACTAATCCCCATGTAAAATGCTTTTAATCACTCTGTTCTATATTTTGCCATTGTCCCAGCCACAACAACAGAGTCTGATAAAATTAGTACATCATGGTGAGTGGGTGGATCTGACTAGCTTAAAAGTCCCTGAAAATCTCTACGTTTCCTGTAGTTCAAGAAATAAAAAGCAACCCAGAAGGTGGTTTGGGAATGTCAGAATAGATAATACCATCATAAGGGAAACACCCAATTTATCTTCACTTATATTTACACTTTTACTTAGATATTTAGATATGATTAGTAGGGAATTAAACAAGCTTGAACACATGGCAGAAAAGCAGAACATACTCCAGATAAAGGAAGAAGAAAGAGGACATTGGGACCACATTCTAAGAAAACTTAGTCTCCGTAGATAAATTGAAGAGGTGAGAAACACCAAATTTTAAATGATGGGAAAATTGTGCATGATTGTTTTATTTATAAACATTTTTAACAGTCCCACCATATTACCTGAAGTTATTTCAGGTCTAAAAAGTAAACCACTGTTTATACTTTTTTTAAATAATAAACTGCTATTAATCTTGTATCACTGTTATAACAGACAAGTTTTTAGTTAATACAGTGAGACTGATACCACACATTATATATCCATCACAGTACAGTCACACTTCATCTGCTCTTAAAGTTTTAGAATTTAACTCTAGTGAAAAATAACCATGCCTGTATTCTCACTCCTCAACGTTCAGACAAGGCTACTTGTTTAGGTTCTCTGTCAAAATACATTTAAGGTCAACAGATCACATATGATAACCCCCCAAATCCATAAGAGAAAGTCCCCTTGCCAGCATCTTTTTAGATCCATCTTTGGAGCCAGGCTTATGTTTGAATTGTTTCCAGTAACAAAATAATTTCCTTCCTTTTGCCATTCTGTTGCATCCACCAATATATTCTGAATAAAAAAGCAGTAAGATAAGCCCATTCTAAAGCCAATGTAAGATTTTCATTATGGTTGTCCAAATTTCTGTAAGGCCCTTGATTTGACCTAATTCACCTACTGACAAAGACAAAACAAAAAAAGATTATGAAAGAGAACCCCTGCTGACTACCATGACATTGTGCTCCTTAGGAATGGAAAACAAAAGAAATGTTACTTCTGGGCTTCCCTGGTGGCGCAGTGGTTGAGAGTCCGCCTGCCGATGCAGGGGACACGGGTTTGTGCCCTGGTCCGGGAGGATCCCACGTGCCGCGGAGCGGCTGGGCCCGTGAGCCATGGCCGCTGGGCCTGCGCGTCCGGAGCCTGTGCTCCGCAACGGGAGAGGCCACAACAGTGAGAGGCCCGCGTACCGCAAAAACAAAAACAAACAAACAAAAAAGGAAATGTTACTTCTAACAAAGATTGAGGAAGAAGTAAAAAGAGAAGCAAGAGTTGAGGAACAACATAGAAAAGTCAAAGAAGAAGCTCACCAGAAGGTAGAGTGAGCTTTGACCAATAATTTGGGCTATTTTGAGGACAGGCTTTTGCCAATTTTGATATTTTAAAGTGTGAATTTTCAGAAGTGGCCTAAACTCACAAGGATATCTATTGATGGAGAGAGCGAGTCTGGTCTGAACCTGGACTTCAAGGGCTGGTCTGAAATGCGACCAGTCTCCAGAAAGTAGGAAATGAGTTAAATTAGATCTAGTTATTAAAATATATTCTTCATGCTGGACAACAAAAGGAAACTTACCCTTATTACCTTCCTAGCCTTGTACTCTTTGTGACTTTAGAAATCTCAAGACAGGAATGAGGGCTCCCTTCAAATGTACCACCATATTTGAAGTATTTGTTTTGCATTTCCAGTGGCAAGTTGATATTAAATTTTTAAACATAAAAATTATGCACCACAACTACATAGCCCATGCACTCTGGAGCCCATGCACCACAATCAGAGAGAGAAAACCCACACACCACAACGAGAGAGAAGCTCACACACCACAACGAAGAGCCTGAGCACCAAAATGAAATTGAGCTATTTGTAATGAGGTGGATAGACCTAGAGTCTGTCATACAGAGTGAAGTAATTCAGAAAGAGAAAGACAAATACCGTATGCTAACACATATATATGGAATTTAAGGAAAAAATGTCATGAAGAACCTAGGGGTAAGACAGGAATAAAGACACAGACCTACTAGAGAATGGACCTGAGGATATGGGGAGGGGGATAGGTAAGCTGTGACAAAGTGAGAGAGTGGCATGGACATATATACACTACCAAACGTATGGTAGATAGCTAGTGGGAAGCAGCCGCATAGCACAGGAAGATCAGGTCGGTGCTTTGTGACCACCTAGAGGGGTGGGATAGGGAGGGTGGGAGGGAGGGAGACGCAAGAGGGAAGAGATATGGGGACATATGTGTAGGTATAACTGATTCACTTTGTTATACGGCAGAAACTAACACACCATCGTAAAGCAATTATACTCCAATAAAGATGTAAAATATATATATATTTTTAAAAAAAATGTCTCCAGACATGTCCAAATTCCATTATCCCCTGGGATACAAAATTGCCTCCCATTGAGACCCACTACCTATCCTCTCTAATTCCTCCCCACAACCCCATATACAGATTAGGCTATGGCTCCCTCCTGTTGGGCATGAAAGGATAAATAGAATCTATCTTGAATAACTTTGTCATCAGCACTATTAAAAATAAATATCATTGTGTTTTTTTAAGCTTCTTATCCAAAGATCAAGGAAATGAGTATCTGCCGGTCACCAGAAATTACACCAAGGACAAAAACGTAATTGTAATATTATGATTAGAAATACTAAAATAGTAATTTGTGTAAAGACTGGATTTGGTACTGATTGCTTCCGCTTATAAGATGGATAAATCCTCTGTCCTCTGTTATAAATGATGGATTTTGAGTAATGCTTACCAACAATGCTACAGCCGCTCTTGCGGTCCTAATTACTCAATTGGAGTCACTGTCTCCACACGCCTCTGAACAGGACAGCCTAAGTTTTGCAGCTGACAACTCTGCAAGCCCAGTGCAGAGCCCTGTCCCTTCCACACACAGCCCCTGCTCCTGATCTCATTTCTGTACTTTTCCATTCCCAAAAAGATCCCAAAGCATTTTTTTACGCTGTGCTTCACTGACTGCTGCCACCACAGCTCCCATACCTTGCTCAGCAGTTCTGCCTCCTAGGGAAGCTCATTGGTTTCACCTGGAGCATCATCCTTGCAAATTGCTCACTGGAGGTGCTTGCTACTGATGTTTCTGAAGCCTATGGCCCTAAAGACCTCGTGAGGATCAAGACCTGGACCAGTGCTTTCTCTCAAAACCCTGCCCTTCCTTAGGCTTTGGACTTTTCAGGTCTGAAGTAGCTTGTCACTTTACTAGCAGCAGAAGTATTTCATTCTGCCACATATTTTTCTGCAGCAGTGGAGTGTGCAATCAGTGTCACCACTCTTTTTTTTTTTTTTTTTGCGGTACGCGGGCCTCTCACTGTTGTGGCCTCTCCCGTTGCGGAGCACAGGCCCCGGACGCGCAGGCTCAGCGGCCAGGGCTCACGGGCCCAGCCGCTCCGCGGCATGTGGGATCTTCCCGGACCGGGGCACGAACCTGTGTCCCCTGCATCAGCAGGCGGACTCTCAACCACTGCGCCACCAGGGAAGCCCCAGTGTCACCACTCTTATTCCCCTGTTCCTTTTAGAACTGCCCAACTGAGTAGTAGCTGTTGCCATTTTAACATTTCAACCTACTTCTTGAGTTGGCTTCTTTAGCACATGTAGGGCTAGCACAATTTGCTGGATCTAAGTGCCTTCCTTCCTTTTGTTTTCTGGCTCAGTCATTGATTTTTCTAACATACTCCTCTAGATTCTGCCTTTGTGGGGTCCCCAAAATGGCTCAGACCTTCAGAGAGCTTCCCCACTTTTCTGCTTCTTTCCCAAAGATGTCTGGGGCAAGAGGTGTGGCTTATGTTCTTACTCCTTTAAGTGTTAGCAGTATGGGCATCACCAGGGTGCTTATTAGAAATGCAGATTCTCAGGCCACACCCCAGACCTACTGAGTCAGAATCTGCATTTTCATAAGATCCCCAGTGTATTATATGCACATTAAATTTTGGGAAACACTGGCTTCCATGACCTCATGGAGGTGGAATAAAGTAAGGGGGCTTGGATGACTTTTTTGTCCTCTGCCTTCTCTGGTCTTCAGAGAGATGCCCTTATCTCCACTGAGATAGTCCTTGGCCTGTTGTCATTCACAGCTGATTTGGCCATCACTGCCATGACTCATGGTCTAGTCTCGCTGGGCTTAGTAGAATCCTCTGGCTTTCCCATTCCACCTCAGTTCTGGCTGGCTGCTCCACTAACACTCGGGATGGAGCCCTCTTACCCCCAGCCTAGTGACTCCCCATGGCAAGCTTCCCAGCTAGACTCTCAGCCCTTTCTGGGCCATGTGTATACCACATGGGAACCAAGAGTGGCTTAAGAAAGCAAAACCTCAAGGGGAAATAGGGAGAGGTTGGTAAAAGGGTACAAATTTTCAGCTATAAGATGAATAAGCTCTAAGGAGCCGGTGTATAACATGGCAACTATAGTTGAAAACACTGTTTTGTATAATTAAAATTTGCTAAGAGAGTAGAACTTAAATGTTTTCAACAACAACAACAAATGTAAATATGTGAGGTGATGGATGTGCTAATTAACTAAATGGGGGGAATCCTTTCACAGTATACATATATATCAAATCACCACAATGTATACTTTAACTATCTTACAATTTTATGTCAGTTGTAAGATAGTTAAAGCAAAACTTCAGAGAGAGCCTTGCTCTGCCTGACCACACTGTATTGCAACGTTTCTGGGTCATGCCCCAGGTGAGGAGGAGGCAGCAGGGGCGGGGGTAGCCGAAGAAATCTCTTTCTAGAGTCCAAAACAGAGAGCAGAGCAATAGCTCTTCTTTTCTCTCCATATTAACCTCAGTTATCTGAAGCACCCAGGCCCAAATGTGAAGCCCTATCTTTGCTCTCCAGCCTCTCCCACCACCTCTCCATTTTCCCACCATCTCTGAGCTGCTAAAGGAGTGGACTTTTTTCCCCCTAACTTTCCTTAAGTCATATTCTGAGCCCAGATAACTGAGCCCAGCCCTTCTTTCTGAGCCCAGATAACTGTTATTGGTGGGCTTAGGGTATCTCCAGTACACTAAAGGAGAATTTTCTAAGTATTCCAGGCTCTTCCTACACAGAAAAGAAGATAAAATTTAGGGAAATTCTTGAGACAATTGCATGGCTTGCAGGTCATACTGTCTTGGCTGTGTCATCATATTTTGGGATGACAGGTGCTGAATATTACCTGGGTGTTTATCGTGGCATTCCTCCTGTTAAAAATTCTAACCTCCCCTCCCCTAGTTCCACCCCCAGGCAGGTGGATGCCTATGGAAGACTAGGGTAGAGGTCTTGTACTTAGAGAGTCAAAAATGAAAAAAATAATATACAATTTAAAAAATAGCCCTGTTGCATAATGGCTGTTTCGCATCTGTCAAGCCCCAAAAGTGAGCACAGCAAAAGATGGTCTCCAGACCTACGTGTAGAAGGCATGATCACTGTAAAAAGTGTAAAATATAGAAAAACATGCAATATATGTAATGTGACAACTGAATAAACTTGGGCAAAAGGCATGAACAACCATTTTACTGAAGACGTACAGATGGCAAATAAGCACACAAAAAGCTGTTTAACATTATTAGTCATTAGGGAAATATAAACCAAACCAAAGTGAGATAACATTATACACCCTGTAAAATGTCTAGAATTTAAGTAACTGATCATACCAAGTATTTGCAAGGACGTGAAGCAACTAGAACTCTCTGACATTGCAGGTGGGAATGTAAAATGGTACAACCACTGTGGAAAACATTTTGGCAGCCTGAGTTAAACTTACATCTACCACATGATTCAGTCATTCCACTCCTAGGTACGTGCCCACAAGAAATGAAAATATATGTCCATATAAAGACTTGTACATCAATGTCCATAGCAACATTATTCATAATAGCCAAAAAACTGGAAACAACCCAAATGTCCTTCAGCAGGCAAATGGATAAACTGTACTGCATCCATACCATGGGATACTACTCAGTAACAAAAAGGAAAAAACTATTAATACAGGCAACAATATTGATGAATCTCAAAATAATTATGCTGAATGAAGGAAGCCAGATCACCGCCCCCAAAAAAACTGATTAGTTCATCCTGTTTGATTCCATTTATAGCAAACTCTAGAAAATGCAAACTAATTTATAGTGAAACAGATCAGTGATTTCCTGGGGGACAGGAGTAGAGAGAGGGATGAACTATAAGGGGGCACAAGGAAACTTTTGGGGGTGATGTAAATGTTTATCTTGATTGTGGTGATGGTTTCATAGGTTTATACACATGTCAAAACTGAACAAATGGTACATTTTAAATATGTTCAGTTTATTGTACTTCAATTATAATTCAATAAAGTTTAAAAATTAAATGATTTCTCTTTCATTTGCTATAGGACCATCTCACCATTTACATAGTTCTGTAAATATTCCTGAAAAAACATCACCCTCATCATCTTCTCCTCATGATGTACAGAGTAACACAACAGAACAAAAGGTAGAAAGCTGTATGTCTCGGGTGCTTTGTATTGATCATTTATTTATCTGGTTAACTTTCCTGTGTATGGGATAGCCCCTTCACTGGCACGGTACTGATTGGTTAGAAATAATGGGGTTCTACACAGGTCTGGACCCTCTCCTTGGTAGAGAAGGTTCTGAGTCAGCTTCATGCTAAATGTACCATGTAGTTGAGCAGAAACTAACAAATATTCGATGATGATGATGATGATGATAGCTAACATTTATTGAGAACCTGCTGTGGGCCAGGTCCTGTGCTAAGCTAGAAGGAAGGAAAAGGGGGGAAAGTAGGTGACATAGGATACAAAGATGGAAAAGACATCATCACTGCTCTTGAGGACTCATCTTCCAGGGATCAGGCACACATAAACAGAAGTCCTTACAGTCAAAGGAGAGAAGAGTTTTGATTTGTACAAAATGTAGAAGCACATAAGATTTAGAGAATAGTCCTGCCAAGAGAAATCTAAAAATGCTTTATAAAAGGAGGGCTTAATTGAATTAGGTCTTGAAACATGAGTGGGAAGTTTCCAGATGAGTAGATGTGAGGATATGGTGAGGCCATATTACAGACAGGCTTAAAGTGTTAAGTGAAGGCGTGAAAGTTCAAGCCAGCAAAACCATGGCAGAGGAGGAAAGCAGACTAAAAAGGTAGGTTGAAGGCAGAACTTAGTATACCTTGCTGAGGTATGAATTTATTCTCTCAGTAGTAGGGAGCCGATGCAGGTTTTTGAGTAGGGGTGTGAAATAAGAATGATTTGGGTTTAAAAAGATAATCTGGTTGCAGTGTGTGATATAGATACATAGAGAAAAGAGATTAGAAACAAGATAGTTTTGAGTCTATTGGGATAGTCCAGATAAAAGTGATAAAGGCCCAAACTAAAGCAGTGACAATGAGGGTAAACAAGAGGCCACAGACTTAAGATATTTCAGGATCAGACTATGTCAGGATTTGGTGACTCAATAGATGAGTAGAACCAGAGAAAGGGAGACGACAATGACGATGATGATGATGATTTAATTTTTGTGTATGGGTTTTCTGTGCTCCCATAGTGCTGAGGCTTACCTCTAACTCAGAACTCATTATACTCCATCATATTTGTCTGTCCTTTCTACTGGATGATAAACTTCTTGAGGTCGGGAATTATGTACCTTATTTCAGTTCCAAGCCGTGTACTCAATAAGCATCAGATTGGATTAAACTAGCCTTATCTGAAATAAACGGAACAATTCTAAGCTTTCTGGAATGGAGCACTGGATGGATTGTTAGGCCTTTAACCGGAATATGGAAGACAGAGAAGTAGCAAGTTTGGAAAGATGGGAGTACCTGAGTACATGATAAGCTTCATTTTAAACTAGTTAAGTTTAGGTACCTGTAAAAGATACCCAGTAAGAGGTTAATAATAGATATTAGCATTGAGACCAGAGCTTAGGAGAGAAGTAGGGGATGAGGGGAAAGGGGAGATACTGTATTAATTTGATTGCTCTAGAGTCAGCAAAAGTCTCTTTTAGAAGGCTGAGTACTAATTAATTTTTTGTCTTGAATGTTAAACCATACAGAAAGAAAGAGAAACAATTAAGACATCATATCCTTTAAATGATGGAGGTAAGAAAATGAACAATATTTGCAATTGCTCTAATATCTTCCAGTTAGTTTTATCATATAGTTTTCCAAGTTATGCTTTTTACCCTGATTATAAAACCTATGATTAATTTGATAAAGGAAGATATAAAAATTATTCATGATTGTAAATATTAGTATCACACATTTTTGAGTGATTGCTGGGTGAGTAGGCCCTTTGGAATTGGCAAAGAAAGCGTGGGGAAGTTAGACCCTCTGCTGTGGCTGCCTATATAAATTCCCAACATACTGCCATTAGGGAGTCCTAGTACAGAGAATTCTCCCCATGAAGGTCTCTACCCTCTAATGCCATTTTTCTCCCCAGACATAAAAATACATCCTGTTTCCCATCTCCCAGGACTGGACTAGAGGTTAGCTAAGTCTTTGTTAGTCTCTGCAAAAGATTCCCACGCATATCCTGCACACTCACCAAGAGCACTAGGACATCTCCACCTGGGCAGCCCACAAGCACCTCAGATCCAATATGTGTAAAACCAAATTCATCATCTTCTAGTCACCCCCAAACCCGTTCTCTGATTCTTTTAATTTTATTCAGGCACAAGACCTGAGTCATCTTTGACTCTTTCCTACTGCTCATATCCTACATCCAAAAGCTGCCACCTTCTGTCCAATCCACCACCTTAAATTCTCTCATAATCTTCCCTTCCTTTCCATTCGTGCTACCCATGCCCTTAAGTACTGCAATAATTTGCCTCCAATCTCTTCTTCCTCTTAATCTATCCTACATTTTGCTGTGAATGTAATCTTCCTGAAATACAGCTTTGGACATATAATTCCTCGACCAAAAAGTCCTCGGTGGTTCCCCCTTGCCTACTGAATGAAGTGCAAAACAGTTCATTCTAGGGCAGGGGAGTGGTGGGAGATTTAGCTGGCAAAGTAATTTAGGGCCAGAAGTTAGGGAGTTCAGGCTTGTCCCTGATGGCAGTGGCAGGCCACTGGAAGCTGGTAAGCAGGGGACTTCAAAAAAAGGCCTTTTATACTTAGAGATACTGCCTTAACTTCCATAAATAAATACATCGTTGACTATGGTAATTCTAGACATTATGGCAGCCCAACAAGGAGAACTATATCATTTTTTCTTATTTAAAGGTACCTCTTCTTTCCCCCAGAAATTACAAGTACTTCACTTCAAACTCCAGGTGTTTCTGCAAAAACAGCAAATGTCTATAGACACTCTCTACAGGATACTTCAAAACAAGAGGCAAGTAACATTTCTTTTGTCCCAGATACAGACAGAACAAATGAAATATGAAAGTATGATCAAGATTGGCATAACACAGTTTCATGTATTAAATGACAATTCAGAACAGCCTTATTCCCTGAAATTAACCACCCTATAGTAAGATTTTATAAAAATTGAAATGTGAACCCACAGGAATAATCCTGTGCTACTTCAGACTTCCAGCACTCATGGTTATCAGTTATGTTAGTGTTGCCATACTCTAAGTATAGGGAATATCAGTAACAAGCTGTAAGCTAACAAAAGAAAAATGGTGAGCCTGAGAGTTTAAATGTGTTAAATAGATCCAAAATTTGAATATTTGTCTCAACTCTTAATAGAGATTTACCAGAAACAACTTGAGTGTTCCCACTTAGCCCTTAGGTTACAGTCTTCCTAAATGATGAGCTTCAAGAGCTTCAAGGTCCATGCCTATGCCCTGCAGAAGAATCAACACATTGGGCTTTTGTGAATCATTTCTCTTCTAGTGCTGATGGGTTGTGCAGAGACAGCCATACTGCCTCGCCCTATCCCCTTTGTGACCAGTGATCACTCATCTGATGGCAGGAAGTTGGCCACAGACATTCAGTGTACCTGGTCACAACATATATTACCTCTGTGGGTTGCCAATTTGTCATTCATTATAAGAATCAAATGCACCTCCTTGGCTCCGTTAGCACTGCATTAACTGGCTCACCTGTTCTAAAAAGTTAACATATTTTGCCATATTCTGTGTTAAATGCATAGAAAGTGACAGACCCAATTATATATCTCTTCAAATGTAGCATGTTAGCCACAATATGCTTCTCTATATAAACACATATTTATAAAACACCTGCTGTGTCCAGGGCACTGTGCTACTGTGCTAACATCCATAATCTGTATGCTTAGTACCTGATTAAAGAATCTTAACTACTTTAAGATAGTTTAGTAGTTGCACATCAGGAATTAATAACTTTTTTCACTAGCCTCACTATACAGTCAGAAAAAAAGTATTCTCTGAGTGTAGCGTGGACGGCAAACTTAGTACTACATATGTTATCAAAAAAAACCCAATAAACGAATTTAGACCATCTGCTTTTAAAGAAGGCTTTAAAATACATTGGACAATATGCATAAATCACATGGTCACAAACACCTAATTTATTTTGAGAAATAGCATGACCACTTTTATTACAATAGAATCCAATGCTAGTTTCCAGCTTATTTCACCCATCCCATCAGTGTCAGGAAATGTACTTCTGGTGGCTTGTGTTCAGCTCTCAGGCCTGGAAAACAAATAAAGTCTACTCTGTTGGATTTATCTTCCTGTATAATTACCTAAGCAGGTAGATCTCTTGGCCAAATCAAAGAGTCACATCCCTTGTGTGCAGAAAACCTGCTCTGTGCTTTCCAGCTCTCTCAAAACATTTTCCCTATAGTTAACTTTCTTTAAAAACCACACATACTCTTTTTAGCTATCAACTGATTACCTTCCATGCTGATCAGTGCATTCCTCAGTTAGTTAATTTTAGTATATTAATGAATTCTATAAGCCTTTGAATTCTGTAAGTAATGTACGTAATGTAAACCAAATGAAACACGTGTATATTATAAATGGACTTTTTAAATCACTTTATTAAATTTCTGTGAGAAATAGATGATGTTCAAATTCTTTGAAAACTCATTTGAGGATTTTCTTTGTTTTTTCTTGTGGCATGTATAGGTGACATATGCTGATGTGAATGGGGAAAAGGCCAAGAAATCAAGCTTAAACTATGAGTCAGGTAAACATTAACAATAACTATTAAGGAAATCCTGCAATCCATTAATGCATTCATTCAACTAACATTTATTGAGCTTTTGCTACATGCCATGCACTATGCTAATTATTGAACACATGAAGTAGAGAAGCCATGGTCCCTATCCTGGATTTTACAGTTTAGTGTAGAACAGTCATGCCAGTAATCACAATCCAATATAATAAGTGCAATAAAGGAGGTATATAAACAAAGTCCACTCTCCATAGGGAAGCCAAGGAAGCTTTTACAGAAGGTGCCACAATTGAGCTGAGGAGACATGAAGGATGAGAAAGAATTTTCTAAGCAGACAAATGGAAAGAGAACCTTCCAGGAGAAGAGAATACATCTACCAAGATATATACATTAGAACATAGTGGGTTTGTGGAAATAGTTTTTTTTCAGAATTGCTTTAACTAAAAGTTCAAGTTAGAGAATTACAGATGAAGCTTGACTGGTAGATAAGGGTTAGATCATTAAGATTCTGGTAAGCTGTGCCAGGAAATCTACCTTTTATCCTGTTATCGAAGGGCAACTATTGAAGAATATTCGCAGGAGCATAATATGGTCAGACTTTGCCTTTTCTGCTCAGACATAGAAAACAAACATATGGTTACCAAAGGGGAGAGTGGGGGGGGGGAATAAATTAGGAGTTTGGGATTAACAGGTACACACTATTATATATAAAATAAATAAAATACAAGGACCTACTACATAGCACAGGGAACTATATTCAATATCTTGTAATAACCTATAATGGAAAAGAATCTGAATCACTTTCCTGTACACCTGTAACACAACATTGTAAATTAACTAGACTTCAAAAAATGACCAAAAAAAAGAAAGAAAAAAAAGAATTTGCCTTTTATAAAAAAGGAGAGTGGAAGTAGACGTGAAGAGACTGGAGGCAATGAGACAATAAAAATAACAGTTAGCATATTGAACACTTACTATGTACCAGGAACTATACTAAACTATATTCTCTCATTTAACCCTCCCAACAATAAAAGTATTTTTATCTAACATTTTACACATAAGTAAACTAAGTCTCAGAGTGGTAAATTATCATGCCCAAGATTTCACATAATATGTGGCAAAGCCAGGGTTTTAACCTAGGTCTATCTTACTCAACCAATCCTAACTGCAATACCATACTGCCCCTTATTACAATTAAGAGGCTATTACAATAGTGAAGGTTAGAAATGAGTCCTGAACAAAGTCAGTGGCAGTGAGGATGAAGAGCTGGGCACAGATTGGACTCAGACTAAGAGGGTCAAATGGATGAGATTTGGTTACTGATTGAATATGGGGGAAGAATGAATTGAAGACAACTCCCAGATTTCTAGTCTGAGCAACTTAATGGATAGTGAATAGTGGTGCCATTCAGTTGACAGGCAATACATTAAGATGAACAAGTTTGGAAGAGAAAAAATAAGTTCAGCTTTGAATATGTTGAGTTTGAGATGCCTGAGGGCATCCAAGTGGGACATCTAAGTGGAATAGTCAAGGGGGCAGTTGTAGATATTGGTCTGGGATGCATGGGAGAAGCAGTGAAAAGAACACCTTATATCAAAACCTATGGGAAATAATAAAAGCTGTTCCCATAGGTTTGATATAAAGTGTTCTTTTTAAGGTAGATTATACTTTCCCCTTTTTATTCCCTCTTTGACCTAAGAGTTATCCATAAGTATGTTGCTTAATTATCATGAAATTAATATTTTCGGCCACATTTTTAAAGTTAGGTTCAGAGAATGTAGCCTGTAGATCTTTAACACATTGAAGTTGTTAACGTTTTCTTTGTGGCCAAATATGTGACTGATATTTGAAAGTATTCCATGGACATACAAAAAATGTATAATTATTTAAAGGATGTAAGGCTCTAAATGAATTTTAAATTATATTTATTGATTATATTATTCAATTATTATATGTCTTTACTGATTTTTTTGTCTACTAGACTCTTTTCTTACTGCCTGCTAGATGTGTCCAGCCATCAAAGAGGTGTATGGAAGTTCTACACTATAATTGTATTTTTATCAAATTCCCATTGCATTTCTAATAGGTTTTACACAGTTAGGCTCTTTAGGATATTTAATGCACCATGTTGCTAGAAACCATAGAAGAGTTCCTTATTCTTTTAACCACGCCATTATTTATCTATTGCTAAATAACCAAAAAAACTCCCTAAAACCTGGCAGCTTAAAAAAATCATCTCACAGTTTCTGTGGTTAGGAATACAGAAGCAACTTAGCTGGATGGTTCTGATTCAGGGTCTCTCATGAGGTTATGGTCAAGATGTCATCCAGGGCTGCTGCAGTCATCCTAAAGGCTTGACTGCGACTGGAAGATTCACTTCTAAGGTTTCTCACTCACATGACTGTTGGCAGGAAGTCTCAGTTCCTCACCACGTGGGCATCTCCATACATCTCTTGAGCATCCTCATGATATGGCATCTGGCTTCCCCCAGAGTGAGCAATCCAAGAGAAAGGGGCTGAAGCCACACTATATTTTACAACCTAGTCTCAGAAGTTATACACCATCACTTCCACTACATATTCATTAGAAGCAAGTCACTAAGTCCAACCCACACCTAGGAGAAAAGAATTAACCTCCACCACAGGAGGGAGTATTATGAAAGAATTTGTAGACATATTTCAAAAACACCACAACAGTATTATCTTCACACTTTTTTCCAGGTTTGTTCACTATTAATTCCAGCTCCTTCCTTTCCAAAACTGTACACACTCAAAAACATACTCATACACAAAGAAACTCAAGAAGGTACATAAAATTTAAGTAAAACTTCTATGCAGATCGTTGGAATTCACTGGTTATTCACAATACACTTTACATTTATTGGGAGAAAAATAAATAGATATTCACCTTGACTTTGAACTGGCTTTAACTGGTAATACTACCAATACTTTCTAATACTTTCTATTATTCAAAGTATTCTGTTTGTTTAAGACTGTTTAGTCATGATTGTGCACAACTGACATACACCATCCCAGTATTCCTTGGATGTATTCTACATGAAGACTTGCTTTAGTATCATTATCCAGAAATAGTCACTAAAATCCACTTATGGAACTTTGCTAGATGGCATACAAAGCATGTTAGACAGTATTTGAGTGGGAAGAGATTAATGACAGGCAGACTAATGAACAAACATTGAGCCAACGCGTGTGTTAAAGAATTAATTCAAGGGACTTCCCTGGAGGTCCAGTGGTTAAGACTCTGCGCTTCCACTGCAGGGGGCGCGAGTTCGATCCCTGGTTGGGGAACTAAGATCCTGCATGCCACGTGGCGCAGCCAAAAGAAAAGAAGAATTAATTCAACAAATAAATGTTCTTGAGTGCTTAGTATATGCCAGGCACTGTAATCTAGTACTCACAATACAGCATAGTAAGTCCTATAACAGAAGGATGTATAGGGTGCTTCAGGAGCATTGACAGAGAATGCGTCTATCTAGGCAGATATCAAGGAAGGCTCTCTGAAGGAGGTGACACAAGCTGAATGAGTCCTAAAAATGAGAAATTTAAGAGGGACACTAGAGTTACAAGGGAAATAGTGAGGGCAGAGGCAAAGGGAACTGCGTATTGTTCAGTATCTCTGGAGCATAGAATATATGTAGAATGGTGACCAGAGATGAGGCTGGTGAGGAAGGCAATCATCCCAGACCTTAAGGTGTATTTGATGCCTGACTGGTAGTCCCTGGAGGGTTTAAACAGAGCATTGACAGCAGGGAATAAAAGACCTATTAAGATACGTTAATTACCATTTTACAAGTAGCCCATGAAGGATACCAATAAATAGTAATTTTCTTTTTCTCTCTGAAAATTCACCTGCAGCTCCCGGAATCTTCTTTTCTCACGACTCATCAATTAAGTAAATATCTAGGGGGCTTCCCTGGTGGCGCAGTGGTTGAGAGTCCGCCTGCCGATGCAGGGGACACGGGTTCGTGCCCCAGTCCGGGAAGATCCCACATGCCGCGGAGCGGCTGGGCCCGTGAACCATGGCCGCTGAGCCTGCACGTCCGGAGCCTGTGCTCCGCAACAGGAGAGGCCACAGCAGTGAGAGGCCCGGGTACCACAAAAAAAAAAAAAAAAAAAAAAGTAAATATCTAAGAAAACTTAATAAAGTAATGTGTTGCTTTAAATTAATATTTAAATAATTACACAGGAGTGCTGTTTGAGTCCTCCATTCTTGTAGTTTTACTTGTCTGTAGTAACTCTCCCCTTTTGCAACCTCTTAGGACTAAGCTAAAATTGCAAAGTAGGCAAAGCTAGCTGTTTGCGCTCTTCCACCTCCTTCTCTCTTTGTTCTCCCTTTAGTCCTGTGCCCCCGATAGACAGTACTTTCACTCCCCTTTCAGGGAGCACTACTTCTGGGATCTGGATCTATTCTTTTCCCCATCCCCACTCAAAAATGCTGCATTACTTTTGCCTTTTGAGGTTACTGGTTTTCTAATGATGATAAATTCGTTTACTATATATTTATTTATTTATTTTTAACATCTTTATTGGCGTATAATTGCTTTACAATGATGTGTTATATATATAGTATTAATGACTTAATCTGCTACCCCCCTAAGGATATTTGCACTGTAATCCGAAGTAATCAGTCTCTCATGATGCAAAATAAAGGCCAGTGGAGAACTTTTCTTTGGCCTGGGAGCCTTTCACCCCTCAAACCTTGGTGGCCACCCATTCTGCTGATGTCCTATTCCCCTCAAACTTGAATAATAGTTCATGCACATAAAATAACTCCTGATGGAACACACATACCCAACACCATCATCTTTTAAACACTCAAGAAACCAAATGAGGTTCAGGATAGTTTTTATAAATCCCAAACTCTGATGCAAATGGTTGGGTAAAGTGAAGTAGTGTGTGGTGGTAAATGGTGTTGATGTTCAGACCAAGCGTTTTAGAAAAGGATTTGGGGGTAGGAGTGATAGAAGTCAGCTTGTCTGATTTGCTGAGGGCTCATGGGATACAAGGATGCTGAAGGAAGGAAACTGACTAGCTCAGTATCAAGGTAGTTTCAAGAAATAAAAGTGAGAGAATAATGATTATGTGTAGTTTTACACAGTGTTAATTCCTGCCTCCCTCTTCCTCCTGACCAACTCCCACCCTAGACTACAGAATCACTTGAGTCTTTTCAATAGCAAATGCTCTGGATACCCTTTTATTAAAACTCAGCTAAGATGAAGAACTCTGTATATGACCTGGAGCTTCTCTCCCATTCCTTTCAAATACACAGGGTTAAAATACCTTTAGCTATACCCAGGACAATTCCAGGACACAGCACAAGAAAACCTAGCTACAACACATCTGGTATGGCTCTGCCCATTGCACCCATGTCACATTCCTTTACCTTACAGAAAAGAACCCAGGTTCAAGGCCTTTGGCTTAGTCCTCTTGTTCTGATGCAGCTCTTTGCTTCCCAAGACTCAACTGTGGACGCATCGTGTCTGTTCCACCATTTACCTCCTCTCTCTTCTCTTCCTCCAACTCCTTGGTTCTCTGTTTTTTCTAATGCTAACGTAAAGGACATACACAGTAAGCTTAATAAAATAGAATTAGGAACCAAAGAAGTCAGGACAGGAGGAAGCAAATGTGATGAGATAGCGATGTGGTAAACAGTTGTAATTATTAAGCTTTGCATTTAGATACTGAGTATGTTCTGATGATTGGGATGGAAGATGAGAGGAGAAACAGAGTAAAGAAGGCAGTGAGTCTGTTGCCCTGAAGACTGTGCTCAGAAGTTTGTATTTCACTCATTGAGTGACAGTCTAAGGTTTTTTTTTTTTTTTTTTTTTTTTTTTTTTTTTTGCGGTATGTGGGCCTCTCACTGTTGTGGCCTCTCCCGTTGCGGAGCACAGGCTCCGGACGCTCAGGCTCAGCGGCCATGGCTCACGGGCCCAGCCGCTCCGCGGCATGTGGGATCTTCCCGGACTGGGGCACGAACCCGTGTCCCCTGCATCGGCAGGCGGACTCTCAACCACTGCGCCACCAGGGAAGCCCGACAGTCTAAGGTTTTGAGGAGAGATGTAATATTATCAAATCAGTAACTTTGCTGAACACCCCTGATAGCATCATATACGACAAATTGAAGACAGACACTTCTTCTCTGCAGAAGTCCATTAATGATTTGTAGCCTGCACAGTGGCCTTCATTTGTACACATAGAGCTAAAATATGTTAAATGGAAATTTATTTACCAAACTTTCTTGAGAACCTACTATGTTCAAAGTATAGTGCTGGTTATTAGACAGATACCAAGATGAATAAAGCACTGCCCCTGACCTCATTTGTGCTTCACAAAGCACGAGGAGAAGAGACAGGGAGACATGAGCAATACCAGAGAGTGAATTGAGGGCAGGACAGTGGATAAAATGTTAGGCAAAGGGAGGGCCACCCATGGAACTACCCAGTTTTTGGCTTATCAGATTGGACCACTGATGTTAGGATACAGAGGTGCTGCTTTTAAATCCCATTCAACCACTAGAATGAGTAAATGGATTTGGCAATAGAATGGACTACATGTATGTATGATCAGGAGGTATGAGACATCACTCCAAAGCTGTGGGCCTGAGGTACCAGTAGAGGACCACCAGTTACATTAAAACTTAGATATTCAGAAGGATTAGGCAGACAGACTAAAATTCAGTCTTGTCACATTAATCTTCAAGGGGTGGTTGGCCAGTTATCTTTTGGACTAAAGTGAGGTTGTATGGAGGAGAAGGTTAGGAAGAGAAAGGTTATATTTATAGTTTTATGACATAGCAAGTTAAACGGTGAAAACTGTGCCTTATCTTTGGGGCTTCTAAACTAATTATCATTAATATCACTGCCCTCTTTATTTAAGAAGTAGAGAGTTGGCAGTACAAATGACCTAAACCTTAGATGCTTTAGTAGCATCAACCTATTAGGGAAAACCACCTAAGACTAGGGAAAAGTGGATGGAATATTATGGCACTCCTAGAATTGTTGTGGAACTTTCCAACATAACAGTGAGTTCATTTGCATGTTTCTGCTCAATTGACTCCAAAGAGAAACTGATAATTCATTGCAAATTGCAGATTTGTATCCAATATTACAACTAGTTTCTGTGGTCTTATATTAAGGCTTTTCTGATCTATATGGTTAGTTTTGTTCTCAGTTCTGTGCTATTTCCTTTTATCTAAATGCATGCCTTTGGGACAGAAAGTCTGTGGGGAGAAGTAGAAACATACACAGGACTCCACTTGCTGCCTGTGGTATAAGATAGGGAGAGCAGAAAAAAAGAATCTGGGTGCATTGGATTGCAGAGGATCTACAAAAAAGAAATTGTGCTGGAGTTGGCCTAAGAAACTGGGTCTTAGAAAAATGAATGAAGCCAAAGGATAGGAATTATGTCACTGACGTGAGCATTCATGTTCTAGGTTCTATATTGCAAAAAGGTATTAGTCTGTGGATGGGCTATTGATGCCTAACCCTAACTGAGACCTTTTCCTGCTAGGATTTAGGTTGTAATTTCACAGTCTGTCTGTATGTCTCAAAATTAAATTGTTAGGCCTTGGAGGAAACAGTAAATTTGATAACATAAAGGCAGGACAAGTAAAAATGAAAATAGAAGCACCATGTTTCCTTTAAGAAGGTCAAGAAGAAGAGAGGCAAGGGATCCATGGAGGCAGAAAAATATGAAAGTAAATCATAATTAGTCTTAGGCCTTGATTTTTTTAAACTTTTTGTTATTATTCTATAATTTACATGATTTTGTTGTTCTCTTGCTACAATTTAGTAAAATATAATTTTGGTTCCATGTAGTAGGTCATAACAAATAATTCTGATTAGAACACAGAATAGAATATTGTGATACCTAGAAAAGGGCTCCATCTAATTTGGTATTGCATATGATCTGAAACCCGTTATTTTAATCTATCATTGTCAGTGGATCATCCATAGATCTTTTCCTACTGTGGGGCAAGGAGAGGAGATTAGGAATTTTGAGGAGGTGGGTAGAAAGTGAATTATCAGAAAGCTCTGATCAAGCAGGACAGGCAGAAAGGACTAGCCCATCCCCTCTCTCGCCAACCCCATCCACGCTCTTCTCAACTCACTACAGAACAAACATGGCTAAGGTGGATCAACAGTGGTAATATCAGATAGGTGTTAGTTTACTCAGCACCTATTATTCTACTCTTTATGCAGCAATTACTCTACTCCTCTGAGTAATTAATAGAGCATGTCCTATACCCAGGGGCCAATTTCTAAGTAAGAGGCTAAATAGGAGGGTTAGATAAAAAAATAAAGCTTATTCTTCTCTGTGAATTGCTGGGGAGGGAAAAAAAACTCCCAAGCACAAAGCGGGTAATCTGATTCAATGATTAGGAAATTGGAGGAAAGTTACATAAATTATTAACCATAAGAAATAAAATCAATCTCTTTTTACTTTTTCAGGCAACAAGACTGCCATCAAAATCACTGTCAAGAAAAAGTATGTACGATGAAACTCACTGATAAAGCAATTAACTATATTTTCTAATATGTTATTAGAGAAAAATCTGTGAATCAGACAACCAGCAAAATCATCTGCTGATATTAGTCAGTTTCCCTCTTTGCCTTTTTCTCTTCCTTGCCTTTCACTCTCAGTTAATCTTGAGTTTTACAGAGGTCCAAAATTATTGTTAAAAGAGTTGTTGTTAAGGGGGGTACAAAGTTACTGTTATTGGCCTTTTGCCCAGGGGGCTCAGGAGGGTAGATTGGCGGAGGCTTAGGAGGGTTAATCATCACGGGGAAAGCATCACATACCACAAACCCACTCCACAATGGGAAGACATTAAGGGAAATACCTTTGCAGACCCCTGCAGATCTGGCTCAGGGCTGAACATCCTGCCCCTCAGGCAGGTGAGCCAGGATGCCTAGATCTGTCTCTTAATTCTCCTGGGAGTAAGAAGAGTCTTACGATAGCTACTCCATCAAAAGAAGGGACCTGGTCACAAGAGAGCTGCAACTTGGGCCAGGCAGAGAAGAGGGTAAATTTGATAAGCCCCAACTCTGGGGCTAGACAGAGGAATCATGAACAAGAAAGGGGTTCAGGGGAGTAGCACACTCACACACTCTTTCACACATACACCTGATCAATTCATAGAATGTGCAACAAACACAAAGGCTGAGACATACTGGCACCAAAACGATATTTCTTGGTTTAATAGTATAGTGAAAATGAGCTGAATAATCAGGTTCTACTTATCGCATTTCACTTCATTAAAAACTTGATGAATGTCCCAATTTTATATGTCAAAGTTGGACATGCTTCTTCTCGGCTACCCTAAGAGTAGTAATGTAGGTCTGCTGTACATTATCTCTGGTGATAAGAAAATAATATATATTGAAATTCTTAGCTCATATGTATTGGAACGGATTTAGATCAATTTAGACCAAGAAGGTGAGTAACTTACTTATTAATGTTTAAACGTTATTCTTAGAAGTGTTTGATTTAGGACATTTTACATAAGTAAAACAAGTCTTTTTCAACCATATGCTGTCATTTCAAACTATGTTTTTCAAACTCAGTAGCCATTTTCTGGTCTGCACAATAGGTGAAAAAAAAATACATTACGAGAGCTAGATAGTAGTGATGTTTGTGCAACATTGTCAATGTACCTAATGCTGCTGAACTATACACTTTAAAATGGTAAATTTTACGTTATGTGTATTTTATCACAATAAAAAATGCATTAGGAGATTTGGGAAATGGACTCGAATAAAACAGCTTTTCCTTGAAGCATCCCTCAAACCTTCTCTAATGGGTCAGGAGAGAATATGCTACATACAGCAAGGTGTTAACTTTGATTGTTGGCCTAAACCTGAACAATCTGGGGCTACCTTTGGAGATAATTCTGAGGCAACAACAACATTATAGGGAATCGGGTGCCCAAATGCCAGGATATCAAACAATGCACAGCTAAAATGCCACGCATCCAGCCTTTGCTGCCACTGACTTGTAGCCACAGCCTTGAGAAGTAGAGTTCCTGTGGAAGGTACACACTCCTGGTCTGGCTGTCTTGAGGATAACAACTTTAAAAAGAATACTGTTTTATTATAGGCAAAAGGATTTTTATGATCCCAAAATATATCTGCAATAAGTACACATACATAAACAGTTATAGAGTTTGGCAGGTGCACTTTGCATCTGCCCCTGGTCCAGTCTAAGCTGTAACAGTGAGCGTAATTAACCATGAGGAAATGGCCATTCAAGTCTGGTCCCTGGGTTTCTACTTCAGCTCATACTAAAAGAGCCCCAACTTCCCTCCACTGCTTAGCCTTCTGGCCCTTTGAGTACGAGTTCTGGCTCAACCTTTTTTCCTTCCGAAATTAATGTGCTTCTTTATTTCTTGAGCTGTCCTCTGCCTCCCAATCCAAGACAGTTTGCACTGATAATCTTTCGTTGGACCTAAGCCTGTTCATTTCCCTTAAATCATCAGTGCTAACCGTTGCCCATTGATTAAACTTTAACAACTAGCTGTAGTCATTTGCATATATAAACACAGTCAATTGACAGAGGAAGGCAGCAACAGGCCAGCCACAGAACCCACAGGCTGATCCCTCCACTATGGGGCTTCATTTTTTACCCTCATCTCCGAGCTAAACGGATGCCTAAGTAAAAGGAGGCTATATCCACAAAGGCACATAAATGTTTGAACTGCAAATTTGTTTCATGAAATAGTTTGTTAGAGGTAACCTGGTTTGTATTTTTAAGAAATACTGCTTGGGTCATAAACACAGTCTTACTTCTTGCCAGGGCATTTGTTTTCTACGAGCCTAGACACCCATTTGGCTGTTTTTTTTTTTTTTTTTTTTTTTAACCAGGAAGCCATTTATCCTCAGCAATAAACTTTTATAGTTCCAAGGGATTTGGGGGTTTTCTTCTGCTTTATTTTATTTTAATGGGTGTACTATTTTATTAACACTTAAATTTCACCAACAATGAGCTCAAGTATATGCTAGCCCTATGTTCAGATTTTTGAAACAAAGATAAAATGGACAGACAGCTTTAAGGGTGCAATGTATTTAACACTACACAATATATTCAACAATTAGACAATCTCGGTGGTGGTATAACTATACACTTAGGAGCACAAGTATAGGGTCCAAGGGATTTTGAATCAAAGAAAATCTTATTCAAAAAACAGATCACAGCCACAGAGAATAAACCAACTTGAAACTAATCTGGTGTTCTAAATAGATTTCCTATGTTCTCTCTATACACTGTGGCTGGATTGTAGCTATGCATTGTTTGATAAAAGGAATTAAAGGTTAGTCCCTGTCCCTAAAATAGAGTAAATTCATATGTGATTTTCCTTGTACTCCCGCTCACCTCCTTTCCAGATAACTTCTGAAGAACTGAACAGTATAATTCAAAATATAATGACCTGCGTTGTGGCTGCAGTGACTAGTGTATTATATCCAGCCATCACAAAATATGAAGAAAGGTCGCGAAATATTACATACCCAATGCCTGATGACTCTACCCTCTCTTCTGATAGTGAGAGTTGCTGTAGCACATGCCGTGAAACATTTCTATATGAAACAAGTAAGACAGATGGTTCAGGCAGAGCCCTGTGCAGAGGCAGCTGACAAGTCAATAGGGCAACCAGTGGCACCGTCAAAATCATCTTCTGCCCATAAAGAAAGAACAGATGTAGAAAGAACATATCATAAGAAAGAACACTCGGAAAAGAAACCTAAAACCCCCAAACCTAAATATAATGAGAAATCTGAACCCCCCCCAAGCTTAAAACCTGTAAATCCAATAGTCACCTTGTTGCACTGATTGAAACAGGCACAAGGAAATGTAAAGATGCTACCACTGAAACAGATGGCTTAGAACGCCCACTGTCTCCTGATGAAAAAGCAAAAGCTGTAAATGAGATGCAGGAGTTAAGTGATGTTTTACTTAACTTTAAATATCACCTAAAAAAGGAAACTGAGTTGATTTTAGAAAACATTTTTCATGAAATGGTGTCTGAATTAACCCAGACCATCCCCACCCTTTCCTTTGTTACGGCCGAAGCTGTGGTTGACCAAACTGACACTGACAAAGGAGACTTGCTCTCCAGTGTTGATATTTCCTCAGCAGCTGCTGAAATTATGGAAAATGTGCTTGAGAAGCTACAGTCTGCAGTTGAGAAAAAATGTACCGAGGAATTTTCACAAGAAAATGTATCCGTTCACTTTAAATCAAACTTAGTCAGTGGAGAACATTTCATTTCTCCAAAAGAAAAAACTTCAAAAGCTTCACTGCCCTATGCTTTGGAAAACATGAATGATATTGCAGAGAATATGGTTCATGTGATTTTAGAAAAGCTGACGGCTCTTGCATCTTCTAAGCAAAGTGAACTTTTTCGTCTTGAAATCACAACTGAACTGGCTTATCAGCAACACAGGGAAGATCCAACATATACATTCCTTCAAAGAGCCAGCAAAAGGAAATCCAGTGTTGAACCTGATGCTGCCAATTTGATTGGCAAGGAAGAAATACAAAATTCAGTGTCAAATATTTTTTCCCAGTTCTCTCTGGTTGGTTATATAGAGGAAGCAATCAGCACTATACTAGGCTATATACAAATTGGACTTAACAATGAAAGGCTCATTGCAACTGAAGAAACAGTGATCATCCTTCAGCTACTTGATGATATCTTGGCTTAGCTACATCAGACAACAGTGAAAACAGATGTCCAAAAGAGTAGACACTCCAGAATGAGCAGTCCTTCTGGCACTGAAGAAGACAACAGACTCACCAGCACTAGAGTAACTAATGCTCCCAGGTATGTGTGCCTATTTCCACCTATTAATGTTCCTGGTATGGCTCTTTACTCTGAAGACGAAAATGAAGAAATAGACAAAATTGTAGAAAATGTATTGATTTCATCTATCAAAGATGAAAAAGCAAAATTACAAGAACAGGTTCCTGATCACTGGTTAACAAAGGAAAATGCTGGTTTTAAACACAAAAGCAATATGAACTTACCTACAAAGCCTGATTATCAAGACAAAGTAGTATTTCACGATCAGGGATTAAATACTGATCTTCCAACTTTTAATAGTAAGGACCTTTTTAAGGACAAGCCTGGTGTGAATAAAGACATTTTACTTTTCAGCCAAGAAGAAACGTATCAAATACAAAAAGCTTTAGAAAATATAGTTAGAAGTATTTTAGCACAGATGCTCAAAGATATATCTTCTGGGCTCTCTGAACACTTAGACTATAAAAATGGTAGAGAGGCTTCACTTCTTACCTCAGGAAAACCACAAGATCTGTCACATCAAGAATGGATGGAGCAGATGTTCTCTGTGTCAGAAATCCATACGGTAGCTCAAGATATTATAGATGCTGTATTAAAAATACTTCACATGGCTTCTAGTCACATTATTGGACATTCTTCATCAGTACATCAAACTTCTCTAGATAATACTGACATACCAAATAAAGAGCCATTAGCAACATGGTTTGAGAGTAAACAGAAGAAATTTTTATCTGCACTTGGTGTAGACGCTACAAAACATACCTGGTTAGAACCTGGAGCAAGTGGCTCGACATCTGAACCTGTAGATCACATTAATGATAAGATCATTAACACGATTTTTAAGAAGTTGAACTCATTTGTTTGTCCAAAATTACAAAACTGCTTCAAACCAGAAAGCCATGCTGCCCATTCAAAGCCTGCGCCTGACAAGAAATCTTTGTCTCGATCTCACCTTAGTGTTTACCCAATTAAAGTGATAAAAATTGTTTTGGATGCTATCCAGGAAGAACTACAATACAATAAGAAAAATCTAAATCTTAGCAGGGGTAGCCCTCCCAAGAATTTTAGAGGTAGAGGATTTTTCACTGACACCGAAAATGAATTAGACTCTGTTGTCACAAAGCTAAGTAATGACATTATGACAAGTTCATTAGCAACTTGCATTTGTGAGGTGTTAAGTGGAAACACAGATAAAAGCAATATTTTACTCCCTTCAGATAAACTAAGGTCTAAAATCTCATATGGAACTGGTGGCATTGATCAACAAAAACTTTTGCCTTCTCATTGCCAGCACATGCAGGAGGAAGTTCACCAATGTACTAGATTGCAAGTGTTAGACAGAATTGGAGATACCTTATATGACATGTTATGCAAGCTCATAGGAGACCATCCACATTCTCCGCTACCTGATGAGCAAAATACAGAGAGGATCAATGAGAATTTGAGAACAACCAGTACATTGCAGTCCAATATTAAGCTAATTTCTCATACAATTCTAGAAGGTATTGTTTCAAAATTATGTGGTGTTGAGATAGATTGCATTTTCAAAAATTCAGAATTTAAAGCTATCTCAGAGTATATTGACACTGACAGCCTGTCATTTGCTTTGCTTCTTGAGGAAATGAGCAGAGGCTCTGACATAATCTTCAGCATGGTGCCCAATGTGACCTGGCCAGGTAGCCAAGAGGTGACTAACAAAAAGGGAAAAACTACTGCCCCCAAAACAGGAACCACAAAAGAAAAGCATCTAAATAAACTGAAAATCATGGCTTCAGATATCCTTAAAATGGTTTTTGCTAAATTGGAAGGGTTTGCCAATGGAAATTTAGAAACTCTGGACGCTATAATCAGTGGAAATAAAAAGAACAGCAGGACATACTGGGAAAGTGAAAATACCAACATTTGTGCTAACACACGTGAAAAACGATTGCAGTGGACTTTATACATGCATGCAAAGAAAGTGTCAAGTACTATTTTGAAAGCTATTCAAACTGAATTAAACGTGAGCTTGCCAGATTTGGAAACATGTATAAGCAAGCCACTACAAGAGAAACAAACGCTTAAGAACTTAGTCAATTTCATTTTGGATGCAATTTCTCCAGATATCTTTAATGAAACTGAACCAGAAGAGAGAGGCATTGAAAATTATAGATACAGGCCAACCTATGGAAATTTTCTTCCTGGAGGAGCTGACCCAGAGTCATATCTAGAAGACCCTGCAGAAACAGAAAGAAAGTGCTGAAGAGGAAAGACCAACAGAAGAAGAAACTAAATCAGATTCTCTTAAGCAACAGGAACTCGAAAGAACATTAAAGAAATTTGAAGTAGAACTCAAAGAGCTACAAAAGTCCCCAGTCGTGCTCATTATAAGAAATATTTTGAATGAAATTTTTCAGAATGATTTAATTGATCAACCAAATGTGCTTCCTCTTCCCCAGTCCCATTTATGTGACATTCCTCATGCTGGTGATGAGCCACTTGCTCAAACGTCTGTTCAACCCCTGGATAAAACAATGGGCCCTTTAGTGTCTGAAGCGGATGTAACCATTGTTGCAGATAATGTTGTTAGAACCATATTTCAAAAACTTTATTCTGCTGCTATGACAGATAGAAATGAAAATTAAAATAGGTTTAATACTATCACCTTTCCAGCAAATATCTCTTTTACTGAACATACCAGTGGAGGAAAGTCCCCTGTTTATTCTACCATACTGGACAGAAATCCGTGTACACTTCAGTCCACATTCAATATTGGTAAACTGACCAAAATAAATGTAGTTGAAGATATTATACAGTCAGTATTAACAAAGTTAGAAACATTTGCTAGTACCAAAGTAAAAGCCCTCTTTTGTCCTCTTATCAATTTCACAGTTCCAATGGCTTTACCTTTACAGCAGGATGAGACTGCTTCAAGCCAACCATGCTTATCAACCAAAGATTCATATTCTGATGACCAATTTTCTTGGTGCTCAGTGAATCATAATAAATCAGGAAAGACCACCTCAATATGTCAACTGAGTGCCTCTAAATTAAATATATATGCAACAGAAGTGGCTAGACAAATTTTACAAGGAAGCAAACGTAAGTTAGATAAAGAAATAAAAACTCCATTCTTAACTCATAATGTTGTGGCTTCTGAAAGTATTCCAAGTCAGGTTGTTAACACAATGTTAGATATTGTGTCTACTAAAGGCAAATATGAAAAGAATATATTTGACAGAGAGACTGATCCAGGTCGGCCAGAAGATATTGTTGAAAAGCTGTTCAATAAAAGTGATTATCGAGAAAAACTTCAATGTCAAATACTAGATACCATTGAAGGTATCTTAATTGACATCTGTGAGGAAACAATAGATGAGAATAATCTCCCATTTGCTGTATCCACTCTTAAATGTAATGTAAGTGGGAGACATTTAGAAACAAACTCTGAAAGGGACCCCGAGTATGCAAATAAGGCTATTCTTAGGCTTTTAGTTCCTAAGGAGTATGTTGCTATGATTTCCAACGGTATGGTGGATATTGTTCTTCAAAATCTCACTTCTGCTATCATGCTTGCAGTAAATGCAAAGGATTCTATTTCTCCAAGACTGCCTCTGATATTTTCTGACGCATTTCCCATAGCAGAGGTCAACAATCTCCTGTTATAGACTCAATGAATGAAAGGAAAAGGGAGAGATTTCCATTTGCAAGAAATGAAAGAGATGTACAGCTGAAATCAGCTTATTCTGATGATAATCAGACAACTGTACTTAAGAAACAAGATGCCGGACTTCCCTGGTGGCGCAGTGGTTAAGAATCCGCCTGCCAATGCAGGGGACATGGGTTCGAGCCCTGGTCGGGGAAGATCCCACATGCCGCAGAGGAACTAAGCCCGTGTGCCACAACTACTGAGCTTGCGCTCTAGAGCCTGCGTGCCACAACTACCGAAGCCCGGGCACCTAAAGCCCGTGCTCCGCAACAAGAGAAGTCACTGCAATGAGGAAGCCTGCGCACCGCACGGAAGAGCAGCCTCCGCTCGCCACAACTAGAGAAAGCCCGCGTGCAGCAGTGAAGACCCAACACAGCCAAAAAATAATAATAAAATAAAAAATTTTTAAAAAAAGAAAGAAAGAAACAAGATGCCAAGAAATCTGCTCCTGAGCCATGTGAGGAAAATGCTCATTTCATTACTAAAACTATTTTGAATAGATTAAAATCTTTTGCCACAGAAAGAATAGATTTGCTACTTATTCCTCATACGGAGACTAGAGAAAAACCATATGTTGGATCAGAATTTACAAATTGTAAACAAGATGACAGCGTAATTCTTGAATCAAACCAAATGCCATTAGATATGAATATCCTGAAAATATCAACAGCTAAAACCGTTCTCAGTCAACAAGTCACAAATTACATATTTGCTAATTTCAGAGAAAAACATGGACCTGCAATTCATGTATCACAAGCTAGTCTTAAGGAATATGCTGACATAATCGCCAGTACCATTTTGACACATGAAAAATGACATATACCTAGAAATCCAAAAGATGTATACATATCAAAACAATACTTCATTCCAAGAAAACATCATTGCAAGTGAAACTGTCAACAACATCTTAAAGAGTTTACATGATAAAATATCTTTAAAGGCAAGTAGCTTTTACTCAAAGCAGGACCCTGGTCTTTTTACACAACTAACTGTACAAAATGAAATATTGCCTGGTCAAAGAAAAATGGAAGACAACACTGAACTGCCTCTCTTTTCAAAATGCTCAGATCAAAACCAAATTATATCAGAAGGAGAAAACCAGAGAAGGACTTTGGAAGAAATATTTAGAAATGGAGAATCTGGACAGGAAAAAATAACTTCTTTGTTAAGTGTAGTTAAGGATATTTTAAAGAAGGTATATCAAAGGGTAATGGAAGATACAGACCATTGGCCTCCATTTAATGAACTCCCCCACTTTATATCTGATTCTAAAATTAAAACATCAGCACAAAAAAAAGCTTTCCAGTCACATATAAACAGTGTCGCAAATGACATAGTTGAACGTGTTTTCAGAAAAATGTTCTCAATAATTATGACATCTTCATATGAAAACAGTGAGACCAGGGGAGAATTGGAAGCATCTGGCAATGAAGAACTGCTGATGAATCCATCGTGCTTTAGAGAATTGAAACAAGCAGAAAAAAGAAGTGTTCCCCCTGAACCTGTGATACCACAAGTTTATCCTTACACAGGTATTGGAAGTGTCACTTCATTGGAAAACATTTTATTGCAATTTTCTCCATTGCGACTGGGTGAACAATTGGTCCAAAAGGTTCTCAAAAAGATCACAGATTTTGCTTTGCTGAATCTAGAAGAGAGTTCATCCCTTAAAGGTCAATCTGATGAAATTCGACATCTGAGGCCATGCAGTTCTAAAGCTAGCCCCAAGGGCAGCCCTAAGGCAAGTTTTAAAACAAATTTTAAAACAAAATCAAAAGTTACCTCTTTGGCTAAATTTGGAACAAAACCACAGCTAGGACCTGGTGGAGCTAAAGCCAAAAGCAAAACCACATTAGGTCTTAGAGAGAAGACTCTAAGAGGCAACCAGTCCAAGACTTCCATTGGGCTACCGGGTCTGCTATCCATAGGGGATGCCAAAAATCTCTCAGTGAGAGCAAAACTCCCCACTGTGGAGCTAAAAATGTATTCCAGGGATATAGTAAGTAATATTCTGGAAACAACTGTGAATGAATTTCAAGAGGTGAGGCAAAATAAAGCAATGGTAAATGTAAACACTTTACCTTCTGATCAAATTGAGATAGCAAGTGAAATAGTTGATGCAGTTTTGCAAGGATTATACACTATGAAGAATAATTTGGCCCATCCAATAAAAGGCTCATACTCAGATGATCTCAAACTTTCACAGGGATATTTTAGTACAATCTCTTTTGCAAATCCAGAAGCCCATTTCTCTTCGGAGAATGTTTCTTCACAACTAGAAAAAAATCTTTCCTAAAGAAAATATTTTTAAACAAATGTTTGATAAATGGCAAACAGAACCAAGTGACGTGGATAATGAAAAATATAAGCTATCGACGATAGCTGAGGCTGCTTTGAATGAAATTTCAATGAAAGCAAAAGAATTAGAACAATCTGTTTCACTTTTAAGTTTGTCAGTTCTTGAGCCTTGTGAAAGCAGGCACCATAATTTTCAAAGAGCTGCTTCTAGAGTTGAGGATTCCCAAACACAAATTAATACATTTGGCCAGGAAATTGTTGAAAAACTATTCGAAAAATTAGAGTTGTGCTTCTTGACTCAGATGTTCACAACAGATAGTAAAGAAACCCTAGAAAGCAAGAAAGAAACTGCTGCTACAAGTAAACGTAGTTCCTTGAGAACAAACAATCTCAATTATGTACCATATTATAACACAAAGTTATATTTGCTCAAGAGATAAATTGCTCAAGAGATCTTGGAAGGGGTTCTGAACACCTTAGAGTCATTTGTAGACCTACAGTTTAAACATGTCTCTACATATGCTTTTTCCGAAATTGTGAGAACACCTATTGAAAACTTTTCTGCTGTGCAAAGGAAACCATTAATGAAAATAATATTGCCCAAGTTACAAACACTGAATAAATTTCCTGATGAATCTAAATCAAGTAGTACGATTTCCCAGGAAAACATACAGAATACCCTTCAACAGCTTTACTCATTCCTCTCAGAATCGCTTACTTATACTGTTAATACTGTCAATGACATGCTTAGTATAATTAAGAACAAACTAGACAAAGAAAAATGCCATGAGGAACCATCTTCAATTAGCATGTTTGAAGAAAACATTGTAGCAAGTCAGATCATCAGCACACTGATGGACCAGTGCACTTATTTCTATGAGCTGATGAGCCAAAGCCACCCAAAGGAAAATCTGCTCCAAGGAGCTAAAAATGCCTGCACTGCTAATTGGTCCAGATTTGCAACTGGAATGGGAATGTCCACTTCAAAGTCAAAGGGAATTAGCTTCCGGGATGATCCTCCACAAATCCTTGCCTTGCCTTATTCAGAGAAAGATATGAAAATAAAGGACAAGACTTCCTCAAATATACCTTCAGATGTCAGATACTCTGCAGGAAATTCAACTAAAACCACAGAGCCAATGGAAGGGCTCGAATCTGACCTTAAACCATCATCTTCTAGAAGTGAAGCTCAAGTCTTCAGCCATTTTGATCAAGCTGTGAAAGGATACTGCTCTCTCCTCGAAGGCACCGTCTTACAAAAGCCATCTCAGAAATCTAGTGACTCTGCACAAGCAGCACTAGAGCACCCCATGGCCTTCAGAGAAATGGAAGAAGGTAAAAATCAAAGAATGCTTCACTATGATCCCCCCAAACCAGTTGTTAATCCAAACCAAATACAGACAACCATTTCTCCACTCAAAATATGTTTAGCTGAAGAAAATATTGTCAATACCATGCTGTTGAGTTATGGCCTTTCAAGTCAAACCCCACACACTAACGGAAGTATGAAAACTATGAAGCCATTTTTTGTATCAAAGGAAAGGCCTTTCTCTGTAACGTGTGAAGAACAAAAGGATGAGAAAAGCTTGCTTAAAATATGGGGGAAAAGAAACAGCTATGAAATTGAAGAAGAAAACAAAAGCTTTGTGGCAAGTGGAGAAGATTCCACTTTACTGGAAAAGTGGAAAAATAAGTACCCAAAGTTAGAGAAAATAGCAACTCTCGAAGAGGCTGAGGTCATTGCTTTTGCAGATCAGGAACTGGGACCACATGAAATCCATCTAGTAGCAAGATATGTTACTATATCTGTAGTCACACATTTCAAGAACTTTGAAACCAGAGGTGAGTGAGGACTGACTTACAAAGAGTTGGCATCATTTTAGGGAAAAAAAGTCATTGATAATTTTAAGACTTTTATTTTTAAACCTCACACGCAAGAAGCTACATTCACTGCTTCTCTGAAAATAGCCTTAGATTTGGGGTGGCTGTTTATTTACTTGTGTGTTTTCAACTGGTCAGTATGATAAAAGAAAAAATGTTACCCATTTACATAATTTTTATATGGAGGAGTGTTTTTCAGTTTTCCCTATCTACAGATGAGATTAAATGGGCATAATTTAAGGTGGGATCTTTTGGTTGGGCATGAGGTATGGTTATGAAATGATGTTTTGCTTGGGACATACAACCGCTTTAAAGGCAATTCCCAAACAGAAATTCCAAGAGGGTTTTTTTAAAGTTCTTTAAAAAAAGACTTCTTACATTATAGTCAGACCTCATGCATAGTTAATTGACTGTAATGATCCAACTTCTTTTTGAGGTATACAGTTAAAGTCTTTACAATTATTGATGATAGTTTATAAGAACAGTGGCATTAAACTTCTTGTTCTGTTCATGTTCCAGTGTTCTGACCTAAATCCTTTTTAGGTATAATACTCTAAACCCATGCTTACGAGTATGATATCTGCACTCCCTTTCTATGAATGCTTACATGCATATATTGGTTGAACCATATGAAATAGCCATTTTTATATGTCAAACATCAGCAGTTTCATTCTGTTCTATTTATTATATACTATTTAGTCCCAAATGGGATAATTAGCTGAATAGCCAAAAATGTTTTCAAGAATTATATGAGACCTCTAGATATCACTGGAATCACTCTAGGGCCTTGTAACACTGAAAGCTAGAAATCATTTCTCTGCTCCAGGATTTCAGCTTCTTAAAGCAACATAGCTATCCAAGGAAGAAACCAGCAATTAGAGATTTGAATTCTAAATGGGCTGCCCAGCAGAAGTAAAGATTCCACAGGTGGGAAATAGAGATTTGAAGAAAACCCAGTTCCTTTCTTGACTAGATTTTCCTATTTCTTGAGTGGGGTACACCCAAAGTGAAATTCATATGTAAAATATTGCCAGTATTTTGAATGGTCAACATTTTTCCTTAATGCATGTTAATAATACCAATGTTTTCTGTTTCAAGGTCCTCTTGATGAAAAAGTGTCTATTGTTTCCATGCTGTTAAGCAAAAAATACAAATCAAAACACCCTCTAAGAAGCATAAACAGTGATTCTTCACTTAATTAACTTTGTGAACATCTCACTGAATTGGTTATTTCCTATATAATTTCAAGCATTTCTGATTGCACCAAAGATGGTGGAACAATACAGAAATCACTGGAAAACCAAGATGCAACTTTTAGCAAGGTTATTTTAGTTCATTCCCAAGTGTTTGAGAGTCGGTCAATTTCTATCGGAGGACTTGCTTTAAGCATTTCTAAAATCATTATTCGAAGCCTTTTAAATAGTGACATTTCAAAGGCAGACGTTACACAAGTGGTTTCTGTAAAAGCAAAATATATTTATTGCCCAAAACCAGCTGTGGCTGACTTCAGCAATCTCTTTCAGGATCTCTTAATAGGAGTAACCCATGTTCTGTCCAAAGAAATAGGAATAAATCATCACCTTGACAGCAAAGGAAGAAACAAATCACCGTCCACACCTAAAAGCCATAGTTTGCCCATTTGCAACAAAACCAAAACTATGAAAAGACAGATAGGTGCCAGAGGTTGGAAATCAGCTCCTACTCACCAAATTAATCAACTAGCACAGAAAAATAAACTAAATTCTCTAGCATGTAAGTTAGACATTCTGGTTGGCAGCCTAAGAATTCATGAATTCAAAGAAGTAGTCAACAAAATTTTCAAAATTGTTTTCAATTTGTTTTTGCCAGATGAATGCCCAAATTGGGATACAGATTCTGGTAAAATAGTAAGAGAAATGTTCCTATCTTCAAATAACCAGCAAAGTCATAGAATTCCTAGAAATAACCTAGGGCTCTCCCCCAAATCAGCTTTTCTTCTGAATGTTGTGTGTGAGAAACTTATTAGAATACTCTTGGAAGAATGCACAACCAACAACTTCCTTACAGATGGTCCTCTTTCTGATGAAATATCAACAGAATGTCAACTGTTCAACATACTTCAAAATGTAGAGGATTATTGCAGGGGAACAATGGACTGTGGCTTACCAGTTGAAGGATATGACATATCAGACCTTTTGGAAAATCTGGCGGAAATAGATCAAGAATCTATGCTTAGTATTATTTCCCATAGCTTGGTAAAATCCTTAATGGAAAAATTGTCATGCGGTATACAGCAACCTCCCAGAAGTCTACCACTTAGAAACAAGCATTTAGCATATAGGACAAGAGAGAGACCTCCTAGTTTCCCAAAAGCAAAAAGGCCAGAATTAAAAGAATCAGGACAGGGTAAAGACTCTGTGAGATTCATGAGTTATGACAGCAAGCCTCTGACAGGACCATTGAATAATCGTAGGGTGATTCATTCCAAAATGCAAACCCCATTCCGTAAGCAATTTTCAGGAAAATTCCCTTCTCTACCTCCTCTTCGAAGACCAGGTAAAAAGGAATTGAATGCAACAGCCTTTCTTAACATGTGATATCCAGGAGGCATGAACACAGGAGTGTACTCTGCCACGTTTCTGGAGGAAATAATTGCAGACATTTTTCTTAATCTCACCACCTCAGTGCAGGGCAGAAATGTAAATATCACTGAAGCCCAGCTCAACGAGATGAATATATTAGATGTCAACTCTGTGGTGAATGAGTTTAATAATGCTCAAGTCACTGTTTTACAGGATGTTGAAGAAAGGATATGTTTTCCACCAATCTATAAAGAAACTGTTAGTAAGATTGTTGACTCTGTTTATAATGATGTATTGTGGGACTATGCATTTCAATTTACCTGTGGCAATCATCTGGCACATGCTGCCAAGTCAGTAGCAGAACAGATAACTAATGGCATATTGAAAGAGAGTATAGACTACCAACTCCCATTGTGCTTTGTTGGAAAGCTCATGCCTAATTCATATTACCCTCTCAAAGCTGAAAATATACTACAGAAACTTCAAAACAACCTGAGTGAACTTAATTACCAAGGTCAACACTCAACAGGCTATACTACCATCCTAACACACGCATTTTTAGAAGATGTCATCAGAAGATTATTATCTCAGCTCATTCCTCCACCCAGCGAGGCTTCATGCTTGGGAAAGAAATACTTAATGACTTCGGATTTTAATGAGATGGCCACCTATATAATAAATAAGGTTTTGTTAGCCATTTCAAAGCATAAGATTTGGCTCACTAAATACGATTGTCAATATCTATATACAGAAAAAACCCTTCAAAATATGCTGGAGTCTGTTTATAATAATATTTTGTAGATGTCTGGCTTGCTTGCATCAATACAGAAAAGTATAGAAAGCCAAAGCCCAATAATGGTTGACCGAATGGCCAGTCTTATTATTCAAGAGATTATTGAAAATCATCTTCAACCCTTTTTGTGTGAAGAGGGCTTACCTCATTCAACGACTCCATTGGATGAAATACCAAATATGGTTAAAGAGGTTCTCAGTGAAGTCACAGGGTCACACAGACCCCAGAAGCCATCATCACTAGGTATGGACATTTTTTTAAATTTTTTTAAAAACTAGATCCTTACTGTATCTACAATTTCCCCTTTCTTCTTTGCCTTTAATATTTATTTATTTATTTATTTATTTTTGGCTGTGTTGGGTCTTGGTTTCTGTGCGAGGGCTTTCTCTAGTTGCGGCAAGAGGGGGCCACTCTTCATCGCAGTGCACAGGCCTCTCACTATCGCGGCCTCTCTTGCTGCGGAGCACAGGCTCCAGACGCACAGGCTCAGTAGTTGTGGCTCACGGGCCTAGTTGCTCCACGGTATGTGGGATCCTCCCAGACCAGGGCTCGAACCCGTGTCCCCTGCATTGGCAGGCAGATTCTCAACCACTGCGCCACCAGGGAAGCCCCACTAGGTATGGACTTTTATCCCAATGCATTTGTAGAAGAAATTGTTGCCAGACTATTTTCAAAGCTCTTCGATCCAAAATATAACACTGAGTGTGATTTGGATAAAGTGACCCAAAAAATAGTAAACTCAATAAACAACCATTTTAACAAAGCTAAAATCTGCATTCTTCATGATGACCAAGAGCAGCCATTCCCCACTGTAGATACAGACACTGTGGATGAACTTGTCAATCCAGTTTATGAAAATGTTCTGAAACAGCATGGGCTGGCCCCTGAGGTTGATAATAAAGAACTCAAAGACAGTGATATTTTTGTGGAAAACATTACCATTTTAATCATAGCAGATATTTCTGATTATCTTTTTCATCCACTGTTTTCTGGGGATTTGTCGGCTTCTTCCTATGCTACTTTAACAGCAGAAAACATTATTCAGAACATCTTTAGTGGCATCACTGAACCTACCCAGCCAAGCCAGCATTTATCTCCATATAACACCTTGCTGCCATACACATTTTTAGAAGACATAATCAGAATATTATTATCTAGAATCTTTCCTTCTTCATCTAACATGGTTCTATACAGTGAAACTCCAAGATAGATCAGGAATTAATCGCAGTGAAATCTCTTCAAAGTTAATCAGTGATATTAGGATGAAAATTTCCCAACATGAAACTCGATTTTCAAAAGATGAAGATGAAACCGAATCTGTTTATTCAGAGGATGATGCTCAGCATCTCGTTGATTCCACATTCAGAAATATCTTGCAAAACTCTGGGTCTCAAGAAGCAGTTGAGCACAATAACACAAGCAGTGACAATGTTCTTATTGATAGAATAGCAGGTTTTATCATTAAAAATATCTGTCAACAACATCTTCATCCATTTGTGTATGGAAAGTTGTCATTTCCCTCATCATATGCACACTTTGATAGTATGAGAAGAAGGCAATGTTTTTTTGCCAGTGTTTACTCCTCAGCCTTTTTGGAATATGTGATCTCTGGGGTTTTAAGCAAAATATTCCACAGGGTATTAGGTACTGTGCAAACAAAATCACTAAGAGATTCAGAAAAAGAACTGTTGGAAACAGCTGAAAAACTCATATATTTGATAATGGAAGAATTCTCAAAAGTTCAAGTTAGCATCCTAGAAAATGCTAAGGAACAATTGTGCTTGCCCCTAGTAGATAGAGATATAGTGATAAAAATTATTGACACGGCATATAGCAAAGTTTTACAAGAACGTGAACTGGAACCTAATAAAGACCTTCTCGGTGACACCAAGACACTGGCTGAGAGGGTAACTAAAATTATCCTGGCTGAAGTTTTTGATTTCCGAATTCCTCCACATTTCATAGCAAAGCTGCCTTTTAAATCATATTCAAAACTCAGTGCTGATGTTTTGATAAAGAGAGTTCATTATGCGATCAGTAAATCAAGACTCCAAAGACAGACTTGTACAATATATACCACCATATTATCATATACACATTTGGAAAAAATAGTCACTCGGGTTTTATCTCAGATATGTCCATTGAACTGCAGTGCAGAAGACCCATACCTTTCGCAGTCACACTTCAGCAACACAGTTGTGAGAATGTCAATAATTTCTAAACATGCAACATGCATTATTAAAGATAGAAGTGAAAAACAAAATGTGATTTCAGAAAAGATATCCAGGCTATGGTTGATGCCATTTATAATGACATTTCTAATTCAATCTATACCAGTCTCTTTCAAAAGATAAAAAAGGCATGAGTAATATACCTGTTACAAAAATAGCAAGTTATATAAGGGAGATATTTAACCGCCATCTTGAGTCATTCTTTTTTTTTTTTGCGGTACGCGGGCCTCTCACTGCTGTGGCCTCTCCCGTTGCGGAGCACAGGCTCCGGACGCGCAGGCCCAGCGGCCATGGCTCACGGGACCAGCCGCTCCGCAGCATGTGGGATCTTCCCGGACCAGGACAGGAACCCGTGTCCCCCGCATCGGCAGGCGGACTCTCAACCACTGCGCCACCAGGGAAGCCCGCATCTTGAGTCATTCTTATCTGGAGATAAAACTCTTCCTTCAGGTACAGTGGATCAAACTTATCAACAGAGAGCAATAGATCCTAAACGAAGAGAATTATCTTTCGTTGTGAATTCGGCCGTCTTTTTGGAGGAAGTAATTTCTGAGCTTTTATGCAAAATCCTTTATGTATTCTCACATAATGTCCTGGCTGCCGAAAACCCATGTAAAGCAAAAGCCAATGTTACTGATATTGTTACAAGATTAGTAAAATCAATTGTGCTGGAGTTCACCAGATCACAAATTTTAGTTGCAGATCACTTGGATGAAACCTGTATTTTTCAGAAGGATATAAAGAAATGGTTAAAAAACTATCAACATTATTTATGAAAAAATATTAGATGATTATCGATCTCTGGTTCATGTTTATAGAGCTATACAAAATGATGCTGTCAAGTTGGGGGAAAAGTGTATTATTTGCTGTTAGGAGAATTTTATGATTATCAGGTGGAGTCATTAGTTACAGGAGAATTAGCAACTTCTTCCTATTCCTCCCTCCAAGAGGAGAACATCATCAGAAATGTACTTGACACCATCAACGATGATAGCCATGACTTGCCATCATGCATCACTGTATTGCCTCGTTCCCTTTTAGAAGATATGATTTACAAGCTTCTAGCACATATGTTCCCTTCATCTGAGACTGAAACAGAACCAAATGAGGAAGAGGTGCCACCAGATTATGAGTTTGTGAACAGTGCTTCAAAACTAACTGATGATATCATAACAGAAATTTCTGAACATGAGATTAGACTTGCCAAGGCAGAGGAGCATGTGGAGGGTTGGCAATTAGGGGTAGTCGATAACTTCGTTGACTCCATATGTAACAATATTATTTAAAAAATTAAGTTTGAAGATGAAGTACAGAAAGATACATGCAAAAGAGGAGGCTCATTCCTTGGGAGAATAGCTGGTTTCATTATGAAGGTAATTGTGGACCACCATCTGCAGCCATTTTTATGTGAGGAAGAATCATTTCCCAGTGACTTACCCCAAAATGACCATGTCACTGAACTCTTGAATTCCATGAAAGAAAAAATACAGTCCTTCCCACAGGTTTCTGTATACCCTGCTGCCTTTTTGGAAGATGTTGTAATTGACCTTGTTTGCAAATTTTATACTCTACCAAGTATTGCTGAAAATCCTAAGGACAAAGAGATATCAGAAAGAGATATCATGGGCCTAGCTATAAAATTTGCAAATGCCCTGATAGGGGAATTTAGGAAAAGTGAAGTTAAAGTTCTAACGAATGCTGAAAAAATGTTTTCATTTCCACCGACAGATAAAGAGACAAGTCGATAAAGTATCTGATTCTGTGTATGATGAGGTCATAGACATATATGGACCTAAAAATGTTCAGAAACATGATAGAAGTAACGTTGTTATAGAGATGATTGCTGTTTTGGCCAAGAAGGCAATCTCTGCTTTCCAGATTCAACCACTTTTTTCGGGAAGCTGGTCTTCCACCTTCTTTTCATTTCTAGATGTGGATAGCATCATCCAAAGAGTTCAACAACTACCGTATAAAACCTTTACAAAGATAAAGAGAAGCTTGAAGGAGAACCCCGTTTCTTCACTAGAACAATTATCTACACTTATTCCTCTAACCTCAGACCTGAAAGACAAAATGGACACTTCGGAAATAGATGGAAGAGCACTTAATGGAAAAGAGAACTTCAAAAAGGAGAAGACATCAATGAAAACAGGCAGCATCCAGAAGCCAGTATGTACCAATATACATAGCATTATGAAGAACGAAGTAACTACCCTAGCATCAGGGTGAGGTGGAGGTGTGCCAAAGAAAAAGAAAGAGGATGAAAAGAAAAAGGAAAGTTCAATTGGAAAAGATAATGAGAAGGTATTGAAACTCACTTCAACAACAACCAGTGTGAAAAGTAAAGATACTCAGGGGCCAGATTTGGGTACAGCACTTACAAAGAATGAAATCAAGAAGAAAGACCGTTTGGCTAGAAAAGATGAGAAAGGGTGAGGTGATGAGGTATACCAAAATCTTTCACCAGCTATCGATGATACAAAAAACAAGGTTGTCCTGGAACCAGATTTTAAAATAGATGATGAAAAGAAGAGTGACAAGAAAAAAGAAAATTCATTAGGAAAAGGGGACAGACCTTTTGAATTACCATCTCTGAAATCCAAGGTGAGATATAGAGAGATCCAAAAGAAGAGAAGAGATTCTCCAGCTTACGCAGTTACAGATGACAAACAGATCTTGCATTCTAAACATGCCCCAAATGTCACTGGAATCATTTACAGAAATGGTTTAGAAATATCTTCTTTCCAAGGACCAGTGGCTGACTCAAAATCCCCAAATCCTGTAGGTGACAAAGCAGCATATGTAACTCAAGCGGATGGCAAGGATTTTGCAAAACCTGCTTCAATGAATTCAGCTAAACAGAATGCTCCTGCAAAAGAGGAAGAGAATGAGAAAAGTAAAGATAAAGAGATTAAAAGTACACCTAAGGGGCTTCCCTGGTGGCGCAGTGGTTGGGAGTCCGCCTGCCGATGCAGGGGACACGGGTTCGTGCCCCGGTCTGGGAGGATCCCGCGTGCCGCGGAGCGGCTGGGCCCGTGAGCCGTGGCTGCTGGGCCTGCGCGTCCGGAGCCTGTGCTCTGCGATGGGAGGGGCCACAGCAGCGAGAGGCCCGCGTACCGCAAAAAAAAAAAAAAAAAAAAAAAAGTACACCTAAGTAAACGGGACAATCCTCAGAACCCACCAGAATATAAACCTGGGATTTTCCCTGCTAACTTTTTAGAAGATGTTATCTCTGAAATAGTTAACAAATTGATTTTTTCTTCCTCATTGGATACAGATGATGCATGTCAAAATGTAAGCAGAGGTGTAAATCAAGCTGAGCTCTGTGACACGGCTATGAAACTGATTGATTCCCTGTTAAAGGAGTTTTCAGATGCTCAAATTAAAGTATTAAACCCAGATCAAGGAAGTAGGTTCCTACCATCAGAAGATAACATTTCATCAGTTCATAAAGTACCTCTCAGGCAAAAAGAACTGTCTGTGGAAAAAAGACCTCCCAAGAAAAAGATAATTATGGATAATATACCACCCATGCATAACACGGCACGTGCAACTAAAATACCTTCTTCAGATCAGGCATCTTTTATAGCTAAAATACCATCAATCAATAAAATTTTGGTCAATAAGATTGTTCACTCCTCTATATGCAATATTTTGCAGGAATATAGATCTCAAGACTCCATTTGCGAGCACATAAAGAGTAATGTTGAAAAATTAGCAAGAAGGCTAGCTAATGCAGTAATAGAAGAAACTTTTCAGTATCAGCTAAACTTGCTACTTTATGATGAGACTCCAGGTTCAGTATGTTTGCCTCTATAATCTAAGGAGGTTATGAAAAATGTCCATAAGGTGGCCCAGACAGCCTGCAAAGAATGTTAGACATCATCGCTATATACCATAATGCTGCTTTATGAATTTTTAGAAAGGATAATTTCTTCTCTTCTATCAAAAATTTTCTCAACAGTAGCCAACACTAAAACAGAAATATCTGAGGATAATTTGTACACAGAATTGGACTTCCTTCAAATGAAATTAGCAAGTATAGTTATAACAGAGATCTCCAAAAATGAAGATATGATTATACATTATGTAGAATCTTTACATCCTAATGATGATGAAATTATTCAATTAGTGGTTAAGACTATTTATAATAACCTTTTGCAACAATTTGGATCTCAAGAGAGCATACAAAAGTGTGTCAGCAGTGGCTGCAAAATCCTTTCAGAAGGCATAGTTAATTTAGTTGTACAAGAAGTGACCAGAAATCACCTACAGAACTATTTTTCTGGAGAACTAACGCCACTTCAGTGTAAAGAAGTTGACAGTGTTGTTGAAAATATCCTTAAAGATGTTATCCAAACCACTGAAATTCCCCAGCCTCAGCCATCACAGGCTTACAAAGTGCCTTTTAACATAATAGAAGAAATTGCTATAAATTTTTTGTCAAAGCTTCTATTTAAGTTTCCAAAAGCAGATAAGGAACAAAACAATTCTCTAAATGCTGAAATGCAAAACAATAAGCTCAAAAATCTTAAATTCATTCCAAGAATATATCTCTAAAAGTCAGATTACAGTAGTACCACAGGTCAAAGAATCATCCACTGTATCTTTAGCAGACAGTGCGACTATTGAAAAGGTAGTTAATTCTGTTTATAACACTGTTTTAAAGCACTCTGGCTCCCATATTTCAGTATATAAAGATTTAACAGGTAAGAACAATGTCCTCTCTGATATAATAGGATTTTTTAATGGTGAAGGAAATTTCCAATTCAGAATTTCATCCTCAAGTAGAGGAAGAAACATCAAGTTCAGAGTTAGCTCTGGAAGCTGTCAAAATTATGGAAAAGATGGTTAAGATTACTGATGATCTTAAGTCAAAGAAAAAACCTTCATCCAAAAAAGAGGCTGCATTAGGTGCCAGGTTTTTAGAGGAAACACTTGCCTTGTTCTTGGCTAAACTAGTAAAGTTGCCAAGTGCCTCAAGCAAAGATGCTAAAAACTTATCAAAGCCTGAGTTAAATACAATTGCATCTCAATTGACAAAATCCGTGACAACTGAAATTTCCAGAAAAAACATTAGTATTGTAGCTGCTAATCCTGAAGAAAAATTTTTAAATCCAGAAAGTATAGAAATTATTTCTCAGATGGTCGATTCTGCTTATAATCATGTACTACAACAATCTGGAACACATGAAGAACTTTATCATGACATGAAAGGTACAAACAACATCTTTCCTAAAGAGGTGGCTTCTTTAATAATCAGGAAAGTTTCCAATTGTCCATTAGAAACAATTAGCCCAGAAGATTCACATGCTAATCTCTTTGGCCATCTGGACATTGGTGGAATTGTTGAAAAGGCACATGAGCATGCTGTCAAAGTGGAACCTGAGCTACAGCAAAAAGGGTTACATCAAGGTTTAAGGCAAGAGGAGCTTTCAGTTAGGATAATTCTTCACCATGGGAAACAACCCATCAATATTGATCCAGACATTGTTACAGAACACTTAGGGGTCATTTCTATAAAAACTCAATCGCTTAAGAAGTTGCAGGTGGAGTGTTTAGCTAGAACTGGACACAGCATTGAAACACTGAGAAGAGGGTCAATAAGTGGGAAGAGTTACTCAACTGATACACCTGATACGAGAAAGAGAAAGAAAAATGCATCTCTTTGGATCAGGCGGGACGACTGAACATAAAGCTGTTAGAGGTAAGTGCAAAAGGCACTAGTGAAAAGAAATGAGCAGTCAGTGAGACCTGGCTGTCCTTCTGTGATTTCCTTCCTCAGGTAGGTCTACAGGAATGCATTTGTAAAATATGGTCAATTTTCTCTTGCGCATCCCAGTAGAACCGAGGACTCCGATTCCTCCAATACAATCCTCTGCTTTCCTGGGACTAACCCCATCAGCAATGTGGCTCAGTGTAAAGGTGGCAGGCTAGTTTCCATTAGCCAGTCAAACTGAACTGCCATTTTCTGAAGAACGGGAGTACAGAGAAATACCCTTAACAACAAACAAGACTGATTGGAATTGTAGTCCTCATTTGGCAACTCAGAGGAAATGCAGTTTTTACAATCACCACAGTTCTTTTTAATGGATATACATTATCATAGTACTATATGGATCTAGAAGGACCAGTTAGAATATCAGCTAAACTAGCCTCTATTAGAGATTGAAATCCTCAAACTTAATTTAAGGTTCCACAGTAGTATTGTTTTTATTTAGCAACATTCATCAACAAACATTAGACTGCAAGCTCTTTAGAGTTCGTTTCTTCTTATTTCACTTTTGTTACATAACACCTTCCCAGTTCTCCATATTCTTACATCCTCAGGATGTACTCGGTTTCTTTCCTCTTCTACCCTTGTCCTAGACCCAGTTGTCTTCATGCTGCTATTTTTATGAACTAGTTTCTCTGCAGTCCCATATTTGGGCTCCAAATGTACTTCAATAACGGGGACCTGAAATGCAGAAATGCTGTCCCTGGTACAATGCATCTATTGAAAAAGTAGTTAGTTCTGTTTACTGATCTTAGGGATGATGTTGCCAGGAGATGGAGTTACACCGATCCAGCCCAATATTCTCATTTAACGCCAAAGCCCCTAGGTAAAAACTTTGCAAATGGAGCAAAGTTCTATGGGACCAGGCTGCCTGAAGCCTAGGCCTAGGAGTATGTTTTCCTTACCATTATTTTCCAACTCACTGAACTAAGTCTAAGAGCTGGTGAATACATTGATGGATACTTGTTTTGTCTCAAATACTGAGACTTTCATAGACACTGATGGAATCGCCTTGGTCCATAGTTTCTTGGACTAGATGAAGGTCTTTTCTAGCTCTAAAATGTCCTTTTCTCTCTGGGTTCTCAAAGTTATATTAGCATTTACTTAGTAGTCTTCATTTATATGTAAGTAACTCCGTGGGCACAAAACCTGTTTGTCTAAACTGTAGAACATTACTCCCAAGTCATTACTTCTTAACCATGTGCAGAAATATCTATCAGTTCTTCTCCTTGGCAACCTGCTTTCTTCTCTTACATCCTTTATCAGTACTTTAACTATCTCTTTATAGCCCAGAGGAACTTGGAAGAGAATAGCTAATCCAAAACAACTACCCCTGCTAATCTTAAGGGAAGTAAAAGCTGTCTTAAGGAAACGAGACGTAGATGGCGCAGCAAGTTTCAGCCATGTTTTGATGCTATCTGGATGGCGGTGCCATCCATCCCCAGCATGAGGATGAGGGTTGCAGAAAGAACAGATCAGTTTAGGGAACCCAGACAACTCCCGGGCTATTCCTCAGTCAGAAATCCACAAGCAGGGTTTCATTTGCTATTTGGAGGTACCCAAACTTCCCAATACACCAGACACATGCCTATTAAAGGCTCATACAGTGTTACATTCCAAAGCCATATAGAATGATTTTTGATTTTTTGAACCACTTTCCTTCCACCAGCACAAATAACCAAAATTGATTGTGTTTCTATTTCTTACAGAAGTTCTTTAATTTTGTATTGCACAAAAGATATTCCTTTAAGGCAGCATTTATCTGAAAATCTGGTTTGCAGTGTTGCAAAGAGATCTAAGATTGATAACTCAGATTAACGTAAAAGTTCTGTGGCATCATCAAAAGGCTACAGAAATGGGAAAAGTCATTTGTTTAATTAAAACTGTCTCTTCCTTGATCTGTCTTTAACATTGCAAAATGGAAAGTGACACTTGACTAGGGAGGTGAGGAGAATGAAGATTTGCTCTTTGAAGCTTCCTTTAGAAAATACATTCAAAGGATTAGGGTGTGGAGGGGTGAGGAGTGAACATTCAAAGTCCTTCACAATTTTGGCTATTACTCATTTTAAAAAATCCAAGTCAGCCAATACTTTGTCTTTTTTCATGAAAATTTCTGTATTTAGTTAGTCTATTAGTTCCCTACTAAGAAGTTTAGAAAAACATTTAATCATGTCTAAATCTGTTAAAAAACTTTCAAGGCAAGTGATGAAAACAGTGTAATTAAAGTATTTGTGCATTTTGCACCTCTTGGCGAGTAAAAGGTAAAATCTGAAGCAAGAGAAAGAACCTTAGGGTTTCTTCTTTGAACTGGAGTGATAATCTTGAATGCAAAACAAATTACAGAAATGGGCAAATATTGCTTGTGATCTTCATTTATTTCTTCTTTTAAATATATCACTAATATATAAGTAAAAGCACTTGAAGATAAATAATTTTACTAAATTGAAACTAGATACCATGTGAAAGTTGCCTTATTACAATAGAACCACAGCAAAAAAGACTGAGGCGATTGTTTTTAATATTCATTGTCTCTTTAATTCCAGACTGCTAGTAGGAATTCATTTCAGAGTTTAATAAAGCCTGACATCACCAAAGTGGAGCTTTTAAAAGATGTCCAAAGCAAAAAAGATCTTATCATTCGGTTGATAACTCATGATATTAATCAAGAAGTTTTACAAAAGAAAGCAGAAGAGAGCTTTACTTCTGATGAAGATGAAGTTGTTTTACAAGAGGTTGTAAAAGAAGAATTTCCAGAAGGCCCACCTGAAAATCAAATAAAAGAAGACGTGAAGCCCACTGCCAGCACAGGGGCTTTCCCCAAGCCACTGATGAGCAAGAGCAATCTGAAAAAATTTTTGTCACTAGGAAAATGTTGTCAGCCAAAATCCAGTGTAACTACAATTACTGAAGCATCACCAGCTCAAAAGACAGAATCTGAACAGACACAAATAAGAACTGTTTCTAAAGTTGATGTAACTACCTCAAAATTCTCGACTGACACAAACTCTTCCTCTTGGGAGAAAAAGACACAACTGAGCATAAGTGTGAGAACTTTAAGTATCAGTGACTGGGTTTCTATAGAAAGGGTAGAGAGTTTCACAAACTTAGTACAAGTAATATACACTGGGTAGGAAGACAAGGGCAAAAACTAGATCTAGGCAGTCTCTCCCACCTCTGACGATATTTACAACAAAAGGGAAATGATTAACAGATGAAGCCAGGAGCTTCAGTTGAAGAAAAACAGATCATGGAAAGAGTCCTAGGCTAGTTAGAAGGACAAGAAAAACAGAAAATGGAAACCAGTTAGGAGAAATACAAGCTAATTATTTAAAATGATAGATTACATTCTTTTTTTGTACTCTTAACTATAAATATTCATTGGAAGTTTTGTGCACACAAACTCCATGCCAGTGGGCAGGACCAGAAGATGGGCTTGGAGGGGAGTAAAAAGATTCATGCAAATTCAGCCTATCTGGGTTTGAATTCTGACTTTGCCACTTAGTAGCTATGTGACCTTTGGGCAAGTTACTTAACCAACTATTTTCTTAAAAATTACTTATCCGGTTTGTTGAAACATAGCAAGTTGGTTGAATATGTTGAATGTTCCTCCTGTAATCAGCCCATAATCTCCACTATCACTTTGACACACAGCTCTTGCCCCTGGTTCTGTATCCTTCTAGTGATGGTCTGGGCCTCACTGACCTCTTGGGTTGGCCCTACCCCAAAAATTGTATCTTATCATGTGTATGGAGATTACATATGATTTAGAATTTCCTGGTAAGTCAATTCCCTGGATTATCCATTTGCAGTGATTCCCACTTAACCCAGAAGCTGCACTGAACCAGAGAAAGCAAAACACAGGGATACAATTCTGGCCAGTTCAGGAGCTCATCAGGTCAATAGCCTTAACACAGACTCTAATCTATTTATTGGGATCTATTTATTTACTGCGAAGCCATGTGAAATTTCAGGACCAAACAAAGTGTGCCTGGTCAGAAATGCTGGCAGTATATGTTACAGTATATTTTATTTGATTTGTTGTAAACTCTCCTTTGTGTTTTACCTGACTTGTACTTTTCCAGGGAAAAGAAATGAAATCTAGCACCAAACCGACACATTACTTCATACATAGAATTATGAGTTCATCCTCATATAATGAAGAGGATCTGCCTTCATTTTCTCGGTACAGTCAGTTAAAGCAATACTAGTTGACTAAGGAAATAGAAATCTGAAATGAAGATTATGCTGATCGAAGAATGGGCCACTCAAGTGAACCTGTGAGGAAGCCAGTGTTTAGCCCTTCAACCTCCCCTCACTCCTTCCCCTAACTTCCCTCTGTGGTTACTTCCTGGGCCTTCCCTTCCCATCTTCTCTCCCATTCCTATTTATCTGGTCTTTACTTCTCCTGGGACCTACTTTCTAGTATAGTGATCTACAGTATGGTTAGATTAAGACTTTAACTAATGTGTTAGGTTCTTGAACCCGGGAGACAGGCCCTGAGTCAACAGTCCCCACTCTAATGGTCCACCTAAAGGAGTTCATACTTAGTTCCCATATGTACCTAAATGCTCAACCGGGTGGCACTGTCAGAAGAATCCCAAGAATGGAGGGGGCGGTGTAAGCTGGAGCATTCAGGGAAGAATTTTCAAAAGCAGTGGAGTTTGAGTTGGGCCTTAAAAGATGGATAAGATTTAGATAAGACCATCCAGGTTGGAGAAGACTACAAGAGAAAGGCTGGACTATGCAGTACCTATAGGGACAGGGCAGAACAAAGTACACTGCAGACTTGAAGTCTGATTAATACTTTTTCTAGAATAGCCAAAACGTGTCTAAAATCATTCTTGTGTTTATAAGAATATTCACAAACTGGGAACAGTAGCACTTTGTATCATGGGAGAAATAGGGCATAGGAGAAAAATCAACCTTGTTCTAACTATATTCTTTTCCACCTGGCACTATGAAATTAAGTTTTCTTTTTGACCTGATGCCATTTTAGGACATCGCTCCTGGCCTACCACTGGCCCTATCTCCCATCACGATTGTTTTAACATAAATAATTAGTAATGCAGGCAAATCTCAATTATTTGTATCATTGCATAAGAAAAGGGCAAACATATAAAACCAAATAAAGTCAATGTAGCAATCATTTTTCATTAGTTCACAATAATCATTTTATCATTTTTATTTGAGAACTCAGAGACATACCATTCCAGGTTTGCATCTATATGAATAATGACTTTGACAGGTTGTTCTTTAACTAGTATTCCTTTAACAAGTATAAAATACAAAGAAAATGAAATGTTTTTTACCTTTTTCTTTTAGTGGTGATGACGAGCATCCCTCAGATCCAACTGCCAAAATAACAGAAGGTTGGATTGGTTATTTTTTCATTCAAATTAGATAGTATTTAAAAAAGAGACTTTGTTCATTGAATTGATGAATTTTCCTGTCAAACCTAAAGTTAATACTGAGCCTTCCAGTAGGTTGATCTACATTGGGGGAGTACTGGGTCAGATAACTAGTTAACATGAGCCAACTAGTTTGCTTTTTCTGAAACACTAATAATATTTCATTAATAATTTTGGTGGAAAGTATGTGGTGTGACTATAATTATGAGTTTACAATTACCAGGCTCCTGTGGGAAATATCTAGGAAATAAGGGTTTATCACATCTATATGTGGACTACAGCCCATGCTACTAGGATTTAATCATCTCTTTAACCGTGTATGTTTGTATTTAAAGTGATGAAATGGAAAAACCTACAAGCAAGATTACTCTACCCAGCAAGGATCTCATTCAGATTCGACGGAGAAATTAAAACCTTTACAGACAAGCAAAAGCTAAGAGAATTCAGCACCACCAAACCAGCTTTACAACAAATGCTAAAGGAACTCCTCTAGGCAGGAAACACAAGAGAAGGAAAAGACTTACAATAAGAAATCCAAAACAATTAAGAAAATAGTAAGAGGAACATACATATCAATAATTACCTTAAACGTGAATGGATTAAATGCTCCAACCAAAAGACATAGACTGGCTGAAAGGATACAAAAACAAGACCCATATATATGCTGTCTACAAGAGACCCACTTCAGACCTAGGGACACATACAGACTGAAAGTGAGGGGATGGAAAAAGATATTCCATGCAAGTGGAAATCAAAAGAAAGCTGGAGTAGCAATTCTCATATCAGACAAAATAGACTTTAAAATAAAGACTATTAGAAGAGACAAAGAAGGACACTACATAATGATCAAGGGATCAATCCAAGAAGAAGATATAACAATTGGAAATATTTATGAACCCAACATAGGAGCACGTCAATACATAAGGCAAATGCTAACAGCCATAAAAGGGGAAATCAACAGTAACACAATCATAGTAGGGGACTTTAACACCCCACTTTCACCCATGGACAGATCATCCAAAATGAAAATAAATAAGGAAACACAAGCTTTAAATGATACATTAAACAAGATGAACTTAATTGATATTTATAGGACATTCTATCCAAAAACAACAGAATACACTTTCTTCTCAAGTGCTCATGGAACATTCTCCAGGATAGATCATATATTGGGTCACAAATCAACCCTTGGTAAATTTAAGAAATTTGAAATCGTGTCAAGCATCTTTTCCGACCAGAACGCTATGAGACTAGATATCAATTACAGGAAAAAAATCTGTAAAAAATACAAATACATGGAAGCTAAACAATACACTACTAAATAACCAAGAGATCACTGAAGAAATCAAAGAGGAAATCAGAAAATACCTAGAAACAAATGACAATGAAAACACGATGACCCAAAACCTATGGGATGCAGCAAAAGCAGTTCTAAGAGGGAAGTTTATAGCACTACAATCCTACCTCAAGAAACAAGAAACAACAAACAACTCAAATAAACAACCTAACCTTACACCTAAAGCAATTAGAGAAAGAAGAACAAAAAAACCCCAAAGTTAGCAGAAGGAAAGAAATCATAAAGATCTGATCAAAACTCCTGTATTCAAAATGACATAATTGAGAGCTTTATTATAAAATGATAAATATGTTGTACATGAAGTGCCATCTTTTGAAGAATATAGGCTGGCCAGGGCACTTTCGCATTGATAGAAGGTGATAAACTACATCTCAGAATTGCATCTCAGAATTGAGCAGTGACCAAGGACAGCCTGCAGAGTTCAGTGGCAAGTAGAAAAGATCCCATCTAGGTTTCTAACTAGCATGTCCAATCAAAGCGTAAAATCATTCTTCTGTGCCTTTAGTTTGACAGGGACACCTCCTCCCAACCCCTGCATTCGGCATATTACAGGAACTCACTGGGAAGCAGTTATAAATTCAAATAACATACTTTTGCTCTGATAAGGGCTTTTGGAGGAAGAAATGCAGAAATGGCCACCTTGTGCTAAGATGCTCAAAGTAGTAAAAGCCCCATAGAGGATAATTTATTAGAAATTACAATGATGCCTGTTTATGAAAACCCACAAAAAAGGGGGGACTTCTGGACCAACACATGCCCATTATAGCTTATGGTGTATTTTTTACAGATAGGGTTTTATTGGGAATCTAAATCAGTTCATGGTGTGAAGTGTCATTCTATAGCACTTGGCATGCATCATGGCCCATCCACTTTTGCCATAAACACCCCAGACATGTCTCTCTCTTCAGAGTGACCAGTGCCAACCAGGAGAACTCCACTGTGCTGCCCACAAGCTGATCTAAGCAGCATCAGGGTGTCTTGAAGGAGAGCTGGTCTCACCAACCTTGCTCCATTTTGACATATGTAACTCCTACTTCCAATACACTGAGAATGCCACACCTACTACTTGATTTCTCTTTTCAGCAGCTTTGCTTTGAAAGGAATATGACTTGTTAGCCAAAGGGTTCATTGTGCCCCTAGGGATGAACATTGTGTGTGCTGTTATTCTAGCCAGTGCCCATCTTGAACAATATGCAGAATCTATTAGTGACTGCAAACTAGGGGCAGTGTCTCAAAGTGTCATTCAGAGACTGCTTGCACCAGCATCACCCAGGATGCTTATTTGCAGAATCCTGGCCCTTCTCCAGACCTGCACAGTCAGTATTCTCAGGGAAATCGTGTCCAGGCATCTGCAGTTTTAACAAGACCCACAAATTGCAAAAACAAAGCTTCATTTTTCCCCTCAACATTTTCAGAATGTGGCTTTGCGGTACATGTCTCAATCCTGTAACTAAGTCTTTGTCTTGCTTTTTCAGAGATCTCTCCATTCAAGCCTTTATCTTTCCCTCTGCAGATTTTGGCTTTTTCCTTATTAATTTCTTCATTGTTCTTATTTTGTTTAAACTACCAGCACATTCCAGTACTGCATTATTAATCTGAAAACGTGAACTATTTTCCCCCTTATTTGGAGGTAAATTTGCTATCTGCTACCTTAGTTTTAATCATAGATCCTTGAAGTTCCTAAGGTTATACTGCTAGAGAAGATAAAAACTAGGGAACTGCAAGAGGTATAGGAGAACTTTGTCTTTTACTAGAAATAAGAAGGTATGTGCTTTATTGCCCTGTGTCTTTTCATGACATCCTGTCATGATGCATCAGCCACATAGATAACTGCTCATTTCTGTCCTTACAGATACAACAATCATTTCGTTAACATAAACTATGATATACTTTAAATAAGAGCCCTTTGCATAAAACAAGTGGTGCAGAAAAATTGGTCTAAATGGAGATTCTTATTGGCCACACAAGTCCTTTACAGCTCACACAACAAACAGATCACTTGGGGTTAGTCAACTGAAAATTTACCCAAAGTGAGTGAGAAACGATAGCCTTCTTAAATGCACTGCTGCTTCTGCCTGGATATTTTGAAATGGACACCAGTACTGTTGAGAGTTGAAAGTTACCTTTTCATGTGGAATTAGCTCAGCAGGCTTTTTTGGATAGTTATCTGCTAGCACGAGGGAGGCAAGGCACTGCTGAGCTGGCTCAAGAAGCATCAGGGTGCAGGGAGTGAAGAGCTGGCCTGCACATCAGAAAGCCTTGGCCCTAGGGCAAATCTGGCCACTTTCTACCCACATGACCTTAGATGAGGCATCTGACCTCACTGAATTTCTCCTGCTTCCTTCCCAGGGCTGTCAGAAGGAGAAAAATACTCTTTGTGAAAGCACTTGAAAAATCAAAAGCTATTATATAAATACTTCTTTCTGAATCCAAAATTATCACTCCCCTTGCCTGACAGCCTCAATTGGAAAGGCTGATAACTGACCACATTTCTCTTTTGGTTTGTTCACAGACTCTGATAAGCCCAGTACTTCCAAACAGGGGTCTGAAATGATGAGGAAAGTATCGTCAGCTCTCTCCAAAGTGTTTTCAAGATCTAATGCCAATGTTCCCAAATCTTCCTCACCCTAACCCCCTCACCAAGACACAAGCTGAGGCTGCTACACCTGATATCAATTAGCATGTTGACCTTCCTCAAAAAATAAATGGTTTTTGAAGCATGACGTTGTGTCCTACACGCTGATTTTTATACACACTGAAAACAAGAGCAAAGAAAAAAAAAAAGGCAGCTGGAGAGAAGGAAGGCTTGATAAATGCTTTTGATAAGCATTTTGGGATGAAAAGAGAAGCTGTGCCTCACATATAGATGCATCTAACAGGCAGTGTGGGATTTAAGCTCTGCTCTTGAGGGCCCTGCAGCCTTGCTGGGAAGATGAGACTAACTTAGAAGCAAAAGTGTGACACCAATAAAACAACGTGTCATCACACATTTCAGGTGCCGTAGGGGTTCAAAAAGGGAGTCATCACTGTGAGCTGGAGTGGTAAGGATAAGTTTCCTGAAGGAACTAGAATTGAGGCAATCCTCAAAGGACCAGTAGGATTAGACAGGCCTGGAGAGCACCAAGGCTTCCCCCTTAGGTCACATAGCTGCATACAGTGCTGCCATGCCTGAACGATTTAGTTAGCACTGTCTGATACGATGTTCTACGATGATAGAAATGGTCTGTATCTGCTCAGTCTGATATAGGCGGCACTAGCCCCACATGGCTATTGTCACTAGTATGATTGAGGAACTCAGTTTTTCATTTTGATTTATTTCAATTTAAATAGCCACATGGGGCTATTGGTTCCCTTATTGGACAATGCAAGTCTAATTGGTACATGGCCTCAGGGCCACCAGCCAATTCTGATTAGATTGAGGGATTCCCTGGAAGTTCACTTCCAAAGTCTATCCTCAAACACCTAAAGCAGTGTAGAGATCTGACTCCTGGCCGGGGGGGGGGGGGCTTTGAAGCCTCTAGGCATCCTCTTGCTCCCTTTAAGAGAAACGAACCACCAATGTGGCCAGAGGGAAGCTCATGGTTTCCAATCATATTTGTGCCCCTGCACTTGCCAAAACTCAACTGATAGAGAAAGGATAGGCCCCATTGAGAACATCAAAGTCAAGGAATCACAAATAGCAAATTGGAACCTCACCTGCCAGCTGGCCTCAAACACTGCTTGGCTAAAAACTGCTTCCATGGGACAGAAACATATGACGAAGATCACTCACTAGTCATTCTCATACCAAGGCTTTATCCAGGAATTTAGGCCAGTGGAAGGTCTCAGATTTATACAAAATGCCCAAGGGAAATAATTCAAGGCAAGTAAAGGTCTCTTATGCTGTACCTGTAGTCCATAAATGTTATGTTAACTGAACTTTAGTAAACAGAATGGCAGGCACTTCTGCCCAAATATCACATATACACAAATTTGGCTGCCTTCACCTACTCACTCATTTCTGCCCTTACATACTGAAGTTCATCACAGGCAGCAGCATAAGTTTTAAAGTTAGTCTGTAAAGGTTCACAATAATGACCAACACTGATCTTACATATGGCTTTGTTTTTGTTAAAAAGTAATACCAATCCAGTTTGGAATTCAAAAGTTACAAAAGGTACAGTGCAAAGTAAGGCTCCTTCCCTCTCCTCTCCCAGATGCTACCTGGTTCTCCTCTCCAGAAGCAATTTCTATTACCAATGGATAGAGTATCCTTCTTGAGATAGTCTATGGATAACAAGTGTATTATCATATGACTTTAGAAAGAAGTCTAAATGAACATCCTCCCTCAAAAAGGCAGAAAACAGAGAAAGAGGAAGAGAGGGAGGGAGGTGAGAATGGAAGGAGAGAATGTGCACATGCTATCTGGCAGCTACTATGTCCTGATGTCACTGCTTGGGTCTGTTTCAATGGCTGCATTTGTAGCTTCAAATAAAGTCAGTCCTCATTTTTTAAAATGCTCTTTTGTCTAATGAACTAAAGGTCAAAAGGTGAGCAGCAGAGTGGTAAGAAAGGCACCTACCATAGCTGTTCAAAGCCTGCTGGCCATTAAGAATGTATGAGCTTGCAGCTCAATATAAAAAAACAAACAACCCAATCCAAAAATGGGCGGAAGACCTAAATAGACATTTCTCCAAAGAAGATATACAGACTGCCAACAAACACATGAAACAATGCTCAACTTCATTAATCATTAGAGAAATGCAAATCAAACCTAAAATGAGATATCATCTCACACCAGTCAGAATGGCCATCATCAAAAAATCTACAAACAATAAATGCTGGAGAGGGTGTGGAGAAAAGGGAACCCTCTTGCACTGTTGGTGGGAATGTAAATTGATACAGCCACTGTGGAGAGTAGTATGTAGGTTCCTTAAAAAACTACAAATAGAACTACCATATGACCCAGCAATCCCACTACTGGGCATATACCCTGAGAAAACCATAATTCAAAGAGTCATGTACCAAAATGTTCATTGCAGCTCTATTTACAATAGCCAGGACATGGAAGCAACCTAAGTGTCCATCATCGGATGAATGGATAAAGATGTGGCACATATATAAAATGGAATATTACTCAGCCATAAAAAGAAACGAAATTGAGCTATTTGTAATAAGGTGGATAGACCTAGAGTCTGTCATACATAGTGAAGTAAGTCAGAAAGAGAAAGACAAATACCGTATGCTAACACATATATATGGAATTTAAGAAAAAAAATGTCATGAAGAACCTAGGGGTAAGACAGGAATAAAGACACAGACCTACTAGAGAACGGACTTGAGGATATGGGGAGGGGGAAGGGTGAGCTGTGAAAGGGCGAGAGAGAGGCATGGACATATATACACTACCAAACGTAAGGTAGATAGCTAGTGGGAAGCAGCCGCATGGCACAGGGATATTGCCTCGGTGCTTTGTGACTGCCTGGAGGGGTGGGATAGGGAGCGTGGGAGGGAGGGAGACGTAAGAGGGAAGAGATATGGGAACATATGTATACCTGATTCACTTTGTTATAAAGCAGAAACTAACACACCATTGTAAAGCAATTATACTCCAATACAGATGTAAAAAAAAAAATTATACTAAGTGAAAGTCACTGAACACAAAAGGCCACATGTTATATGATTCCACTTATATGAAACGTCCAGAATAGGTAAATCTACAGAAATGGAAAGCAGACTGGTGGTTGCCAGGGACAAGGAGGAAGAGGGAATGGAGAGTAGCTGCTTAATGGGTACAGGGTTTCATTTTGGGATGATGAAAGTTTTGGAACTAGATAGGGTTGGTGGTTTTACAACACTGTGAATGCACCAAATGCCACTGAATGTTCCCTTTAAAATGGCTAATTTTATGTTAATTTCTTCTCAATAAAATAAATAAAGTTGTAAGGAAAAGATGTGGAGACATATCAACCAAAACAAAACAAAACAAAAACGTCTAAAATTTCAAAAAAGGGGGAGGGGAGGGGAGGTGGGAAGGGAGCAGGCTGATGTTAAGAATCCTTACCACATTCACCGCAAGCTGTCTGAGCCTAGTGAAGCCACACTTCTCTACTCTATGGTTATACCTGCCAACTGGAAAGGTTACTGCAAGGGTTTTAAATATCTCACAAAGACTGGAATTCTAGAATTGCCTGATATTTCCCCTTCCTGGCCATTTCATCATAAATTGGGGTCACAAATTCAAGGGCCATATTTATGAACCCAAATTTAGGATACATACTCCGGTTAAGTACCAAAAGTACCAAGTATACTCCCAGGGACAATGGATTTTGCTCAAAAATCCAGGACATTTAGCTGTTAAAAACTACAGCTCTCTCAATGATTCTAACACTCAAGGGATTAAAAGAACTCATGCTCAGATATTCTACATATAGAAATAGTAAAAGCATAACTGAATTTCACTGCATTTTAAAAACACAGCTCAGGGGCTTCCCTGGTGGCACAGTGGTTGAGAGTCCACCTGCCGATGCAGGGGACGCGGGTTTGTGCCCTGGTCCGGGAAGATCCCACATGCCGCGGAGCGGCTGGGCCCGTAAGCCATGGCCGCTGAGCCTGCGCGTCCGGAGCCTGTGCTCCACAAGGGGAGAGGCCACAACAGTGAGAGGCGCGTGTACAGAGAAAAGAAAAACAAACAAAAACAAAAAGAAAACACAGTTTATTTCCAATTCTACCATGCAGCTGAACAGGCTATGGCTTCAGTGATGCCTGTGGTCACTAGGATTAGAGGACTCCCGGTCCCGGGAGTGCCGGGCCCTTTTATGCCTGTGAGATTTATCTTGACTCCTACTTCTACTTCTGTGACTACGCCCCTCAGAGCGCCCACTGTGCCGGCTGCAATGTGCGTCTGAGCTTCGACCTCTGTCTCTATCTCTGTTCTTGTCTTCTCTCTCTTCCCTCCTGCTTGATGACTTGTGTTCGTGCTTGGGCTTCTCCTTCCTCAGCTCCCTCTCTCGGTCCTCTGTTCCACCACAGCAGGTCGCCCTGATCTCAGGGGAGCTGGGGTGGGGCTTCCACACCTCCCTGGACTCTGACTTCTGACCCCTCTCTGAGTTCTTGCCACTGTGCTTTTTAGAGCCAGGGTCATCCTTTTCCTTTATCATCTTGCTTCTGGGCGATGAAGAGGAGGCTGGCTGCTCTGCCTGTACCTCCTGGTCAGTCTTCTCTTTTTCTTTCTTTCTTTTCTTTTTTTCCTTTCTGTCTGGAGAAAAAGAAGGGCAAAATAAGAAAAGGAAGATGGAAAAGATGGAGGACATGCAAAAGGAAAGCATCCTTGGCAGCAGCGTGAAGCAGTCACAGTCTCTACTTCCAGAAAAGTGCCCCCGAGAAGCCAAGCTGGATGTCTGTCACCCTTGATATGTCGAGTTGCTGTATAAGGCAACACCCACTCTTAATTATCTCTTTAAAGACCCTACCTCCAAATACAGTCACATTCTGAGTTACTGGGTGGGGAAGGGCGGTTAGGACTTCAACATATGTATTTTGGTGGACAGAATTCAGCCCATACCATTAGCCTTCTGCTGATACCTCTCCTTTCCCAATTAAAGTAAGCTTCCCCACACCTTCCCCCTTCACACTTAAGAACTGATTACCAACTCTCACTGAATGCTAAGAAGAGCAAACACTAAGCCTACCCAGAATCTTCTCTTGGGCCTTAATGCTTTACCTTTTTTGTGTTTTTTGGTGGATTTGCCATCTTCAGAGCCCTCAGATGAATTCGGTGAGGGAGTGTGAGCCCCGCAGCCCCTCTCCTGCAGCTCTCTGGTCACATCATCCATTTCTTCTGAGTCCTTAGGAGCCCGATAGTTAGACACATGATCCACTCGGATAGTTCTTCCTTTGATCTAAGACAGACAGGCAATGCTTCAGCAAAGACAGCCCTCCTATCTAACTATTTGAACCCAGCTGCAGAAATCCATGGTTTGAACCATACCCATTACCCTCCCGCTATTCTATTTCTCGGGAAATCTTGAAAGCAGACCTGCCCAACTGGTGTGTCACAGCACATATCCCTACACATTAATTCGCTCAGCCCTTGGGGCAGCCAGGTGGGGCCTGGCGCAGCTGGAGCCCCCAGGGCAGTTGTACTAGGCAGCGTCATCAGTTTACCCCAGAGTGCCATACTAATATCTTCACGTTCTACGTGTGCCATGAAGTGAAAAGAGCCTGGGAAGTACTGCCCCAAAGCACAAGCAGCACGGAAATCTGTAAGAGTTCAGACGCACAAACAATGAATTACCCTCAATCTGTAACACCCACAGTGAAACACACCATGAAAAAGCCTGGCAGCAAGAGGGAATTCCTGAAATTGAGCTCAATGCTACAGCTGCTTTCTCGACACAGCAATTAGGACAAGGCCAAAGCAGACCAATAGTTGGGAGGGGGGAAGGAATCTAGAAAGGACTATTTTTTTTTTTCTTAAGCCCTCACACCTTGCTCTACCCCCACCATACTGGAACAACTGGCTCACACTGATACTATCACTGAAAAGCACAACTCTCCAGGTGAACAACAAAAAATTGACCCCTTACTTAAAACAAAAACATTCAGGCAGATACAGACTTATTCTATAGACAAAGCCATCTGAAATTTGAAATGTCTGGCTTTTACTGTTCCATTCAAGAGCAAGTTTTTACTCTTACCTTTAAGCCTGAGCACTTTCTATCATCTATCTTATTCCCCATTTCAAAACATTTTTGAAAACCTTCCCTTTATGGTGACTCCCTTTGACTGCCGGCTCTCTTAAAAATCAAGCCTAGAACCTTTTTCCACCCTGTCCTATAATCTCCAGTTGTTCCACACTGGTGCAGTCAGTGACGAACTCTCCAAGTCAAGAGTTACCCCTCTGACCTGTGACAATGCTCGTTCAACGGCAGTGCTTTTCCTAAACAAGCATAGGGACCACGTGGAGCACAGATAAGCCTGACTTGCCCCATCCCCTTCTCTTAGCCAAACGTCTCACTTACAAGGGTGGAAGAGAGAGGGGAACAGAGGAGAGAAAACTTCAGAATGAGTTACTTTTGTAGAATTTGTCATCAGATTTTAACTAGAGAATTTCCAGGGCCCAGTACTGCTAAGTCAGTGGAGACATATGACAGACATACATGGCTATGTCCTCAGCCATGAAACCATGATGGAGCCCCAAATTTCCTGATACAGGACAGCATGGAAGAGCAGCATTTGCTAGTCTCTTTGTTCTCCAGTATACCAGAAATGAGAGTGGAGTGTGAGGAGGGAAAGGTGAGAAATAGAGGCCTGGTTGGGTGCCGGGTGAAGGGGAGTGGGGGGTCATGGTACCTATGCTCCTGAGGAGATGGTTTGCTAAGAGATGGGTAAAAGGAACAAGTGCTGGCAGAGTCATGAGCCAATGGAATTATTTTCTGGGATCATTTCCTGGTCAATATGTCCCCAAACCTCTGCAACCCTCACAACACACCCAGCTGACCCGTACTGCCCTTGAGCCTGTGGCTATCAGGTGGGAAATGAAACTGAAGCCCTACATGAAGGAAAAGTTCTGCTTAGTAAGCATACTCACCTTGATCCCATTAAAATTGTCAACAGCCAGAATTGTGCTCCTCTGGTCTTCATAGCAGAGGAAACAGAATCCTTTGGATTTCCCAGTCTTCTTGTCCCGTACCAAATTAATGTTAACAATTTCACCATATCTATTTATTTTATAAAAGATTAAGACACTATTGACTTAAAATGCAAAAACTTTCAGATTGGATGACAAAACTCAAATAATATAGTCTGTACGGGAGACACATCTAGAACAAGATGACAACGAAAGGTTAAAAATAAAAAGTTAGACAAAGATATATCAAGAACACCCAATTAAGAAATGGATGGTAGTATTAAGATCAAAGATGACTTAAAGGGCTTCCCTGGTGGCGCAGTGGTTGAGAGTCCGCCTGCCGATGCAGGGGACACGGGTTCGTGCCCCGGTCTGGGAGGATCCCACATGCCGCGGAGCGGCTGGGCCCGTGAGCCATGGCCGCTGAGCCTGCACGCCCGGAGCCTGTGCTCCGCAACGGGAGAGGCCACAACAATGAGAGGCCCGCGTACCGCAAAAAAAAAAAAAAAAAAAAAAAAAAAAGATGACTTAAAGGCCAACAAAAAAAAACATTTACATGTGACTAAGAGGGCTCTTTTGCTCTGAAAAAGGTCCTAATACGTAACAAAAGTCATGAAATTTTATGCATAAATCAACAAATCAAAAATTATAATTAAAAATAGGATGAGCAAGTAAGAGTGAAAGTTATGAGAGATTTTAACACACCACTTTGAGTTCATAACACATAAAATTGATAAAATAGGCCAGAGGAATTAAGTAATATAAAATTATATAATATAAATACAAATAAACATATAACTAATAATATAACAATTATATTGTTAAAAATATTAACATCAGACTAGTATATGTACAGATATATTTGATTGTACAAAAAGATGAGTTTCTTCTCAAGAATCCATGAAACACATATTAAAATTGACTGTAGACTAGGTCTCAAAGTAAACCTCAATCATCTCCAAAAACAGCACAGACCATATTCTCCAACCACAATGTTAAACTGCTGGAAATTATATTTTAAAACAAAAAATACCCTACCTAGAACTTGAAACCTACTCTCCAAGCTAACAACTGGATGAAAGAGAAAGTAAAATAAAGAAATCAATGGCAGACTCTTTAGAAAATAACAAAAATGGGAATATATACCAAAATTTATGGGATGTGGCTAAAACCACACTCAGGAAAATCTGTAGATTGTACATCCCCTAAAAAGTCGACGTTACCATAACATAATTTAAACATATGAATAAATGAATGCATAAAAATTAAAAAATAATAATTTTGCATAGCAAAAAGATCACAATAAGCAAAGTCAAAAGTCAAATGACAAACTAGGAGAAAACGTTTGCAATTTATATCACAGATTAAGGACTAGAAAGCCATTTTTTTCCTTTTGCTATAAAAGACATTATCAGGACAACTGGTGGAGTTGAATAAAGTCTATAAGATTAGATAATAATACTGCAACAGTGTTGATTTCCTGAATTTGATCACTATACTGAGGTTAAACAAGAGAATGTACTTGTATTTTGGGAAATACACATTGAAGAATTTAGGAGTAAATGGGCATCATGTCTGCAACTGACTCTCAAAAGGTTAAAAAAAATATGTATAGGTGGCAAGAAATAATAACAAAGCATATGTGGTAAAATGCTAACATCTGGGGACTCCGAGTGAAGGGGGTACAGGTATACTTTATACTATTTTATAACTTGCCTGTTTTAAGCCAGAAATTATTTCAAAATAAAAAGTAAAAGAAAAAAGAATACAGGAGTTGGCTTGAAGGGACTACTACAGACCAAACTGGGACAATGAGCATCAAGAAATAAGAATAACAGCAATGTAGTATAACACATCAAATTAAAAAAAAGTCCACAGCAATACAATACATGATAAAGTGTTACAACAATACGTTCATACCCTTAACACATGAAGAGCTCTTGTAAAATCAGTAAGAAAATGAGGAATACAGTAATAGGGAAAAAAATAGGCAAATGATATTAATAGACAATTTACAAAGAAAAAGAAATAATAAGGGCCTGTAAATCTATGAAAGGATGTTCAACCTCTCTGATGATGAAATAAAGGCAAAGTAAAATAATACTGAGAGGCTGTATTGCAAATATTTTTTTAAATAACGATTACTGATTTGGATTCAGAAAAATGACTATTCTAGTGAGAGTGGAAATTGATACCACCTTTCCAGTGGAAACTGAAACAACCTTTTCAGAGAGTAATCTGGCAATGTTTATAAAACATCTTTAAAATGTTACCATACTGATCCAGTAATTTCACTAAGGAAACCATCAGGGATGCATACAAAGATGTATATACTACAATGTATATTGCAGTATAATTTATAACAGCAAAATATTAGAAATAACGCCCAACTTTGAAAAGAGAACAATAAAGAAAAACACCAAGATGTTAACAGCTTTTCCTTAAAGTACATTCTATTTTCTTCTTTATACTTTTTCTTTTTGCCAAATGTTCTTTTTTTTATAACTATAATTTTTTTTAAACATTTTTATTGGAGGACAACTGCCCCACAATGGTGTGTTAGCCTCCACCCTACAACAAAGTGAATCAGCTACACACACACACACACACACACACACACACACACACACACACGTCCCCACATCTCCCCCCTCCCGCATCTCCCTCCCTCCCACCCTCCCTATCCCACCCCTCTAGGTGGTCACAAAGCACCGAGCTGATCTCCCTGTGCTATGTGGCTACTTCCCACTAGCTATCTATTTTACTTTTGGTAGTGTATATATGTCCACGCCACTCTCTCACTTTTTCACAGCTTACCCTTCCCCCTCCCCATATCCTTAAGTCCATTCTCTAGTAGGTCTGCGTCTTTATTCCTGTCTTGCCCCTAGGTTCTTCATGACCTTTTTTTTTTTTAGATTCCATATATATGTGTTAGCATATGGTATTTGTTTTTCTCTTTCTGACTTACTTCACTCTGTATGACAGACTCTAGGTCCATCCACCTCACTGCAGGTAACTCAATTTCGTTTCATTTTACAGCTGAGTAACATTCCATTGTATATATGTGCCACATCTTCTTTATCCATTCATCTGTTGATGGACACTTAGGTTGCTTCCATGTCCTGGCTATTGTAAACAGAGCTGCAATGAACATTTCGGTACATGACTTCTTGAATTATGGTTTTCTCAGGGTATTGCCAAATGTTCTATAATGACTATACATTACTCTGATAATCAGAAAACAAAATACTTTTTGAAAGCCACTGTTATTAATCGCAAAGGCAATCTTCATGGAGAGCAACGTGTATAGCCAGAACAGAGAACTGGAATAAACACACACTAGCTGTGTGAAACAAACACACTCAATGCAAATAAGACAAAAACAGCTCCCAGATGGAAGGCTGGATCAGGGAGAGGTATCACAAAGGGATGGAAATTATAGGCTGTACCTGCTGTGAACTTCCCAATACCCAGGAGTTGGAGGAAGCAGCCTCTGTCCCTCTCAGGGTCTTCTACCATGGCCGCCTTCTTTTTTTGTTGTTTTTTTTGTTTTGTTTTGTTTTTTGTTTGTTTGTTTTGCGGTACACGGGCCTCTCACTGTTGTGGCCTATTCCATTGCGGAGCACAGGCTCCGGACGCGCAGGCTCAGCGGCCATGGCTCACGGGCCCAGCCGCTCCGCGGCATGTGGGATCTTCCCGGACCTGGGCACGAACCCGTGTCCCCTGCATCGGCAGGCGGACTCTCAACCACTGCGCCACCAGGGAAGCCCCATGGCCTTCTTCTTGCCCAATTTCTTTCCCATGGCCTTCTGCCCTATATGCTGCCCAACGATTCTGCCAGAACCTGCTGCCCCCTAAGTTGCCCAACCACTCAGCCAGGGCCCTCTGCCCACTGGAAGGCCCAACCATGCCCTGCCATGGCAATGACTCTGCCAGGGTGTGCTAGCCGTGTTTGCTTGCCCAACCCCTTTTACCATGGTCCTCTTCCCCTGAGGGCTACACAGCCCAGGGGTCATGGCCCTCTGCTCCTGTGAGCTGCCAAGGCCCTCCGGCCCTATGGACTAACTACTCTATGTAGCTCTGGGGTTGTGCCCAACCCCTCTCCTACCAGCTGCCACTACTAGTGTGAGCTGCCAAGACCCTCTCCCACCCAGTGCTGCTGCTATCATCCCATAGCAGAATGAAGAACATAAGGTTCTCCTATACATTCTTATTCCTCAGCAGCCTGTGATTCTCAGCCTCCGGTTAGAGATTGGCTCTGCTCACTAACCTTACCCTAATCTAGAAACAAAGCAAGCAAACTATTGCCTAAACCTGTTGCTCTTTTCCCAATTCCTCTGTGCTTTGCCCTAATCCTACAATGCCACACAGGTGTGGGCCCAGAAGGGCCCCCGTGATCATGAGTTACCACGGGTTTGTAGGAGCCCGAAGAGATGGGCCAACACAGTACCTTCCTGGGAGTTCCAGCCTGTTCCAGTGTAGGCCTCAGTGAAAGAGTAATAAAAAATAGACCAGAATCCCCAAGACAGCCTCCTAAATCATCCAACTTCTTGGATCTTCCACATTGGGAGAGTACCAGCACCATGTCCTGGGACTGATCTAAACTAGAGCAGAAGCTCCAGCCCTCCCTGTGCAGGGAGGCCGGTCAGCCTAGAATTAAAATAAATGGTTTTTGTGATGCCATAAAATGCATTATGGAAGCAAACTATTCTGATGACTGAGAAGGCAGAAAATGAAAGGGGACTTACTGTGAGAACACACAGATGATGTCCCCTTCAGTCAGCTCATAAGGAAGCCCTCCTAGAAGAAAAAAACACATTTCAGTTCAGCAAACATTTACCAAGTGTCTACTATGTGCCATGCATGCTTCCAGCCAGGCACTGGGGGTGCAAAGAAGAATAAACAACAGGGCCTTCCCTCAAAGAACTCACAGTCTGATGCAATGACAGAAACACATAGAAGATGTAGCAGTAGTACAGAAAAAACAGTGATTAACTTTGAGTGGAAAGATCGGGGCCACCCCTAACCAAACTAATCCTCCTCACACCCAAAATCTTCTGGACAAAGCAGATAGTTTCCAGCACAAAACTTAGATTCCATAAACATATCTTGAACTCATGTGCTCTTTATCTACAAATTCAACAGCTAAGATCCAAAATCAGTTTAAATATGCAAATATTAACCCCAACTCACACAGACTAAGGATTATAAAGTCAATTGTTAAGCATTTCATAGGAAATAAATTCCCCTGCAAATGTTTCCTTCCTCATCACTAGAATGGGGATATTAGTACTTTCTTCACAGAATTTTTATAAGAATTAAATAAAACAATGTTTATAAAATGCTCAGCACAATGTCTGGTGCAATAACCTCTTTGAATAACCTGTCAAACTACTGGATGTGACACAAGTGAATACAGAGATGGTGATGTGACCATGGATAAAAGGCAGGAGCTAATTAGATGAGGAAAATAAATTCTGAGGGAAAGGGAATGGGGCGGGAGGGAGTTGGCAGTAATATGGGATAGGGGCTAAGACCATGAGTTCTAGAATCCCATAGTTCTGGCTGTTTCACTTACTAGCTATGTGGAAGGAAGTCTATTAACTTCTCTGCACCTCAGTTTCCTTAGCTGTATAAATGGGGGGACGGGGGTGATAAAAATGGTCTCTGAGGGCTTCCCTGGTGGCGCAGTGGTTGAGAGTCCGCCCGCCGATGCAGGGGACGCGGGGTCGTGCCCCGGTCCGGGAAGATCCCACATGCCGCGGAGCGGCTGGGCCCGTGAGCCATGGCCGCTGGGCCTGCGCGTCCGGAGCCTGTACTCCGCAACGGGAGAGGCCACAACAGTGAGAGGCCCGCGTACCGCAAAAAAAAATAAAAAATAAAAAAAAAGTCTCTGAGAAACCAAGTGGCACGATTCTTAGCATAGTGAATGACAAGCAGTACCTATCATGAGCACTGACTTGGCAGAGAGAGAAAACTAGAAATGGGGGAGAGAAAAGACATGGAAAACGGATTCACAGGCAGAGAGCGGAAGGAAATAAAAGTGAGTGATGAATGTCGGGAGGACTGAAGGGCGGGAACGCTGAAATGTTAGGGAGCAGGTCAGGAGAGAATGAGGAGCCCTACGGGAGAAAGATGTGGGCCTCACCCAAGAAGATCCAGGCGCTGTCCTTGTACTCGGAGTGCCAAGACACCTTCTCCGCTACCCCCAGCTGGACCTCACGCTCATTCAGCTCGTTGATCAGCTTAACCTTAGTTAAAGGGCTGCACAGGGCGCGAAAAAGCGCACAAGTAAGCGCGGCCCGGCCTGAGGTAAAGGAGAGCAAAACTGGGGGACTAATTTTCTAGTCTCCCCGCCTCTCCCGCCCCTCAGCCCCGGCAGGCCACCTCCGGCTGCCAGTCCCCGACACCTCCCCTCAGAGGGAAGCTCTGGGGCCTTACTTCATCTCTGCAGGTTCACGCTCAGAAGCTAGGAACAGACTTCACGCTCAGAACCTAGGAACAGACTTCACGCTCAGAACCTAGGAAGCGACTTCCGGGAGAAGCCGTAAGACGCATGCGCAGCCCCAGCGCCGCGTGCCCATTGGTCTCCGCGGAACTTGCGCCGCGCCGGAAGAGCGCAGCCGCGCGCCCATTGGTCTCCGCGGAGCTTGCGCCGTGACGGAAGAACGCAGCCGCGCGCCCATTGGTCTCCGCGGAGCTTGCGCCGCGCCGGAAGAGCGCAGCCGCGCTGCGGGCGCGGCGCCTGCGCACTAGGTCGAGAAGCGGCTTTCCTGGTCTGGTGAACTTGTTCCCTCGGAGTTTTTCTCTGGTCCCTCCCTTCCTCTGTGAAATTGGGCGAGAGTGCGAGCCTGGTCTGTTACAGGACTCCTAGCTCTTGGACGATGCCTGGCATTGATTGGGTTAGCTATAAATGTTTGCTGAATTAAGACTGAAAAAGGTGCCTGATACGGCGACTTGAGTCCCAGCCTTCGCTCCCAGGGCTAATTCCCACTCCATCCTTCACTCCAGCCGATTACTCACACGCACACCCCCATCAAATCATCCCTGTTCAGGAGTGATGGCAGAAAAGTGAAGAAGATACGTGAGGGGGTAAATCTTTTTTGTCTCTCAAATCCCAATGCATAGGCAACTGACAAGTGTGCCTCCATAGGCTGAATTGAATACCCAGATTTGTGTGAAAGCTGCTACCCCTTTTCTGTAGTCACTTTCCTACTCAAGCGGGAGGTAGAAATTCATATTGTTAAATTAATAGCTAACAGTTGAGCAGAAAATGTGTGCTAATCAATTTACATGCGTTGGCCCTCTATCCTTGTAACAACCCCGTGAAGTCTATAGATACTATTATGGTCCCCATTTTATAGAAGAAACTGAGGTTTAAAGGAGTTAAAGAGCTTGAAAGTTACTCTCTCTCTACCCATCAGGTCTGGCTGATTCATCAATCCTTACTAAGCATCTGTATTTGTCCTGTATAGAAAGCCTGTAGACAGGATTGTAAGGTTGGGTTCTCTGCCTTCAAAGAGCTATAATATCATCGAGGGGACAGGGTATATTTGCTTGATAGATTTTACTCCAGAAGTAATCAGGAACATGTAGAAGAGGTGGTGGCATATAATGTGTGAATAAACCATACTGAAGACTTGAATCCATCTTGCATATGTGGACATCAGTATCTGGTCTCAGATCATGCATGGTCTAAAAGTGAAATTTCGGAGCTGTGTAGTTCTCTGTGTAGGCCTAGCTCAGAGCCCCAGAAACTAGGCACTTCATAAAAGTACTTTGATGACGATGGTGATGATGACAACTGTACCCTCAGTGGTTCACGATGTACCCAATGTCTTGCCAAGAAGCAGAACAGAGGCTGCCCATAAATGACAGTTTCTCTTCATTCATTCTGTGTCTTTTCCCCTCCCCTACTCCAACCCAGCTATTCATTAACTTTGCAGAATTACCTTGGCAATGAAAACTAAACAGTGACAGATTGCATATGGGTTTTATCTGCTCCTAGAAACCTTAGGTTGCTTAGTTGTAGGGTTGAAGTAGTCACTGCAAAGTGGTAAACTAGCATGCAGTATTATCTGGCTGGATTCTTCAGGCAACTGTGAAATGAGAGAATTGGAGCAAATACCTGGGCCTCAGTCATCAGAGTTCAAAAAGAAGATGAAGCAAAAGAGGAGAATAAGATGAACGAAATAACAGCCACCTTGGATGGCAAACGCTGGTCCTCCTCTCAGACATTAAATTCAGAGGGTCCTCTGGATTCCCATCCCCTTTCCACTAAGACTTATGGAAATCTCTAGGCATCATCTTACCTACCAATTCCTACCAAGTGGAAGCACATCCATGGAGATGTCCCAGGTAAACTGGGAAGATTTTTAGCTCTCCCAGCTTCTACTCCTTTCTCCACCAATAACATTCATTTAGCACCCATTGTATGCAGAGCTCACTTTTAGGTTCAGTGGGTAATGCTAAGGAAACTGAAGGCAGTCGCCACATTCAAGGAAAAGCTGAACAATATGTCTAGCCAAATTCATCTCTCCACTTCCCACCACCACACCACACCCCAATGTTATCACCATTTTCCTGGTTGCCCAGGTTCAAAAACAGGGATGTCATGCGTCAGTCTTCCCTACTACTCACCCAAAAATATATATCCAGGGCTTCCCTAGTGATGCAGTGGTTGAGAGTCCGCCTGCCGATGCGGGGGACACGGGTTCGTGCCCCAGTCCGGGAATATCCCACATGCCGCAGAGCGGCTGGGCCCGTGAGCCATGGCCGCTGACCCTGCGCGTCCGGAGCCTGTGCTCCACAACGGGAGAGGCCACAACAGTGAGAGGCCCGCGTACCGCAAAATATATATATATACATATGTATATATATACACATATATATATCCAATCACCAATTCCTAATAATTGTGCCACTGCAGTGTCTATAAAACACATCCGTCTACTCTCAGTGGTGTTTTGAGTCATTGTCACATGCCTCCCAGCTCTTTCAGTACTCTTATAACTGCCCCAGCCTCTATTCTCCAGTCTTTTCTCCCACTGCGCCTCACCATGAAGCCTCAACTTCAGCCAGGTTCCACTTCTATCCATTCCCTCAAGGGCCCCTTTCATTATCCAATCCAGATATCTCTTCTGAGAGAGCCCCATATCCCTGGGCCACTCGCCTCTCTCTAACTGAAACCTGCCCAAGCTCCAAACTCTCATCAAGGCATCTCTCATACAGGAAACCTTTCCTGACCTTGCCAGCCTGCAGTGATGGCTCTCACTTCTGAACTCTGCAGCACTTCGCCACTCTTTTATGCTCTCCCCCCAGAAAGACTGTGAGATCCCAGAAGGTAAAGACTGCATCTTTAAGCTCTCAGCACCTCAAACCTCAAACACTTTCCTGCACACATAGCAAGCACACAATACACTTATTGGTTAATGAAACTGAAAACACAGTTATGGTTACCTTTAGGGAAACAGATGAAGGTAGGGGAAAAGAGGCTTTTATTTTCCCTTTGTCCCTTTCTATACTGTTAGAACTTTCTTACCATTATCCAGCTATCTTACCTTTATCACACTTTTTTATTGCCATGTTATGATCTTAATTTTCTTGCTTTTGTCTTTTATTCATTCAACAAATATTTATTGAGCAACTATTATATGCTAGACACTGTTCTAAGTGCTGGGGTTATAACAGTAAACAAGGCAAGTGGAATTCCTGTCCTTATGGAGTTTACATTCTTGTTGGGGAAGAAGGAAAACAGACATATAAATATACATTCAATGTTGATAAATGCTATGAAGGAAAAATAAAGCAGCATTAGGGGGCAGAGAGTGAGAGAGTATTGGTATTTTATAAAGGGTGTCAGTCAAAGAAGCCCCCCCCCCCGATTAAGTGACATGGAAGTGGAGATCTGCAAGCCATGGGGGTATCTGGGAGAAGACTGTTCTAGGTAGCAGGAACAGTACGTGCAAAGGTCCTGAGACAGGAGTGTGTTTGAGAAACAACAAGGAGGCCAGAGTGACTGGAGAGGAGCAGGGAAGGGAAAGAATGACAGATTTTTGTTTATTTAACAAAATCCAATTTAATACCCACCATGTACCAGACATTGTTTTAGGTACTTTACACATATTAATTCATTTACTTCTGACAACAGCTCTATGAAGGAGATACTGTAATCCCCATTTTGCCGATGAGGAAACTGAGGCACAGAGAGGTTAAGTCACTTACCCTAGGTCACACAATGGGAGAGCCAGGATAGTGTGGCTTCAAAGTCTGTACCCTTAGCCACTATGCACAGGATAAGTGGGGTTCAGGGGAGCAAATCAGGCATGGCCATGTTGGGTGGCAACTTTGGATTTTACTCAATGTGAGGTGAGAAGCCACTGAAGGATTTTAGTCTGACTTACATTTTAGCAGGATCACTTTGGCCACAGATTGGAGGTGGCCAGGGGCGGGGAAGTGGGAGGGGGAATGCCTAAGGTAGAAGCAGGAAGACTAGTTAGGAAGCTCTGCAATAATTCAGGGAAAAGATGTTGGTGGTTTATCTCAGGGTGACAGCAAAGGAGGTGGTATTCCATGCTGGTATCTTTTTAAGCTAAAAAATATATTTAAAAAAATAAATAAGAACACGTCTAACACCAACATAAAGTCATATCCTGTGTTTGCGAGTGTTTAGGTGCTGGGCTAGATGCTGGGGATACTACAGTGAACAAGACCACAAGACACCAGCTCACAATGTTGCCAGACAATTACATATGTGAATAAATATAACACAAAAGGATGAGTGTCAAAATGAAGACATGAGTGAAATGCTATTGGAACTAGATAAGGAATCAGTTAATTCTGATTGCTTGGGGTCAGAGGGAGCTGGGGATGGAAAGCAGATTGTCATGTAAAGATACAGAAAGGCAGGTAACAGTTGAGCTGGACCTTGAAGGCAATCACCATGCAGGTGGAAGATAGGGGATGGGTGCCATGCAGAAAGAGCGTTTCAAGCAGAGGAACCAGCAGAAGAAGAACCACCAAAGGCAAAAGCATCAAAGTGTATGGTGTACTTACAATGCCAAGACATGGAAGCAACCTAAGGGTCCATCAACAAATGAATGGATAAAGAAGATGTGGTATATACACACACACACACACACACACACACACACAATGGAATACTATTCAGCCATTAAAAGAATGAAATAATTCCAAGTGCAGCAATATGGATGGACCTAGAGATTTTCATACTAAGGGAAGTAATCCAGAAAGAGAAAGACAAATATTATATAGGTAAACAACAAGGACCTACTGTATAGCACAGGGAACTATATTCAATATCTTGTAATAAGCTATAATGGAAAAGAATCTGAAAAAGAATATATATATATATTTATATCACTAACTTTGCTGTACACCTGAAACTAACACAACACTGTAAATTAACTATACTTCAATTTTTTTAAAGTGTATAGTGTGACCAGGGGATGGAATGGGGGGCAGGACATCCTATGAAGATGGAAGAGTTCAGGCCATTTTGTGAAGGGCCTTGTAGATGAAGCCAAGAAAGTCAGATTCCATTCTTTTACATGTAGCTATCCAGTTTTCTCAGCACCACTTATTGAAGAGGCTGTCTTTTCTCCATTGTATATTCTTGCCTCCTTTATCAAAGATAAGGTGACCATATGTGCATGGGTTTACCTCTGGGTTTTCCATTCTGTTCCATTGATCTATATTTCTGTTTTTGTGCCAGTACTATATTGTCTTGATTACTGTAGCTTTGTAGTATAGTCTGAAGTCAGGGAGCCTGATTCCTCCAGCTCCATTTTTCTTTCTCAAGATTGCTTTGGCTATTCGGGGTCTTTTGTGTTTCCATACAAATTGTGAATTTTTTTGTTCTAGTTCTGTGAAAAATGCTGTCCATCGACAGATGAATGGATAAAGAAGATGTGGCACATATGTACAATGGAATGTTACTCAGCCATAAAAAGAAACGAAATTGAGTCATTTGTAGTAAGGTGGATGGACCTAGAGACTGTCATACAGAGTGAAGTAAGTCAGAAAGAGAAAAACAAATACCGTACGCTAACACATATATATGGAATCTAAAAAAAAAATGGTTCTGAAGAACCTAGGGGCAGGACAGGAATTAAGATGCAGAGGACATAGAGAATGGACTTGAGGACATGGGGAGGGGGAAGGGTAAGCTGGGACGAAGTGAGACAGTGGCATGGACATATATACACTACCAAATGTAAAATAGCTAGCTAGTGGAAAGCAGCCATATAGCCCAGGGAGATCAGCTCGGTGATTTGTGTCCACCTAGAGGGGTGGGATAGGGAGGGTGGGAGGGAGACACAAGAGAGAGGAGTTATGGGGATATATGTATACGTATAGCTGATTCACTTTGTTATACAGCAGAAACTAACACACCATTGTAAAGCAATTGTACTCCAATAAAGATGTTTTTTAAAAAGTCAGATTCCAGCCTGTAGGCAATGAGAGGTGATCATATGGCTCAGTCATTCAGTCATTCAGCCAACCAACAAGGCAGCTGCTTTTGTTGAGGACCTGCTATACGCAGATACTGCATTAGGTACTGAGAATACAAAGGTGAACATGCTCAGTCTCAAGGGAAAACATATATGTGGGGGGAAAAAATACAATCCTGGCATTCTCCCTTAACCCTGGGAATGAAATTGTCAATTTTATTTTCGATCACCTTGGAACCACTATGGAGAATAGACTGAAGGTGCACGAGTTCTTATGTTGGGAGAGCAGTTGGCTGTGATGGGCAGGACCAAAGTCAACAGACTTCAGTGGCACAATATGTTGATTGAAGTAAATGTGGATGGTGAGGAAACATCTAGGGATGACGCTTAGGTTTCTGGTTCAAGACTAGCTGGGTAATGACATTCTGCCGAGGCAAGAAAGGCAGAGAGGAAGACTGGTTTGGGAGAAAGATTATGAATTCATTGGTAAACTGTTGAGTCAAAGTGCCTGAGGAGCCAACAAAGGAGATGAGGAGGAGGATGACAGATGAAGATGAAGCAGCAGGAGAAAGTAGGATTCAAGAAGAGTGAAAGGTGATCAGCATTGTCAGACACTACAGAAAAGGTCTCTTGGTAGAAGCACCTTTAATTTTTCAGTGTTTTCATCCACTTATTTCAGTTGATCCAAAAACAATGTCACCATCAGGAAGGCTGACTCAAGAAGACCCATAAATCTAAGCAGCATGCCATCCTGTACTTACCTGCTCCCACACTGGAGACTTAGGGGCAATGCTGCTTGATGGAAGCAAAACAGAAGCCTAAAACAATGGATGCAGGCCACCCTTTACTTGAGTTAAAGAAAGCTGTTTAAATGTATTTGTTTCAAAGATCTGGTCCTGATTTGTAGGTTTCCTGGAGGACTAAAGGGAATAAGAAATGATACATTGTGTTAACAGAGGATCTTATCATCTCTTCCTGGGATATTAACTTGAATCCATGCGTGGGCTTCAGGGAGTCTATGAAGACCCTGAATTTGTTTGTATGATGTGTATGTACATGAACATGTGCATTTTTTAGAGGGAGGTACACAGCTTCCATCAGATTTTTAAAGGGTTCTATGATTCAAAAACAACAGCTAGGAGAGAGTATGAAGAAAAGGGAACCCTCCTACACTGGTGGGTGGGAACGTAAATTGGTGCAGTCACTATGGAGAACAGTATGGAAGTTCCTTAAAAAGCTAAAAACAGAGTTACCATATGATCCTGCAATCCCACTCCTGGGCATGTACATCCGGAGAAAACCGTAATTCAAAAAGATACATGCACCCCAATGTCCACTGCAGCACTGTTTACAATAGCCAAGACATGGAAGCAACCTAAATTTCCATCGACAGATGAATGGATAAAGAAGATGTGGTACATACATACAATGAAATACTACTCAACCATGAAAAAAGAATGAAATAATGCCGTTTGTAGCAACATGGATGGACCTAGAGATTATTATACTAAGTGAAGTAAGTCAGACAGAGAAAGACAAATATCATGTATCACTTATGTGTGGAATCTAAAAAATGATACAAATGAACTTATTTACAAAACAGAAATAGACTCACAGACATAGAAAACAAATTTACCTTTACCAAAGGGGATAGGTGGGTGGGGAGATAAATTAGGAGTTTTGGATTAACATATACACACTGCTATATACAAAATAGGTAAACAACAAGGACCTACTGTATGGCACAGGGAACTGTACTCGATATTTTGTAATAACTTAGGAAAGAATCTGAAAAAGATTATATATATGTATAAATATATGTATGTATGTATAACTGAATCACTGTGCTGTACAATTGAAACTAACACAACATTGTAAATCAACTATACTTCAGTTTTTTTAAATTACCACAATAACAGCTAAGGATAACTGCCTTAGATAAGCACCTTTGATTATCTGTGAATACCGTCATCCACAGATAATTGAGAGCAGTCTGCAAAGCTTAGCAAGAAGGTGTTGCAGGAGAACTGGCATGAGTTATGTGAGTCAGGTATTGGTGAACTGGAAGCACAACTGCACCCCTATGGGCTCCCCGCCAGGCTCAGCATAACTGTTGGCCCCTGGCAATCTGATGCTTTAGGTAGAATCCCAAGTAACTGGACGGAGAATCCCAAACTCTTGAGGAGCAAGAGGCCAAGTTGCTTCCAGGGGTGAGTTTGCCTTCTAGAAGACACACAACAGATGTCCTTTTACCACCTGGCTGTCATTTTCCCCTTCCTCCACTGCCCAGAGCAGCAGCTTTCTACACGTCAAGCACCACAAATTTCAGAAGCAGCCAAGATTTCTGATAAGCTGACTTTGAAAGCAGAATCCAGTTCCAGAGAAGAAAGTGAGAGAGTAAAGAAGAAATTGCTGGGGGAGTAAATGGCTCTGATCCAAGAGGAGCCTCCTGTAATCACAAATCACATTTACTCTAAATCCATGATGTTAAATCCCCATTGGCATGCAGGCCTATGGAGTGTGTGTGCTGAACTGAACTGAATGGGACAATCATACCAGATGGGGTGAGGAACAGAACTGGGCCAATCCAACTGGAGCTGAATGGAAAAGCTTTTTTTTTTTTTTTTTTTTTTTTTTTTTTGCGGTACGCGGGCCTCTCACTGCTGTGGCCTCTCCCGTTGCGGAGCACAGGCTCCGGACGCGCAGGCTCAGTGGCCATGGCTCACGGGCCCAGCCGCTCTGCGGCATGTGGGATCTTCCCGGACCGGGGCACGAACCCGTGTCCCCTGCATCGGCAGGCGGACTCTCAACCACTGCGCCACCAGGGAAGTCCGGAAAAGCATTTTTGAGGGATGACAGGAGCCTGCCTACTCAAGTCAATCTCCAACCCAATGACTAGTGCTCTACTCCCTATTCTCCAAAATGTTCCCTGCATGATCAGCTTTTACTGTCCTCATTTTCACTATTTGAGCCAGACTTTTTCTGGGGTGTTCTGTTGCTGAGCCGTATCACAGAATGACATACAGAGACCAAGGTGAAGAAGCTAGTTAGCAGGAATGATCCAGAAACACTGATCCAGAGAGTAGGAGACAGTCTGCAGATTAGGGAAAGGAGCGGGTGGGCCACAGGGCAGAGAAGCCAGATCACTGAGACACATCACTGAAAAGACTAGATCACATGGGCGATCAGAGAGACAAGCTGAGGGGCAAGCAAAGCCCTCAGAAAAGAAGCACAGGACGGGCCTGTCTTGGCTCAAGCCACAATGACATTGCATGTAGGCTGGCAGCATTCTTCCTGTATGTGGTGAGGGCTAGCATCCTTCATGAGGCTGGGCACAGGTTTTCAAAGCCTTCAGATGATGCCACATAGCTTTCACCCTTTCTCTGGTCAGCAATTTACATTTCTGTATTAACGTTACAATTCTGAAGAGACCAGCTGACAGAGTTAGAAGAATATAGACTCTGAGGCTTGGCAGACCTGGGTTCAAACCCCAGTTCCACCCCTTGCTAGCTGTGGAACCCTGAGCAGTTTAATTAGCTTCAATGAACTTCCATGTGCGTTGGTGATAATATCATCTCACGCAGATATTGTGAGGAATAAATGAGATCACACATGTAAAGTGTGTGTGATAAAATGTAGGTATTACTAATATTAACAATAATCTTCTCAGATTCTACATACCCCCAGGCATTGTTACAATCCCCCACCCCTTCTACAGCCCCCAAATCTTACCCCCAGATCTTCCTCAGGAAACAGTTGGAAATGGCTGTCTGAGAATGTGTGTGTGCATTTCTGTATAGCCCGAAAAAGGCCTTTGCAAACTAGTGCCTGAGTTGGAATAGGAAGGGGGAGTTTTGAGGTTTTTTCTTTTGAAATTACATGAATACATCCTCACTGTGAGAATATATAACAAGTAAGAAGTATTCAAAGTAAATCATGATGGTCTCTCTTCACCCCCCATCAATCCCACTGCCCACCTCACAGCTATTCACTCACTGTTAACAATCTCCTCTCTATACATTTAGCTGAGGTTTGGGGTTTTATTTTCATAAGTGGGTTCAGACTCTACATATTGACGTGTGACTTGATTTATCGACCAACAACATGTCTTGGAGGTCTCTCTGTGTCAGGACATATAAACCCATCCCATTCTTTTCACACCACTGCATAATATTTCACAGTAATGGATGTACCAGTCTACTCATTCAGGAAGAGATATTAAAGTCCTGGGCAAGATGCAGCTAAACCATCACCGGCAGATGGCTGGTCTAGGCACCATGAGAAATCAGGTGTAACTTGTCTTGAATATCTTCCTAGAGCTCCTCTCCCATGAGCCTGGCTCCAAAGCCAGGCTCTGTTGAAGCCTGGCATCTCCTGCACTCCCATTCCAGCTGAAACCTGTGGCCCTTTGTCCCGTTCCCTAGGGGTGGATGAAGCGCCCTGTTGCATCCTTGGTGACAGCTCACTGTGACCAGCCTTTAATGCATTCGTTATAGGATAGTTTGACTGGAGAATAAGCCCTTTCATTCTTCCCTTTCTCAACCCTAGCTTGTTTGCCTTGTCAATGCTCCACACTGGAGACTCAGAGTCCTCAGTCTGCTCCAGGACTGTAAGGACCAGCAACCAACCTCCCAGGAAGGAGCCATGTTCTCTGTGGCTATGATCTAGGACACACAGCTGAGACCAGGTGGTGGTGTGGGAAAGGGGGTTGAAAATACCAAGGGAAACACAGAGATGGGGGTAGCTAAGAATGAAGGGAGAGAGCTAAGGGAGACTCTTGGAGGCCCATCAAAAACAGATTGTGTAGGGAGTGAAAGACAATTCAGTGGGAATAATGATGTTTTGCACCACTGCAGAATCTCCTTCTAAGGCCCTCCTGACAGGTGGGCATTCATCGTTTACTTGCATACTTCCAATGACAGAGAGCTCACTATTTTCCAAGGATGCCTAAATTAGTTTGAATCAGCGTGTGGGTTCCTGAGACAGAAAACAGGAAAGTGTTAACGGCTAAAAGAAAACAAACAACTGTCTAGGATATGAGCAAAGGAAAAGTAGACTGAGAAGAGCATCTGTTGGGGATGGAGGGAAAAGAGACCTGGGCAGCAGAGAATACTGGTGCAATAGGCAGAATAATGGTCCCCACACCACCAAACATGTGCACATCCTAATCCCCAGAACCTATGAGTATTTTACCTTACATGACAAAAGGCACTTTGCAGATGTGATTAAGGATCTTAATATGGGGAGGATATCATGGATATCCGGGTAGACTCAGAGTAATCACAGGGCCCTTTAAAAGAGGGAGGCAGAAGGGTAAGAGTCAGAGGAGGAGATGTGATTATGGAAGCAGAGGTCTGAGTGATGTGCCATGAGCCAAGGAATGTGCTCAGCTTCTAAAAGCTGAAAAAGACAAGGAAATTATTCCCCGCTAGAGGCTCCCGAAGGAATGCAGCCCTACCAACACCTTGATTTGAGCCTGTGGGACCAGTTTGGGACTTCTGATCTTGAGAACTAAGATAATAAATTTGTGTGGTTTAAGCCGCTGTGTTTGTGGTAGTTTGTTACAGCAGCAAAATGAAACTAATACAACCAAGCACCTGACAGTAGGAGAGAGGAAAGGACAACCTTACCATGCCTACAGATCACCTGGATATCTTGTTCAAATGCAGACTCTGCATCAGTAAGTCTTGGGCAGGGCCTGAGATTTGCATTTCTACCAAGCTGTCAGGTCATACCAATGTTCCTGATCTGATACACCCTTTGATTAACAAGAGGATAGAAGAAAATCAAGAAAAATACCTGTGTAACATTTTACTGTTCATAAAGCCTTTTTGCATCCATCATATCTCATTTTTATCATACCCACGACACTGAGAGGTAGGTATTATTGTCCCCATGTCACACATGAGGAAGCCAAAGCCAAATCAGAGAGGTGAAGTCATTTGTCCACACAAAAGCACAGAAATAGCGTCAGGCTGGCCCCCAGGTGCCCTGACTCCAGAGCCTGTGCTTCTGCCATTTGACAGTGGTTCCCACCCCTGGCTGAATATTAGAATCACCTGCAGACCTTTTAAAACTCCAGATGCAGAGGTCAAATCCCAGACTAATGACATCAGAATCCCTTGGTGTGTGACCCAAACACCACTAGTTTTGGAATCAACAAGTGATTCCACTGCACAGCGAAGGCTAAGAACTGTTTCACTAGAGCATTTCACTAGAGCAGCACCAGCATCAGCATCACCTGGGAGCTTGTTAGAAATGCAGATTCTTGGGCCCACCCCAGAACTAACACATTCAAAACTCTGGAGGTGAGGCTCAAGAATCTGGGTGTTAACCAGCCCTCCAGGGGATTCTGATGCACTCTTGAGTTTTAGCATGGGTTTGAAAAGGGCCACCTTGACTCCACACATAGAGTCAAGGGCTGGGGAAACAAACGCACACATTAGATGCAGGTATAAAATTAGGCCAGGTGCTAAGTGACTGAAACTAGCCTCCTAATGGATGTACCAAAGAATAAAAACAGTTCTCAGGTTGGCAACCAGAATACCAAGTCCCCACGCCACAACCTTTCTGATCCTTTGTAAGAGAGACATCTGCCAAAGGCCCTCTCAGACTGTCAAAACATCCTGGAATATAATATTTGCTTCCAACTCTGCACCTTGCTCTTCACTCCCTCACTTAAAACACTAACCTTTCCCATTTGTGCTCTGACCTGAACTGAGTAAACAAGCTTCTCACCACTCTTCTCCCCACCCCTCTCTTCTTGGTATCCAAGATGAGAGTAGCAGGCAAAAGGTTAGTTCTAATGTACCTGAGCAAATGGATATACAATCTAAAATAGCAGTGAGCTACACAGCCGCCCTCCCTGGGCCCATCTCACCTGCCTCAGCAACACTGCCGCCCTTTGGCCTAACTCTATCCCAGGAAAATGGAAAATTCCACAACCAAACATTAGAGTAGATACTTTCCAGAATGGAGCTCACCTCCCCTTCTCCTGTCCCAGAGATACCTCAAGTCTACAGGATCAAGAAAAACAAGGCTAATATGATCCTGCAATCACACTCCTGGGCATATATTCAGAGAAAACTCTAATTCGAAAAGATACATGGACCCCAATGTTCACTGCAGCACCATTTACAATAGCCAGGACATGGAAGCAACTTAAATGTCCATCGACACATGAATGGATAAAGAAGCTGTGGTACATACATACAATGGAATATTACTCAGCCATAAAAAAGAATGAAATAATGCCATTTGCAACAACATGGATGGACCTAGGGATTATCACACTAAGTGAAGTAAGTCAGAAAGAGAAAGACAAATACCATATGATATCACTTATATGTGGAATCTAAAATATGACACAAATGAACTTATCTACAAAACAGAAACAGACTCACAGACATAAAGAACAGACTTGTGGTTGCTAAGGGGGAGGGAAGGTGGGGAAGGGAGGGATTGGGAGTTTGGGATTAGCAGGTGCAAACTACTATGTATAGGATGCATAAACAAGGTCCTACCATACAGCATAGGGAAATATATTCAATACCCTGCAATAAACCATAATGGAAAAGAATGTGAAAAAGAACATGTATATATGTATAACTGAGTCAATTTGCTGTACTGTAGAAATTAACACAACATTGTAAATCAACTATACTTCAATAAAGTAATTTTTTTAAAAAAAAGAAAGGCAAAGCTACAGGATCGAGAAAGTAGAATGCAGGGAATTTCCTGGTGGTACAGTGGTTAGGACTTCACACTTCCACTGCAGGGGGCATGGGTTCAATCCCTGGTCAGGGATCCTGCATGCCTCACGGTGTGGCCTAAAATTAAAAAAGAAAGAAAGAAAGAAAGAAAGTACAAGACTGGCAGCCACAACTCATGACCAGAAACATGGTCCAACATAATGCAGAAAAAGTTCTCAGTGAGTATACCCAATAGACAGCAGCTCTCGACAGGGAGTAGGCTCTATTCTAAACTGAATGACAGCTAGTAACAATTCTGTTTTGCTTTTCCTGCCCTTCTGAATCCTCAATTAATCAAGTTCTGAGGGATGAGAAATAGGGAACCAGCACACCCTATTTGAAAGAATTAGAATCTGAGGTGTTAGGAAACAACAGGTATAGCTGATTCACTTTGTTACAAAGTAGAAACTAACACACCATTGTAAAGCAATTATACTCCAATAAAGATGTAAAAAAAAAAAATATATATATATATATATATATACATACACTACCAAATGTAAAATAGATAGCTAGTGGGAAGCAGCCGCATAGCACAGGGAGATCAGCTCGGTGCTTTGTGACCACCTAGAGGGGTGGGATAGGGAGGGTGGGAGGGAGGGAGACACAAGAGGGAAGAGATATGGGGATAGATGTATATGTATAGCTGATTCACTTTGTTATAAAGCAGAAACTAACACACCATTGTAAAGCAATTATACTCCAATAAAGATGTTAAAAAGAAAAAAAAAGAAAGAGCCTAAGCGTGTAGTAACTCCCCTGAAAGTATGCTGGACCCTAAAATAGCTTGTCTGCCCCACTTCCCACTTCAACTGATTATGATCATCTTGCTTGATTAAAAGCAGACATAATAGTAACTGAGGATTTGTTATTAAGCAAATGCTTAATTAAACTGAGATTAGTTGTTAAGCTAGAACTTGAGGCTTAGGAAGAAAAGAAGTGGACATCTAAGATCAAGCTATGGAGAAAGAAAAAGTGTGATTAGAATCAATTATATATTCTGCCAGACGGAAGACCTGATGAATGTCCGAGTCTCTCTAAACAAAGTCCTTGAAACATCAGTGAAGGGAGAGAGCCTGGCGAGACAACGGGCAGCAGGTACTTGGGAGTTGTCTAGTAACTTGGTGGTGGGAGGAGGGACTAGCTCAGGACCCAGGGAGACATCTGCGCTGGGATTGCTGCCTTCAGAGAGTTGGAGAGGCAAGAGGCTGAGGACTGAAAACGAGACGGGGCGTGATTCTCAGTGACCAGCAGTATCCCAAAGAAAGGAAGCTGCCGGCCTGGACTGCCAGCGATGGCCGGCACTACGTTGCAGCTCTGAACCCACCGCTCTGCCTCCCCACCGTGAGAATTTGAGCTGGAGAGCCAGCATGCCCTGGTGAGTGGAAATACTGCCACTTCAAGACATGGAGTCATCTTTCTCATTTGGAGTGATCCTTGCTATCCTGGCCTCCCTCATTATTGCTGCTAATGCCCTAGTGGTCATGGCTGTGCTGTCGTTGATCCACAAGAATGATGGTGTCGGTCTCAGCTTCACCTTGAATTTGGCTGTGGCTGACACCTCGCTTGGCCTGGCCATCTCTGGCCTAGTCACAGACCAGCTCTCCAGCACGGCTCGGCCCACACAGAAGACCCTGTGCAGCCTTCGGATGGCATTTGTCACTTCTTCTGCAGCTGCCTCTGTCCTCACGGTCATGCTGATTGCCTTTGACAGGTACCTTGCCATCAAGCAGCCCCTCCGCTATTACCAGATCATGAATGGGCTCATGGCCAGGGCCTGCATTGCCGGGCTGTGGTTGGTGTCTTACCTCATTGGCTTCCTCCCACTCGGGGTCCGCGTATTCCAGCAGACCACCTACAAGGGGCCCTGCAGCTTCTTCGCTGTGTTTCACCCGCGCTTCGTGCTGACCCTCTCCTGCGTTGGCTTCTTCCCAGCCCTGCTCCTCTTTGTCTTCTTCTACTGTGACATGCTCAAGATTGCTTCCATGCACAGCCAGCAGATCCGCAAGACGGAGCATGCGGGAGCCCCGGCCGGGGCTCACCGGCCCCCACGGACCCCCAGTGACTTCAAGGCTGTCCGCACTGTGGCCGTTCTCATTGGCAGCTTCACTCTGTCCTGGACCCCGTTCCTTATCACTAGCATTGTGCAGGTGGCCTGCCAGGAGTGCCACCTCTACCCAGTGCTGGAACGGTACCTGTGGCTGCTTGGTGTGGGCAACTCCCTGCTCAACCCACTCATCTATGCCTATTGGCAGAAGGAGATACGGCAACAGTTCTCCCAGATGGCCCTGGGAATGAAGAAGGGGCTCGCCGCATTCCTCCTCCTTCTCTCAGCCAGGGATGGTGGCCCACAGGGGCCCAGGGAAAGTGCCCGTCACATCACCACCATCTCCCACTCAGAGCTTGACGGCTAAGATGGTAAGGGCAGACAAGTTTCAAAGTGCCCCTCTCTCCCTTCTCAGAGCCCCAGCTAGGAGACCAGGTGGAGCTAGGGAAAAGAGAGCACTTGCTTCCAGCAACTGACCACCCCCTGCACCTCCTTACCTCAGACTGAGAGGTAACTAAGGCAGGGTGCTGACTTCCCTCTATAATCAGCTTCCCCATTTGCAAATCTCCATTCCTCCCTGCCCTTCTTTTGCAATGAGTCTGTTTCTCCTGTAGAGGTATACTGACTTAAAGCAAGAAGTGTACTACTGGAAAGATGCTTAAACTCAAATCTTATTTTTGAATACACTAGAGCAGCACTGTCTAACAGAAGTCTAATGCAAGCCACCTATGTAATCTTAAATGTTCTAGTAGTCATGTTAAAAAGGTAAAAAAAAAAAAGAAGCAGGCGAAAATAATGTTTCATTTAACTCAATATATCTAAAACATTAATTCAACATGCAATCAGTATAAAAGATCATTACCCTATGTTTTTCATGCTAAATCTTTGAAGTCTGGTGTGTATTTTACCCTTATAGAATACCTCAATTCAAACTAGCCATGTGCCAATGCTCAAGAGCTACACGTGGCCAGTGGCTATCATATTAGAAAGCACAGCACTAGAGAAATAAGGTTCTGTTCTTTTTAACTGTGTACTACAGTGATTGCTTTGGTGAAATGAGGGGTCCTGCCCTCCCTGATGTAAATCAGACATTTTATGTAGTGAGGTTGTATGAATGTAGGAACCTGAATTAGATACTAAAGCTTGTCTTTTTCCACACTTCACGGTGTTCAAAACAGTGTTTCTTTGGCGAATCACCTGTCTTGTGATTATTTCTGCTGTTACCCCTCCAACCCACCACCTTCCTAACTCTGTGGTGCCCCTTCCCCTCAGTTGGCCTCTTATGTCACTTGTAGCTACTTGCTGATGACGATGCCAAACCACAGATTCTGAGACATTGAAAGGAAAGAAAGGGAAAAGAGGGGTAGGTACCAAAAAAGGCACTGCCAAGCCCTCCACACTGGACCCACTTTGCTCCTCAGAGATTGACCTTCTTCCATTTACTCCCAAATTTGCATTTTCCTAAGAAACTCAGTTGCATAAGAGGATGTCTCCAAAATGGCCCAGGAGACCAGCCTTATCCTGCTTTCTTGCAGGTACAGAAAATGACTGTTGGCAACTGGGAATTATACTCAGGCTCCCCCTGGGCAACCCTGGCAGCAGAAACTACAAGAATAGAGTGGGGAAGAAACCCAGGAACCACACTCAGCCTTCCTGAGCTTTCCCGTAACCCTTTCCACAACCTCCTGGTCTCCACAGTACATTCCTAGAGAGTTTGTCTCTTAAGGCCCTCAACTAGATTATCTCCCTAGAAAGCTGCTGAGTGGACAACAAAAAAGGGCAGAAGAAACCAAAACAGTATGAATTGATTTGTCTGGGATTTGGTACCAAACACAAACACAAATAGTAACTGGGTCTGGGGACAAAATTGAAAGCAGGCTCAAATCAATGCCCTCCTTACTGGTGGTTCAAAGCTTAATTTCCTGGCCTTGCTGCAAAGGACTGATCTTCCCAAGGTAACACAAGCAAAGTGGAATGGAAGCTAGTTACAGGAGAAAGGCAGGAGCTGAGGGGAGGCCAGCTGATTGTTGTGTTATGAGGTTCAGTCTAAAAAACCCTGCTATTCCTGGGAGTCAGTGTGCGCAGTGGGAAAATCACAGGCTTTGAAGTCCAACAGAGCAGTGTTCAAATTATGATTCAGTCATTCAAATTCTCAAGGCCACAGTTTCCTCATTTGTAAAATTGGGATGATAATGCCTACCTTATTTGGCTATAGTGACGATTAATTCAGACAATGCATATGAAAATGCCTAGTACACCACAGCACATTGTTAGTACTCAGAAAATGTTCTCTTCCTCTTCCTTAAAAAACCTAAAGAATAAAACATTCAGCTGATCAATTTAAGGGAATCCGTCACATCTGCAGACATTAGGAAAAATGAGTGATGAGAGGTGACTCAGGCTGGAAAAGACAAACATAAATCTAATACTTTAGCAGGATCAAGACAGAGCAGATATAAACAAGGCACTGTTACCATATTCTTGGGTTTAAGAGTAACCACAATTAAGAACACTGTGTTTAATAAGCCACCAAGAGCAGAGATACAGAATGCTATGCTAAAGAGTCTAATGGCTTTCTTTGACGCAGGCTCCTGTACAGATAAGGGAAGGCACTGGAGTGGAGACATTTAGATTTCATTCACACATCAAATGTTGTCTCCTGATGGACTTGCAGAGAAGCCAGATCCTGTTCAGCAATTTGATCAAAATAGCCAAAAAGATATTAAGGCCTTGTAAGACAGAATGTAGATCAATTGGTCCCATCTATAATTTCCATGAAAAGCTTATTGTGAATCCGTTAAAAAACATTGTGACATGACTAAGTTTTATACTAATTCCTTGGCTAGCTAATGTTATGTACAGCATACCTCCATTTCAGAGGGCTACCCTCATGAACAGTACACACAGCCCTCTGGACAGGGTCATTTTGAGTGGTTTCACAAATGTTAGAGGCAGGTTGCCCTGATCCACCAACACTCTCCTGCTTGTCCACATGACCAAAAAGCCCATCTCTGAGAGTTGGCCAGTCAGAGTTAGCCTTGGGATATCTTCTTCCTATATGGTGAAGTGTTTACTGGTTCACATGGGAAATGAACTTGTGACTCACTTGCTCAGTCACTGGCCAAACTAAACAGAGACCAGTGAAAACAGCAGGCTCAAGAGATACTTCAAGGACACACAGAACAAGAGGAAACATGGTGTTGACAGCTGGGCAATGAGAACAGCAATGGGCCCAAGGCCAGACCCAACCCCTTGCTGCCATCAGCCACTCACTTATTTTGTGACTCCTTCAGTACCTTCCATGTCATCCTTCAAATGGCTGACGGGTCTGGAATCTTCTCCTTTTAATTAATAAATCTTCATTTGTTATTTCTTGCAATCATATAAACTCAATGATGGTACCTACAAGTGTCAGCTGGCATTCATTCATTCATCTGTCCATCCATCTACCTACCCCACAAGCATTTACTGAGGGCTAGGTGCTAAAACTACTCCAGCTTTCCTGGATTTCTTTTAGAGCTATATATTGATGTATACATGATGTTCATTATGTTTTTTTCTGATTATAAAAGCAACTTTTTTCATTTTAGAAGTTTTTGAATATACAGAAAATCATAAAGTTACCCATAATTATACCACCCAGAGATGATCACTGTTATTTTCCTTCATCTGTTTTCTTCACTTAATATTGTATTGTGCTATTTTCCTATGTCATTAAGCTTTCTTCAAAAACATGAGTTCTAAGGGTTGCATGTTTTTCAACATGAGTATATAATATTTTAACCATTTTTCTATAGTTGTACGTTTATGTTATTTCCAATTTCTCACTGTTATAATACCACTGTAAATACCCTTGTATATAAATCTTTGACATGTCTGTTTAATCCCCTAAGATAAAATTCTCCAAAGTAGTATTACTAGGTCAAGGAGCATTAAACACTTATAAGAATTTTGATTCATACTTTTGCTGGCCTTTCTTGAAAGGTAATGTTTCCCTAGGATATTTGCTATGAGAAGTCACAAGTGAGCCATAAACGAGCAGACCACAGTGATATGAATATCTCAAAGAAATAAAAGTGCATGGCTTCCTGAAAGCATAAACCATACCAAGGGGGCTGACCAGTTTTTTTTTTAACAAAAGGAACCTGTTGCTATGCCCTACTGCTAGAGTTAATCTGCAAATCCAGAATTCTGGACTAACGGGACACAGCAGTCTAACAACACCCCTCACAGGACAACTGCATCATTGATACAGCATCGTGTGATATACAGATACCAATTTCAGTGTGTTTTCACTCTTAAAATCTTCTGATAGTGGCTTTGTGCAATACCATAAAATGCTAAATAGGCACGAGAATATGAAAATATGATCACATGGAGCCAGGAGCCAGGTCTTGATGCAGATGAAGCCTCGAAGCCATGGTCTCGCAGCCTTGCTGACCAGGAAATATGTGCTCCACCTAATGGATCCACTGTGGCAGGGTGAAGTGTGGGAGAGCTTAACATGCTACTAGCCAGCCATATGTTCACTGGATTTACAAGCTGTTGGGACCATAAGCAGCCACTGAGCTCAAAGAGCCCTCTCATGAGGAGTCCTAGAAACAACTAATGCAGCTGCTAAGGGTCTCAGAGTCTGTTTTAATGCACAAAGCAGCTCCTGTTTCTTTCAAAATGCCTTCTACACAATGGCGCGGGCAGAATTCATTTGCTCCAAAGCTCCAGAGGGACTAAAATCAGACCAAGAACCTGGGGGCTGGGGGGTTCTCTAATTTTTTAGGTTTCTTTTCATTTGGTGGATGTTACCCAATAGTTCCATGATTGAATTATCTTTCCCATTTAATATAATAAATCCATATTGGTTCCAGTTCTATCTCAACTGAGTTGACATTATGGCACTAAAAAGATGATGAACATGCTGAGATAACAGTCATTGGCCCAGTAAAATGCCATGCTGTCTTACAAAACTGTTCATTGTGCTTTTACCACTCATAATAGTTTTGCGGATTTGCCCACTGAGCCATCCGACAAATACTAAAGCACATCCTATGGAAGAGCAAACTGATGTCATCTCAGTCATCTCTGTCATCTCAGAGGTGGTTTAAAAAGTAAGAAAACTGAACCAAGAAATTAGAGCTGAATGGCTGTGAGGTTATTTCAAATGTGGAAAACGGGCTCATGATCCAAAATTCCAACTACCACTTTAAGATTACCAGGTCCCTTAGTAATCTTATGCAATGATGTGTTAAATTGTTTTTCTTATTTGCTAAATAAACGGGAGAGCCAAGGATGCATGAAGAGTGTTTATAATGAGTTAGGCACAGCCCCTAATACAACTGAATTCTGATGCTGATCTGAGACACTGGATAGAGAGAAGAGATATCCTTTACTGAAACCTCAGGAATTAAGATTAATGTGAGTGGCCATGCTAACTGAGAAGATATGAAGATCAAAAATATTATCCCTTAAGGGATATGTTTTAGTGAATAGAAAAGAAGTATTTATAATCAGGTTCTTAGAAGTTTAATCATTCCTCCCATAAATTTATAAGCCTAACAGCAGACTTCTTTGCACGGGAGGAAAGAGGGTGAGAAGTCTAGTCCCATGTTCAAATTACTCAATTTGAAATTAGTGAGATCTGGGACTTCCCTGGCAGTCCAGTGGTTAAGACTTCACCTTCCAATGCAGGGGGTGTGGGTCAGGGAGCTAAGATCCCACACGCCTCGGGGCCAAAAACCAAAACATAAAACAGAAGCAATATTGTAACAAATTCAATAAAGACTTTAAAAAAAAAGAAATCAGTGACATCTATTCTTCAATAAATAGCATTACATACAACAAGAACAAACTCCTGTGTGTATGGTATGCTCACTTAGACTGGGGAGGAAGAGGGGGCTAGTGAGGAAGGAGCTCATGGAGAAGAAAAGCCAACAAAGGAAACATAAGGAAGCAGTAGAAAGTGGAGAATAAGAAGAAAATGATATATTTGCAGTCACAGGTCTCCAGGAAAGTAATTTAAATCTAGTCTTACAGTTAAGTGTCAAAGAGTGATCAACCACAACGACCATTGACCTTCTTTCTCCCAGGGTGCTATAAAGACAGGGGAACTAATGAAATCAGTATTTTTTACTGCTTACCTGCCATAAACTTTAAGTGACCCTGGACAAGGCTAAGTCAGTACACCTCTAGCACGGTGATTATAAGCATGGGCTCATGACCCAGATGGCCTGGGTTAGAATCCTGGCTCTGCCATTTCCTAGGAATGAAGTTTTTACCTTTCTGTGCCTCAGTTCCTCACCTGAAAAATAAGAATAGTACCTATCTCATAGGGTCGTTGAAAGGATGTAAACAGTTTTATAAACATAATACACTTAAAACAGTATCTGGCACATAAAACCTTTATAAGCCACTTTGGAAGATAGTTTAGCAGTTTCTTACAAAACTAAACATATGCTTACCATACAATCCAGCAATTGCACTCCTTGGTATTTAACCAAATGAGCTGAAAACTTGTGTCCACATAAACGCCTGCAAATGAATATTTATAACAGCTTTATTCATAACTGCCAAAACTTGGAAGCAACCAAGACGTCCTTCCGTAGGTGAATGGATAAATATACTGTGGTACATTCAGAAAGAAAAAAGAGAAAATGAGCTATAAAGCCATGAAAAGACATGGAGGAACCTTAAGTATATATTACTAAGTGATATATACTTATATATAGTATAGCCCATATAAGCCTAAGAAGGTTACATACTGTTTGATTCCAACTATATGACACTCTGGAAAAAGCAAAACCATAGAGACAGTGAAATGATCAGTGGATTCTGGGGGTTTGGGGGAGAGGGAAGACTGAATAGGCAGAGCACAGAGGATTTTTAGGATAGTGAAACTATTCTGTATGATACTATAATGGTGCATACATGCCATTATACATTTGTCAAAACCCACAGGATGTATAACACTGAGAGTGAACCCTAATATAAATGATGGATGTGAACTGATAATGATGTGCCAATGTAGGTTCATTGACCGTAACAAATGAATCACCCTGGGTGAGGAATTTTGATCAAGGGGAAGCTGCATGTATGCGGGGGTAGGAGGTACACGGGAAATCTCTGTATCTTCCACACAATTTTGCTATGAATCTAAAACTTCTCTAAAAACTTAAGTCTATTAAAATTTATTTTGAAAAGGTAGTACTTTAGATTGACAATTAAGAAGACACTGTGGGGTGGCAGAATCTGACAACTATGTGCTGGCCTCAAATCTGCCATAATCAGGCTATGTGACTTAGGACAAATTTTCTTAGCTTTTCTGTACCCTATTTTGTCTACCTGTACAAAAAGGGGAGTAAAGCTCAGTGGGGCTTAACCTTGTTTAGGTTGCTCCCTTCCAGGCTACCCTCCACACAAGGATTATCTTCCTAAAAAATAAAAGCTGGTTATATTATTCTCTATTTTAAACTTCCTTTGCCTGGCCCCTCCCTCCAGGATAAAAGCCAAACTCTTTCTTAGGATATATAGAGACCCTTCACAATTTGACCCTTTTGGCCACACTATTCTAATTTCCTTTCATTCTAGCTCATATTTCTTTTTTTTTAATTAACATTACTTTTCTGTTTTCAAATCACCTTATTTTTTAAAAATATTTATTTATTTATTTAGGCTGCACCAGGTCTTTTTTTTTATTTAATTAATCTATTTATTTATTTTTGGTTGCGTTGGGTCTTCGTTGCTGCGCACAGGCTTTCTCTAGTTACAGCGAGTGGGGCTACTCTTGGTTGTGGTGTGCAGGCTTCTCACTGTAGTGGTTTCTCTTGTTGCAGAGCACGGGCTCTAGGCGCGTGGACTTCAGTAGTTGTGGCGCATGGGCTCGGTAGTTGTGGTGCACAGGCTTAGTTGCTCCGCGGCATATGGGATCTTCCTGAACCAGGGCTCGAACCCATGTCCCCTGCATTGGCGGGCGGATTCTTAACCACTGCGCCACCAGGGAAGCCCTGCACCGGGTCTTAGTTGCAGCATGTGGGCTCTTAGTTGTGGCATATGGACTTCTTAGTTGTGGCATGCATGCGGGATCTAGTTCCCCGACCAGGGATCGAACCCAGACCCCCTGCATTGGGAGTGCGGAGCCTTAGCTACTGGACCACCAGGGAAGTCCCTAGCCCATATTTCTTTACAAGTGCTTCACAAAGTGTAATCTAAGGATCACCCTCTGTCAAGTGCCTATGACAAAAGCAAATGCTTTTGCCCCAAATAAGGTTAGGATCTCAGGTGACAGGGTGCAAGAATCTACATTTTCACAAGATCTCCAGGTGATTCTGCCTCAGGTGGTATTTGAAAACCATAACCCTTTATTTCAGCCATGCTGAAATTTCCCCCATTCCCCTGCCTGGAATGTCCTTCCCTGCCTTATCTACCTGGTAACATCTGCTTTTTAGCACAACTGTCACCTCCACTATGAAGCCTTTGGCCAATCCCCTAGGTAATTGTTTCCTCCTCTGTGCTTCTACAGCACTTAGTTCATCTCTCAGACAGTACTTAGTACCTACTGTACTGTACTTAGTACCTACTTACATGTCTGTTTCTCCTACTATAATGTGACCTTGAAATCAGAGACTATGTTTTAATTTATTTTTACATCCCCAGCATCTAAGACATAATAGATAACAATAAATGTTTGTTGAACAAATGAATGAATGGATAAAGATGAAGAACTAAAGTATTCATCTCACAAATATTTGAGTGCCTACAATGTGGTAGGCACTGTTCTGGTACAAGAAAGTAGCCAGAACTTTTTGCCTGTAAGACAATTAGAACCCTGCACACAGGGTTCTATTTTAAGCCTCTTTTTAAGCCTTTAAGCATTTTATCTGTGGAAACTTCCAAATGAGCCCCTTGTTTGTTTATGCATTCTTTAGGATAGAACCACTTGTCTGATGTTTACAAGTGGCCTTATGACAATGAATGGCAATGGGAAAGCACAATGTACTTAGTCCATTCCCATAAATGTGCTTTGGGAGTCCAGACTCAACTTCATAGTCACCTTCTCTTTATTGCTTTCTGGAGAATATAATATAAAGATTTGGCAAATGAGAAAACAGTAAATGAAGACAAAGCCAAAGTTATTCTGCCAATAAATACTTTAATGAGAACCGAGGTCTGTAACATAAATAGCAGTAACTGCCCTGGCCTATGCCTTCTGCTCTAGCCCAAGTCTGGGGCTAACAAACTACATTTAACCCACATTTGAAGAGAAGGTCATTTTGAGTGTCTATCAGTATCCATCTTCACAGAAGATACCAATCTGGGGCCAGAGTCTCAGTGTTAATACTCCCTCTCAGGGAAAAGTTCACATGGCAACACAAACACATGAGCAATTTTGAACCATCCTATCGTTCTTCCATCAGGAGGGCCTTGGGAGACCAATGATTCAGTAAACACTTACAACTTTGTCAAAATACATTAGAACACAGAAAAAGGGAAAAGAAGAGTAGAAAGGTTGGCAGGGCTTGACTCACATATATTCAGTCCTTAGATTTGAAGCCTCTTGAGCTGCTCATATGTAATAAAAAACTGAAGAGTAAGTCATGGAAGATCACTGGGATGATACTGAAAGTCAAACCCGGTTCTAAAATTGTGCATTGCATTCTCTTAAATTGAGGTACTTAGTCTGTGCTATTCTAAGTTGCATTTGCTTAAAAGTCTTTTTTAAAACAATATCTAGCAAATCAAGCATGTGTTGAGTGCCCACCAAGTGCCAATTTTGATTGCTGGCATTTAGCAATATAAACATATTAAAATTCTAACATATTTATATTCTTCAGGGGCAAACAGGCCATACATACACACACACACACACACACACACACACACACACACACACACACACACACACAAATATCCAAGAACATCAATGACATATAATTCAGTGCTAGAGTAACTGTTACAGACATTAGGCGATCAGAGGAATCCCAAGGAGGGAGGGAGATACTATCTCCATTAACCTATAGACTCCACAAGGGCAAGGATTACTTTTCAACCCTGAAGTGCTCACCACTGTACAAACACCACCACACACACTATCCAACTCATGGCTCTTCCCATAGGAGGCACTCAAACACAGCTAAAGGAAGGAGGGTCATCCATGAGGAAAGAGCCCTGCTTCGCTCTGGATTCTTTTGCTCTATGAGTGTTTTCTGTCTTATTATTTCCCCAGCTATTTTAGTCATACACTTAGGGGTAGGAAATATGGATTACCTCAGCATGGACCTTCCTGTGGACACCTCCTAGCAGGGTTTCCCAAAACTTCCTAGCCCCTTCCAGATTTGGCTGTGTTTGTTGTTGTTGTTTGTTTTAAAGAGGAAAAGAAACTTTGGCATTTCTTTTCTAATCCCTTTAGTTTGTATTAGACTCCAACTGAAAGCCATTTCTGTACTTAGTTCCACCCGCAGTGGTCACCATTAGAATGCTTGAGTAGATTCTCACTTGCCTAAAGGCTTCAATAATCAAATTTTCCTTCCTATAGCCTAGAATTACCTGGGAGCTTGAAGCACGTACTTCCATTCTCATGTTCCAAAAGGATACAATGATGTTCCAGGGTCCAAGTCGAAGCCAGTTTGGCCAAAATCCTTTATAGAGTGCAAAAAAGCCCTCATGTTTCCACATCTGACGGAAAGATATAATAAAAAAAATGAGTGAATTCTCCTTACACTTTACATCTGACAATTATTTTTATTTTAGTACTCATCTTCCATGCCCCTCCCCAACAACTTAGGATCCATGAATGGTCCTTTTTCTAAAGACATACATTTTGTGTTCTAAATCCACCCACCCACTCATTCAACAAATATTTACTAAGGACCTACAATATGCAAAGTACTCTTCTCCATGTTGGGATAATAGTAATAATAGTAAACAAGAGAGAAAGTGTCTGTGTTAGCCAGCCTCCAAGATGGCCCCCGATGAAAGCCAACTCCAGTTATTCACACCCTTGTGTAGTCCCTCCCACAACATATCAGGATTGGTCTGTGTCACCAATAGAGTATGGCAGTAGTGAATGTACGTCACTGCCAATGCTATGCTATAAAAGACGTTTTGTATATTATAAGGTTTTGCCTTGTTCTGTCTTTGATCGTTTACTCTGGAGGAAGCCAGCTGCCATGTCATGAAGAGAAGCCCATGTGGTGAGAGACTAAGCCCTCCAGCCAACAGCCAGAGAGGAACAAAGCCTTCCTGCTGACAACTACATGAGTGATCCTTGAAGCAGATGTCCCAGCCCCAGTCAAGCCTTCAGATGATTTCAACCCTAGCTGACATCTGAACTATTACCTCATGAGAGAGCCTAAGCTGAAATCATTCAGCTAAGCTGCCTCTGAATTCCTAACCCACAGAAACTGTGACATAATAAATGCACGTTGTATTAAGGCACTGAGTTTTGGAGTAATTTGTTACACAGCCACAGATAACATACATTCCCTGCCCTCATGGAGTGCATACTCTAGTGGAGCTGACAAACGAATACATAAATTGATATATATTATATTCACAAATAATAAGTACTAATAAGACAACTAAAGCAGAGTAGGGGAAGAGGAGTTGGGCAAGTCACTGTCCTTCTCTGAATCTGTTTCATCACTGTAAATTCTGTGTATGTAATGCCATGGATGACCTCATGTGAATGACCAGAGGATTAGACGAGGAATAGTGTAAAATGCTTTAAGTTTTCTGTTTTATACACTGTAGGTCCTACATACGCCAACTGAGTGGTTATTAGAATTAAATGACACAGAGATTGGTTCAAGATGGCAGAATAGAAGGACATGCGCTCACTCCCTCTTGCGAAAGCACCAGAATCACAACTAACTGCTGAACAATCATAGACAGGAGACACTGGAACTCACTAAAAAAGACACCCCAAAGACAAAGGAGAAGCCGCAATGAGATGGTAGGAGGGGTGCAATCACAATAAAATCAAATCCCATAACTGCTGGTTGGGTAACTCGCAAACTGGAGAACACTTATATCACATAAGTCCACCCATTGGAGTGAAGGTTCTGAGCTCCACGTCAGTTCCCAACCTGGGGATCCAGCAATGGGAGAAGGAATTCCTAGAGAATCAGACTTTGAAGCCTAGCGGGATTTGACTGCAGGACTTCGACAGGACTGGGGGAATCATAGAGACTCCACTCTTGGAGGGCACACACAAAGCAGTGTGCGCATCAGGGTCCAGGGGAAGGAGCAGTGACCCCATAGGAGACTGAACCAGACCTACCTGCTACTGTTGGAGGGTCTCCTGCAGAGGCGGGGAGTGGCTGTGGCTCACCGTGGGGACAAGGACACTGGCAGCAGAACTTCTGGGAAGCACTCCTTGGCGTGAGCCCTCCCAGAGTCCACCATTAGCCCAACCAAAGAGCCGGGTAGGCTCCAGTGCTGGGTCGACTCAGGTCAAACAACCAACAGGGAGAGAACCCAGCCCCACCCATCAGTAGACAAGTGGATTAAAGTTTTACTGAGCTCTGCCCACCAGAGGAACAGCCAGCTCTACCCACCACCAGTCCTTCCCATCAGGAAGCTTGCACAAGCCTCTTAGATAGCCTCATCCGCCAGAGGGAAGACAGCAGAAGCAAGAAGAACTACAATTCTGCAGCCTATGGAAGGAAAACCACATTCACAGAAAGATAGACAAAATGAAAAGGCAGAGGACTTTGTACCAGATGAAGGAATAAGACAAAACCCCAGAAAAACAACTAAAAGAAGTGGAGATAGGCAACCTTCCAGAAAAAGAATTCAGAATGATAGTGAAGATGATCCAGGACCTCGGAAAAAGAATGGAGGCAAAGATCGAGAAGATGCAAGAAATGTTTAACAAACACCTAGAAGAATTAAAGAACAAACACCTAGAAGAATTAAAGAACAAACAAAGAGAGATGAACAATACAATAACTGAAATGAAAAATACACTAGAAGGAATCAATAGCAGAATAACTGAGGCAGAAGAATGGATAAGTGACCTAGAAGACAGAAATGATGGAATTCACTGCTGTGGACCAGAATAAAGAAAAAGAATGAAAAGAAATGAAGACAGCCTAAGAGACCTCTGAGACAACATTAAACACAACAACATTTGCATTATAGGGGTCCCAGAAGGAGAAGAGAGAGAGAAAGGATCCGAGAAAATACTTGAAGAGATTATAGTCAAAAAATTCCCTAACATGGGAAAGGAAATAGCCACTCAAGTCCAGGAAGCGCAGAGAGTCCCAGGCAGGGTAAACCCAAGGAGAAACATGCCGAGACACATAATAATCAAATTGACAAAAATTAAAGACAAACAAAACTTACTGAAAGCAACAAGGGAAAAATGACAAATAACATACAAGGGAACTCCCATAAGGTTAACAGCTGATTTCTCAGCAGAAGCTCTACAAGCCAGAAGGGAGTGGCATGGTGTATTTAAAGTGATGAAAGGGAAGAAACTATAATGAAGATTACTCTACCTGACAAGGATCTCATTCAGATTTGATGGAGAAATCAAAGGCTTTACAGACAAGCAAAAGCTAAGAGATTCAGCATCACCAAACCAGCTCTACAACAAAAGCGAAAGGAACTTCTCTAAGTGGGAAACACAATAGAAGAAAAGGAACTACAAAAAAGAACCCATATAGCACAGGGAGATTAGCTCGGTGCTTTGTGAGCACCTAGAGGGGTGGGATAGTGAGGGTGGGAGGGAGACGCAAGAGGGAGGAGATACGGGGATATATGTATATGTATAGCTAATTCATTTTGTTACAAAGCAAACTAACACCATTGTAAAGCAATTTTACTCCAATAAAGATGTTAAAAAAAAGAAACCAATAACAATTAAGAAAATGGTAATAGGAACATACATATCGATAATTACCTTAAACGTGAATGGATTAAATTCTCCAACCTAAAGACACAGGCTAGCTGAATGGATACAAAAACAAGACCCATATATATACTGTCTACAAGAGACCCACTTCAGACCTAGGGACAAATACAGACTGAAAGTGAGTGGATGGAAAAAGATATTCCATGCAAATGGAAATCAAAAGAAAGCTGGAGTAGCAATACTCATATCAGATAAAATAGACTTTAAAATAAAGAATGTTACAAGAGACAAGGAAGGACACTACATAATGATCAACGGATCAATCCAAGAAGAAGATATAACAATTATAAATATCTATGCACCCAACATAGGAGCACTGCAATACACAAGGCAACTGCTAACAGCTATAAAAGAGGAAATCAACAGTAACACAATCATAGTGGGGGACTTTAACACCTCACTTACACCAATGGACAGATCATCCAGACAGAAAATTAATAAGGAAACACAAGCTTTAAATGACACAACATACCAGATAAATTTAATTGATATTTACAGGACATTCCATCCAAAAACAGCAGATTACACTCTCTTCTCAACTGCACATGGAACATTCTGAAGGATAGATCACATCCTGGGTCACAAATCAAGCCTTGGTAAATTTAAGAAAATAGAAATCATATCAAGCATCTTTTCCGACCACAAAGCTATGAGATTAGAAATCAATTACAGGGGAAAAAATGTAAAAAACACAAACACATGGAGGCTAAACAATATGCTACTAAATAACCAAGAGATCACTGAAGAAATCAAAGAGGAAATTAAAAAATACCTAGAAACAAATGACAAGGATAACACGATGACCCAAAACTTACAGGATGCAGCAAAAGCAGTTCTAACAGGGAAGTTTATAGCAATACAATCCTACCTCAGGAAACAAGAAAAATCTCAAATAAACAACCTAAACTTACACCTAAAGCAATTAGAGACAGAAGAACAAAAAACCCCTTAAGTTAGCAGAAGGAAAGAAATCATAAAGATCAGACCAGAAATAAATTAAAAAGAAATGAAGGAAACAATAGTAAAGATCAATAAAACTAAAAGCTGGTTATTTGAGATGCTAAACAAAATTGATAAACCTTTAGCCAGACTCATCAAGAAAAAGGGAGAGGACTCAAATCAGTAGAATTAGAAATGAAAAAGGAGAAGTTACAACAGACACCGCAGAAATACAAAGCATCATAAGAGACTACTACAAGCAACTCTATGCCAATAAAATGGACAACCTGGAAGAAATGGACAAATTCTTAGAAAGATATCACCTTCCAAGACTGAACCAGGAAGAAACAGAAAATATGAACAGACCAATCACAAGTAATGAAATTGAAACTGATTGAAAATCAACCAACAAAGAAAAGTCCAGGACCCGATGGCTTCACAGGCGAATTCTATCAAACATTTAGAGAAGAGCTAACACCCATCCTTCTCAAACTCTTCCAAAAAATTTCAGGAACACTCCCAAACTCATCCTATGAGGCCACCATCACCCTGATACCAAAACTAGACAAAAATGCTACAAAAAAAAAGAAAGTTATAGGCCAATATCACTCATGAATACAGATGCAAATATCCTCAACAAAATACTAGCAAACAGAATCCACAGCACATTAAAAGGATCATACACCATGATCAAGTGGGATTTATCCCAGGGATGCAAGGATTCTTCAATATATGGAAATCAATCAATGTGATACACCATATTAACAAACTGAAAAATAAAAACCATATGTTCATCTCAATAGATGCAGAAAAAGCTTCTAACAAAATTCAACACCCATTTTTGATAAAAACTCTCCAGAAAGTAGGCATAGAGGGAAACTACCTCAACGTAATAAAGGCCATATATGACAAACCCACAGCAAAGATCATTCTCAATGGTGAAAAACTGAAAGCATTTCCTCTAAGATCAGGAAAAAGACGGGGATGTACACTCTCGCCACTATTATTCAACACAGTTTTGGACATCCTAGCCACGGCAATCAGAAGAAAAAATAAAAGGAATACAGATTGGAAAAGAAGAAGTAAAACTGTCACTGCTTGCAGATGACATGATACTATACATACAGACTCCTAAAGATGCCACTAGAAAACTACTAGAGCTAATCAATGAATCTGGTAAAGTTGCAGGATACAAAATGAATGCACAGAAATCTCTTGCATTCCTAGGCACTAATGAAAAATCTGAAAGAGAAATTAAGGAAACATTCCCATTTACCACTGCAACAAAAATTATAAAATACCTAGGAATAAACCTACCTAAGGAGACAAAAACCTCTATGCAGAAAACTATAAGACACTGGTGAAAGAAATTAAAGATGATACCAACAGATGGAGAGATATACCATGTTCTTGGATTGGAAGTATCAATATTGTGAAAATGACTATACTACCCAAAGCAATCTACAGATTCAATGCAATCCCTATCAAATTACCAATGGCATTTTTTACAGAACTACAACAAAAAATCTTAAAACTTGTATGGAGACACAAAAGACCCCCAATAGCCAAAGCAGTCTTGAGGGAAAAACATGGAGCTGGAGGAATCAGACTCCCTGACTTTAGACTATACTACAAAGCTAGAGTAATCAAGACAATATGGTACCAGCACAAAAACAGAAAGACAGATCAATGGAACAGGATAGAAACCCCAGAGATAAACCCATGCACCTATGGTCAACTAATCTATGACAAAGGACGCAAGGATATACAGTGGAGAAAAGACAGTTTCTTCAATAAGTGGTGCCGGGAAAACTGGACAGCTATATGCAAGAGAAGGAAATTAGAACACTCCCTAACACCATACACAAAAATAAACTCAAAATGGATTAAAGAGCTAAATGTAAGACCGGACACTATAAAACTCTTAGAGGAAAACATAGGAAGAACACTCTTTGACATAAATCACAGCAAGATCGGTTTTGATCCACCTCCTAGAGTAATGGAAATAAAAACAAAAATAAACAAATGGGACCTAATGAAACTTCAAAGCTTTTGCACAGCAAAGGAAACTACAAACAAGATGAAAAGACAACCCTCAGAATGGGAGAAAATATTTGCAAACAAATCAACAGACAAAGCCTTAATCTCCAAAATATATAAACAGCTCATGCAGCTCAATATTAAAACAACAAACAACCCAATCCAAAAATGGGCAGAAGACCTAAACAGACATTTTTCCAAAGAAGACATACAGATCTCCAAGAAGCACATGAAAAGCTGCTAACATCACTAATTATTAGAGAAATGCAAATCAAAACTACAATGAGGTATCACCTCACACCATTTAGAATGGGCATCATCAGAAAATCTACCAACAACAAATGCTGGAGAGGGTGTGGACAAAAGGAAACCTCCGGGCTTCCCTGGTGGCACAGTGGTTGAGAGTCCGCCTGCCAATGCAGGGGACACGGGTTCGTGCCCCGGTCCAGGAAGATCCCACATGCCACGGAGCAGCTGGGCCCATGAGCCATGGCCGCTGAGCCTTCGCGTCCAGAGCCTGTGCTCTGCAACGGGAGAGGCCACAACAGTGAGAGGCCCACGTACCGCAAACAAAAAAAAAGGAAACCCCCTTGCACTGTTGGTGGGAATGTAAATTGATACAGCCACTATGGAGAACAGTATGGTGGTTCCTTTAAAATCTAAAACTAGAACTACCATATGACCCAGCAATCCCACTCCTGGGCATATACACAGAGAAAACCATAATTCAAAAAGACACATGCACCCCAGTGTTCATTGCAGCACTATTTACAATAGCCAGGTCATAGAAGCAACCTAAATGCCCATCAACAGATGAATGGATAAAGAAGATGTGGTACATATATACAATGGAATATTACTCAGCCATAAAAAGGAACGAAATTGGTAGAGACGTGGATGGATCTAGAGACGGTCATACAGAGTCAAGTAAGTCAGAAAGAGAAAAACAAATATCATATATTAACGCATATATGTGGAATCTAGAGAAATGGTACAGATGAACCGGTTTGCAGGGCAGAAATTGAGACACAGATGTAGAGAACAAACGTATGGACACCAAGCGGGGAAAGTGGCGGGGGGTGGTGGGGGTGGTGTGATGAATTGGGCGATTGGGATTGACATGTATACACTGATGTGTATAAAATTGATGATTAATAAGAACCTGCTGTATAAAAAAATAAATTTCAAAAACAAAAGAATTAAATGACAAATAATGCATACCAAAGGTCATAAATTGATGATGTGTATTGAATTCCACCAACAGAAACAGTTCCTGTTTAATGCATAACTATCTATTAAGTAACTGCTCTGTGTTTGGCATTGTATTCTATATTGAAAAAATTGTTATTTTGCCTTCCCACTGGTGAAGTGAAACCTACCACTATACTAAAAAATGAATATATTTGGATAAGGCAACAATATGAGAATGCAGACTTCTAAATATCCCTTACCCCAAGCTATAGATTAAGAACACTCAATATGATTATCCTTATTAATCATTTTTAAAGCAAATAGTAACATAATAAGGGCACTATTTATGGAAACATGGTGGTAATATGCTTGCCCCAATGGATCATCAGCAAATGTTATAGGTCTCAGACCAAAATTGATGTTGGAAAATTGTGAAAATCAACCAAAATAAATCCTGGATACAGATAACCTAGAATCATAGACTGCTAAGATAAGGCACCTGAGAGATACAACCCAACCCCATCACCTCTCACCTAGAACTGGTCTACAATCTCCACCGAGAAGCCAAAGCAATCTTGTTTTTTTTTTTTTTTGTGGTACACGGGCCTCTTACTGTTGCGGCCTCTCTCATTGCGGAGCACAGGCTCCAGACGCGCAGGCTCAGCGGCCATGGCTCATGGGCCCAGCCACTCCGCGGCATGTGGGATCCTCCCGGACCGGGGCACGAACCCGTGTCTCCTGCATCGGCAGGCGGACTCTCAACCACTGCGCCACCAGGGAAGCCCCAAAGCAATCTTTTAAAATTATAAATCGGATAGTCACTTTCCTGGTGATTTCCTGGTGGATTTCATTCTAACTGCAAATTTTCTTTAATGACCTACATGATTTAGCCCCTGTCTCTCTCTCCAGTGTCATTTCCTACTACTTTTTCCTTCATTGATCACATGCAGCCATACCAGCCTTGTTTTTAACCCTTGAACATGTCCAACTCATTCCCAACTCAGGGCCGTTGTACCCACTCCCTCTTTCTGAAATGCTTTTCCCTCAGATCTTCTGGTGGCCACCTTCTTCTCATCATTCAGACCCCTGCTCAAATGTCACCTCCTCACAGCCTTTCCCTGGCCATCCTAGCTGAAGTAGTTCCCCACCACTATCACCAAGTCACTATCTCATTATGCTGTGTTAGTTTCTTCATAGTATTTACTTCCATCTGAAGTTATACCGTTTACTGGACTTCCCTGGTGGTCCAGTGGTTACGACTCCGCACTCCCAATGTAGGGGGCACGGATTTTATCCCTGGTTGGGGAACTAAGATTCCGCATGCTGCACAGCGTGACCAAAAAAAGATTTGGAATAATGAAATTACACTGTTTATTATCTGTGTGTTTATTGTCTGTCTCCCTCAACTAGAATGTAATGTCCAGAAAAGCAGGAACCATGTTGGTCTTCTTCACCATCCTATCCCACCACGTAACACTGTCTGGCACAGTAAAGTCTCCACTAAATATCTGAATAAATATTTGTGGAGTAAATGAACACACAAACTTTTACACACACACATACACACACAGCCTCTAACACTCTCATGAGCCATATGAATCCTTGTAGAGCTCCAAAACAGGGACTAACGTCTTCCAAACATTAGAACTGGGATGCACACTTTTTGGCTTGAGGCAGTTGAGTGAAAACAAGCAAGAACTTCTGTAGATACACAGAGACAAGAGGCTACTTCATGAAGTTATACATTTATTCAACGAATAATTTGCTGTGGATAAAGTGATAAACAAGATGCATATGGCCCTGCCTTCACGGAACTTAGAGTCTACTGGGCAGACAGCCATTAAAAGCAATTACAATTGACTCTTGAACAATGCAGGTGTTTAGGGGCACCGACCCTCCATGCAGTCAAAAGTCCTCATATAACTTATTTTCAGCCCCCTACATCCACAGAGTCAACCAACCACAGGTTGTGCAGTACCAAAGTATTTACTCTTGAAAAAAATCTGCATATAAATGGACCCATGCAGGGCTTCCCTGGTGGTGCAGTGGTTGAGAGTCCGCCTGCCGATGCAGTGGACACGGGTTTGTGCCCCGGTCCGGGAGGATCCCACATGCCACGGAGCGGCTGGGCCCGTGAGCCATGGCCACTGAGCCTGCGCATCCGGAGCCTGTGCTCCACAACGGGAGAGGCCACAACAGTGAGAGGCCCGCATACCGCAAAAAAATAAAAATAAAAAAAAAATAAATGGACCCATGCAGTTCAAACTCATGTTGCTCAAGGGTCAACTATACAATAAAATGTAACAAATGTGATACAGCCATACCACAGAACATCACCCAACCATAAAAAGGAACAAAGTACAGGCATACCTCATTTTATTGCACTTCACTTTACTACACTTTGCAGAGAGTGGATTTTTAACAAATTGAAGGTTTGTGGCAACCCTGCATGGAGCAAGTCTATCAGCACCATTTTTCCAACAGCACTTGCTCATTTTGTATCTCTCTGTCACTTTTGGTAATTCTCGTCATATTTCAAACTTTTTCATTATGTTATATTTGTTATGGTGATCTGTAATCTTTGATGTTACTATTGCAAAGAAATGACTCACTGAAGGCTCAGATGATGGTTAACATTTTTTAGCAAATCAAGGTATGTACATTGTTTTTTTTAAGACAATACCATTGCACACTTCATAGACTACTGTATAGCGTAAACATAATTTTTACATGTACTGGGAACCCAAAAAGTTCATGTGACTCGCTTTATTGTGACATTTGCTTTATTGCGGTGGTCTGGAAGCATACCTCTGAGGTATGCCTGTACTGATACATGCTACAGCATGGATGAACCTTGAAACATTATGATAAGTGAAATGAGCCAGTCAAAAAGCTCACATAGGGCTTCCCTGGTGGCGCAGTGGTTGAGAGTCCACCTGCCAATGCAGGGGACACAGATTCATGCTCCGGTCCGGGGGGATGCCGCATACTGCGAAGCGGCTGGGCCTGTGAGCCATGGCCGCTAAGCCTGCGCGTCTGGAGCCTGTGCTCCGCAACGGGAGAGGCCACAACAGTGAGAGGCCCATGTAACGCAAAAAAAAAAAAAAAAAAGCTCACATATTGTATGGTTCCATTTATATAAGATATCCAGAACAGGCAAATCCACAGAGATAAAAGTACATTAGTAGTTTCTTAGGGCTGGGAAGATAGGGAGGTAATAGCTAAAGGGCACAGGGTTTCTTTTTGAGGTCATGAAAGTGTTCTAAAATTGACTGTGGTGATGATGGTTGCACATATCCGTGAATATACCAAAAGCCTATTCACTCTGAATAGGTGAATTTTATGAATTCTATGAAGTTAAAAAAACATCAAAAAAGATGTTTTTTTAATTCAAAAAGAGTCATGTACCAAAATGTTCACTGCAGCTCTATTTACAATAGCCAGGGCATGGAAACAAACCTAAGTGCCCATCATCGGATGAATGGATAAAGAAGATGTGGCACATATATACAATGGAATATTACTCAGCCATAAAAAGAAATGAAATTGAGCTATTTGTAATGAGGTGGATAGACCTAGAGTCTATCATACAGAGTGAAGTAAGTCAGAAAGAGAAAGACAAATACCGTATGCTAACACATATATATGGAATTTAAGAAAAAAAATGTCATGAAGAACCTAGAGGTAAGACAGGAATAAAGACACAGACCTACTAGAGAACGGGCTTGAGGATATGGGGAGGGGGAAGGGTGAGCTGTGACAAAGCGAGAGAGAGGCATGGACATATATACACTACCAAACGTAAGGTAGATAGCTAGTGGGAAGCAGCCGCATAGCACAGGGAGATCAGCTCGGTGCTTTGTGACCGCCTGGAGGGGTGGGATAGGGAGGGTGGGAGGGAGGGAGACGCAAGAGGGAAGAGATATGGGAACATATGTTTATCTATAACTGATTCACTTTGTTATAAAGCAGAAACTAACACACCATTGTAAAGCAATTATACCCCAATAAAGATGTTAAAAAAATGTTTTTTAAAATATATTAAATGCTATGACAGAGCAAATATATAAAACTACTTACACATACACAGTTTAATGGTCAGGGAAGGCCTTTATGAAAAAATAATGCAATCTGAAGAATGAGTAGAAGCTAACCGTCTAACAAAGTATATGGCATGGGTGAAAACTTGGGAATGAAAGAAAAGTCTAGTACTAGAACTTGTTCAGTATGTCTGGAATACAGAATAAAGGTAGCAAAGATAAGGCTGTAGAGGTAAAAAGGGGTCAAGTCATATGGACCTTGCATCAAAGAGAAGCCATTCAAGGGTTTTAATATAGAGGTAACAGGATGAGATTTGCAGCTGCTCATTTCTACATCAGAGATGAATGCATAATTCCATTCACCAAAGTGTTATGGCACTCTTATAGATAAAATAAAAAAGTATGATGACAATAAAGAGCAAAGTTGTTTTAAAGAATTTTAATAGCAAGTAAGTGAATGAGTGAGTAAATATAAGTACTTAAAGGTTACTGTCAACATGAAAATATGTTTCTGACAATATCATACAGTACAGTGGTTACAAGTATAAATTCTGGAATCAAACAAACCCTGATTTAAATCTCAGATCTGCCACTTATTAGGTGTATAATCTTGGGTAAATACTTAGCTACTCTGAACCTGAGTTCTCTCCTATATAAAATGGCAAAGATATTATCCACTCTATAGGGTTGCTGAGAGTTAAAGGATATACTCTAGTGTGTGGTACATAATAAGCATTCAATAAATGCTATTACTATATTACTATACCCTCTATCTCCTCTTAGCCAACCTTGAAAGAGTATTTTATACTTGTCTACTCATCCTCACTTCCTATGTGTTTATCTGTCTCTTCCTATTAGAATTAAAATGTCATGAAGGCCAGGGCTTATTTGTTCACCAACCTAGAACAGTACCTAGCACAGAAGGCACAAACATTTTTGTAATGAATGAATGAATGATTAAACACACTCTTCAATGCACAGCAATCTGACTTTTACAAACACCAATCCAGCAAACCTCCTCTAGAAAATATTAAATCCAGCAGACACTTTGCAGCCCTTATACTGGATCTCTCTATTCCATTTAGCATTAAATAACTGCTCATACCTTCTTGAAGCTCATTACTCCCTTGGCTTCTGTGACACTACTCGCTTGTAAGTTTCCTCGTATCTTCTGAACTGTTATCTTTTTTTCTTCTCTCTTTTTTTTTTTTTGGCCGCACCACATGGCTTGTGGGATTTTAGTTCCCCAACAGTGGACTGAACCCGCACCCTCAGCAGTGAAAGCACAGAGTCCTAACCACTAGACCGCCAGGGAATTCCCTGAAGTGTTACCTTTTGGTGTCTCTCCTGGGTTCCTCGTCTGCCAAGCCCTTAAAGTTGGTATTTCCCCAGAGTTCTTTCCTTGGCCCCACTTCTCTCTATACCAGTGACTGTCAAGTGGAAGGGTGAGCATGTCAGAAATAGAAAGGGGGTCTTTTGCCAAACTCTACTCCCCAGGGTATGAGAATCACTGCTTCTGTGAATCACTGTTAATGAATGGAAGGAGTTTTATAATACTCCAGTGTGCTAGGAAAGCAAAAAAGCTGTGAACTCCTCTACCTGCTCTCCTTGGCCTCCCCCTCCAGTTATGTAACACCTGTACACTACTGCTTCCCCAGGTTCTTATCTACACCCCTGAACTCTCCCCCAAGTTAAGACTAAGATATCCAAATATATTTACTGGGTGTTCCTCAAAATATCCAAAACTGTGATGTCTCCCACAAAACCTGCTCCTCTTCCTGTAATGCCTCTGTCAATGAATGTCACTACATGGTCACCAAGGCCAAAAACTGGGAAGTTATCTTTGACATCTTCTTTCTCCCACACCTCTCCACATCAAGTCAACAAAATCCTGTTGACTTTATCAACTAAATTATTCTCAACTCTATCCTCACTATTCATGCTCAAGTTCAGGCTCTCATCATCTCTTGCTCAGACTACTATAAGAGCCTTCTAATCAGTTTCCCTTCTCTAGGTCAGTGGTTCTCAAAGTGTGGTCCCAGACTAGCAGCATCAGTACTGCCTGGGAACTGGTTAGAAATGCAAATTCCCAGGTTCTTCTCCAAACTTATTGAATCAGAATCTGGTGATGAGGCCCAGCCACCTGCATATTAACAAGCCTTCCAGGCAGTTCAGATGCATGTTAAAGTTTTAAGAACCACTGTTCCAGGCTTATCCCCTTAGATTAATGGTTTTCAACCTTGGGCGAACACTGCAATCACCTGAGGAGTTTTCAAAATACTGATAACCTGGCTCCCACCCCAGGCGTTCTGAGGTCATTGGTTTAAGGTGGGTGCAGAAGCTGTGAATGTTCCCCAGGTGATTGCAGTGTGCATCTAAGATTGAGAACAACTGTCTCCACAAAGCCAGCTTGATCTATTTAAAATGTAAATCTGACCTGATTAAAATCTTTCAATAGCTCCTCATCAAGTAAAAGAATAAGTCCAAGCATCTCAGCATAGCATTCAATATCCTTTATAACCTAACTAACCCTCACCCACCAACATGAGGAAGGCACCACGGTGTGAAGAATGTTGGGTTGAAGCCAATGGTCTAAGTTGAAATCCCAGCTCTCCCACTTACTAGCTGTGAAACCTTGGGCAGGTTAGCACTTAATCTCTTAGCACTTCAGTATGCTGTAATGGTGAGAATTAAATGAATGAATACATGTAAGTCTCATTAGGACAGTCCCCGATACACAGTAAAGCACTGAACAGATGTGAGTTACTATTATTTTAGATGCCTCCATCTACAGGAAACCTATCCCAAATTTCCAAATTGGACTAAAATTTCCTCCCATAGACCCCTGAGTTTACCACTTGACAAGATGTGTTGATTATCTGTTTGTATACATGTGGTACACTGTAATTTCTCTGTACGTACTAAAATGGTGCCTGATTGATAATAGTTGTTAACTAAACTGAGAAACCATATGACAATATCATATTTTAGCTCCAAATTTGTTTTTTGCAGAAGTATTATCATGAATGATTATATAATATATAATACATGTATGATATTCAGCTTCCTACAAACATAACATAGCAGAAACTTTCAAAGCCAAACCGTGAACAATAGTACAATGCTGAACAGAAACCAAGTACCAGATTTTCTATTATAGCATCTCTGCCTTGTTTGAAATGGGCAAATGTGGGATAATGTTAAGTCCTTTCTATCAGTAATTCTACATGGTGCTATTGATAAAAGTATCCTGCAGTCTTAAGCATTCAAACTGGAATAATAATATTAAGGACCACTGTGCATCAGCAGATTGCCAAGGGGACAGCTTTCCTACCTAGGAATTACTCTGAGAGGCTACTAAAAATAGACATAATGATTCTTCCACCTTCAGAATGAAATGCAGCAACTAAGAATAAAGACTGCAAGAAGGTCTGAGACATCAAAGAAAATTAAAAATACAATCCAAGTTCACAGTGTGCGTACCTTTAAAATACCATCCAAAGTGCCCTTGTAGAGGTCCACATGTCCCACAATTGCCCTCTGGTTCATCATGCGAGTTCGAACCACATCAACTGGATTGGAAGCCAGAGCCCCAGCCAAGCCGCACGTAAAGCTGGAACTAAAGATAAAAACTTTAAGAAGACAGACTGCCCCACTTCCACCTCTGCCCGCTTAAACTGAAATTAGTCCAAATATAAATGTACAATGAGTCAGACTCATCAAATAAAACCTGGCACTTGCCCTTTCATTACAATCTAAAAAGAAAGGAAATATTTACTAATCTTTACATTATTCAGAAGTTGTCCCCTTCACTTTTCAATCCAAAATTCAGATAGCCTTTTTTTTTAAGGGGACAGTTTATATAAGTCTAGCAAGTTCCCTAAGCAGGAAGTATTATGCATCATCTATTAGTTATGTAAATTTTTCAAACCACAGCATCATACGCCAAATGCATTTGAGTAGTAAAATATCATAAAAGTTTCAAGATGAAGAAAACGTAGGATGAAATTAGCAACAGTCTTCAGCCCAAAACTGTGGTTTTGTTTCACAGGCCCTATAAAATTTCACCCTTTTATTCCGTTTCTCATTGAGAAAATTTGCTTTCTGATCCAAAATTAACCAAAGCAAATAACAGATGAGTTTATTAGATACAGAGGCTGTGTATGAACAAATGCAAATCCTACAGACCTCTGATAGGCTACTGTATTAGACACTGCCCCCAAGTACCAAAGTGCCCATAGCATCTGGAATCTCTGTACCTGTATCAGAAGGCTTGAAGTTCTGGTGATGAGAGAGAAAAAGGTATTTAGACCATATGTACCCATTATCAATTCTACCTGAGGACTTCAGTGAAAGATGCTTTTTGTGCTTAAAGTACTGAATATATGGAATGAGTACAACCTAGCATACTTACACAAAATGAGTTAAGATTGTGTCTCCCACCACCCCTGACAATATTAAGTGCTTCTTCGTAATGTCATAGACTGGTAGCTCTACTCCCACAACGATGGCAGCCCGCTGAGCAGTTGGGACAACACCCTACAAAATATAAGTGACATGAGACACCAAGGAAATACACTGGTAGTGACATAAGTCTAAAAGTGAACAAAGTAAGTCAGGAATTAAAAAATAACAGAAAAAATCCAAGTCTGAAGTATAGGGGTTATTACTCCTTCAAATCAATAGCTAATACTGGAACATTTATAAATTTCCAACTCACCTACTGTACTAAAAAATAAAACCATTGATATGACACCCAAAGCACAAGCAACGAAAGAAAAAATAGATAAATGGGACTTTATCACAATTAAACATTTTTGTGATTCAAAGGATACCATCAAGAAAGTGAAAAGATGACCCACACAACGGGAGAAAATATTTGCAAATCATATATCTGGACTAGTATATATCATATATTATACATGGACTAGTATCCAAAATAAAGAACTCTTACAACTCAACAATAAAAAGACAAACAACCCAATTAAAAAATGGGCAAAAGATCTAAATAGACATTTCCCCAAAGAAGATAAACACTTATACACTGCTGGTGGGAATACAATATATGGCAGCCACTGTGATAAACACTTTGGCAATTCCTCAAAAGTTAAACATAGAATTACTACATGACCTAGCAATTTCACATCTAGATACATACCCAAGAAAATTATAAACATATGTTTATCCAAAAACTTGTACATGAATGTTCATAACAGCATTATTCATAATAGCCAAAAAGTACAAACCACCCAAATGCTTATTAATTGATGAAGGGATAAACAAAATGTGGTATATACATACAATGGAATTATTATTCAGCCATAAAAAGAAATGAAGTACTGATAAATGCTAAAACATAGATGAAACTTAAAAACAGTACGTTAAACTAAAGAAGCTAGTCATAAATGCCACATATTGTATAATTCCATTTACATGAAATGCCAGAATTGGTAAATCTATAGAGACAGAAACTAGATTAGTGGTTGTCTAGGTTTGGGAAGGTTGGAGGTCATGGGAAGTGACCATTAATGGATATGGGGTTTCTTTTTGTGGTGATAAAAATGTTCTAAACTTAGACAGTGGTGATGGTTGCACAAGTCTGTGGATATCCAAAAAACATTAAATTGTACACTTTAAGATGGCAAATTTTTATGGTATATGAATTATCTCGATAAAGATGTTATTAAAAATAAAACCCGGAAGCAAAAGTCAGTAGGGAGAAAAGAGCTTTCAAGTTTATTTCACAGAATTTAGGATGTGCAGAAAGGACACACTAGGATGACAGCAAAGGTATGATGCAGCCAGGGAGAAGGCCAAGGCAAAGGAGTACCTCCTTATGAGTCCTCCTGTGATAACACTACCAGCTTTTCACTCACTAGTACAGTATTCCTATCACAGCTCACATTACAACATAGGGCTGCCAGAGCATTAAAAGTCCTGTTTTTGAAGAATATGAATGATATGAGAAAATGCCTACAACGCTGAAGAAGGTAAGACATAAAATTACTTATAGTATTATTCTAACTTTGGGGGAAAAGGTATACAAACACATGCCAAATTTTTGTAAAAATTTTCACAAGGAATGTTTTACTTTTACAATTGTGTTTAAATTTAAATATCATTTAAAAAACTGAAAATAATATACCATGGGGGACAACTGCTTTCTGTGATACCTGTTATAATTAAAGAGTTCAATCATCTCTAAATTCCCAAACTCCATTTATAAAGTGGAAGTGATGTAGCTGTGCTGTCATCAGGAGATGTTTGATTCTGCTGATCAGGCTGGCTGGCCCAGCAGTACCTTCCTCTCTGATCCTTCCACCTGCTCAACTCTGTTAGAAGATGGCCTCAGAAGACTAATTTGGTGAACCGTAAGGCCCCACGGGCTGAATTCAGGTCACAGACATGTTTTGTGTGGCCTACACAGTGTTTCTTGAAAGGCTGAATTAGCTGTCAACATAAAACAAAAACAAAACCACAGGAATGGATATTTCACACAGGAATGCAAATTTCCAGCTTCTCTTGAAAGCCCAGAAAATTTGGCCACACTGGATTCACGTGGTGTACGACAGCAATGAACAGGGCAAGTGCTCTCCAGTTCACTACTCTACTGTCTGTCCAACTCTGACCTAAGTGCCAGTTACTCTTTATTACTGTACTCCTGTTGTTATTTCTTACAATGGAGTTTGGAAGAAAGTGAAGTGTTTCCAGTGAAAGTGAAATGTTTCCAGTACCTATGTTACAATCAAAGCAGGAAAACAAAATACAGACATGTGTTTGAAGAAAAATGTAAACATATTTCCTTGTTGAAATGAAAAAAAGATTCCCATATTTTAATATGTAAATAATACATGTCTGTGTCAAAAGAATACATAACACAATATACTTCACTTCTCCTTACATGCCTGGATGAAGTAAGTAGCCTGGATCATAAAAGTAGCTATGTCCAGTTCCTCAAAAAATTAAACATAGAGTTACCATACAATCCAGCAATCCTACTTTTGGGTATATACACAAAAGAATTGACATCAGTCTTGAAGAGGTATCTGCACATCCATGTTCACAGCAGCATTATTCACAAGAGTCAAGATACAGAAACAAACTAAATGTCCATTAATGTATGAATGGATTAACAAAATGTAGTATACGCATATAATGGAATGTTATTCAGCCTTAAAAAGGAAATTCTGACACATGTGACAACATGAATGAACCTTGAGGACATTATGCTAAGTAAGGACATTATGCTAAGAAATAAGCCAGTAATAAAAAGACAAACTGTATGATTCCACTTATATGAGGTACCCAGAACCATCAAATTCATAGAGAGATAATAAAAGGCTGGTGGCCAGGGGCTAAGGGAAGAGGAAACACGGAGTTGTTGTTTAATGGGTACAGAGTTCCAGTTTTGCAGGATGAAAAGAATTCTGGAGACTGATTGTACAAAAATGTGATATTTTATATGTATTTTAACACAATTAAAAGATTATTTTTAATTAAAAACAAAGTAGCTATGTTCCCCTGACAAAATCTCCAATTATTGTTCTGCCTTTGTCTTTTCCTTAGCCTTAGTTTGTGAAAAAAGTTCTAGTTAGTTCCATTTTCTGGTTTTAAATTAGACTAATCAAGAAAGTGTACCTTGGAACTTCCCTGGCAGTCCAGTGGTTAAGACGCCACACTTCCACTGCAGGGGCGCGGGTTCGATCCCTGGTCAGGGAACTAAGATCCCGCATGCCGTGCAGTGTGGCAAAAGAAAGAAAGAAAGGAAGGAAGGAAGGAAGAGGAAAAGAAAGTGTACCTCCAAGTGCTTTTTATCAAAAAGCAAACGTCAAGGATCATTAACGGATGCTAAGATCATTTGGTGAAAGGTCATTAAGTAATAGGATATATGCACGTTGTTAGAATATTACCCTACAAATTACTTGCTAATTGCAAAGGGGGAAAAAAAACGTATCTTTTACTATGATAAGACCTTGTAGGGATCATCTTAACAAGTAAACGAACTTGGCATCACCAATTTTGGGACAAACTAACATTTTGTGTCTCTTGCTGTGATGCATATGAAATAGTGTCATCTATGAAGTTCTCTTACCAGAAATGTTTAACATGCATCTAATCAAGCCAACAGATCTAACTTCTAGCTTACAGGAAATACAGGGGAAATGCAAGGAAACATTTTATATAAGAAAACTGACCTGACCTCATCAATAAAGGAAATTTGAATATGGACTAGGTATTAGATATTAGGGACTTATTTTCTTAGGTGTGACAATGGTATTGTTATTATGTAGGAGAATGTCCTTATTCTTAGGAGATGCATAATGAAGTACTTAGGGGAGTAAAACGATGTCTGCAACTTCCTTTCAAATAGTTTAGGAAAAAAAGGAAAGAGAGAGACTCATTAGATATTTAAACAAAAAAAAAGAGTGTGCACGTGTGTGTGTGTGTGTGTGTGTGTGTGTGTGTGTGTGTGGGTATGTGTGTGCATGTGTGTATATACATAAGTAGATAAAGCAAATAGGGCCAAACTTTGAGTCATTTAATCCAGCTATGTAGGTGTTCATTGTTCTGTTTTTCCAACTTGTCTGTATGTTTGAAAATTTTTATAGTAAGTAGTTAGGGAACATTATAAAGAAATAATAAAAGCAAAGCTCTCTCTTTTAAGAGTCTATTAATGGATTTCCCATTCTACTCTCTACTACTAGTAGTCTTATTTAATATTACAATCCTAAGTGATTAAAACGATAAAAAAGTTACAGGAACAAAAATATTTTAAAAAGTATAGATAGAAGACTGGAACATAATACGACAAAATGTTAACAGTGATATCTCTAGCTAGTGGGACTACTGGATATTTTTATCTTTTATATACTTTCTCAACATTTTATAGTATATCTTTTACCTTTTGTAATGTTAAAAAAGTTGTTTTAGGCAATAACTTTTGATCATAAACACTACAGAGACTACCATAAACATACATTGCTGTGTTAATACAAAACTGGCAAAAATATAGATTGAAAAGTTAAACTCACTGTGAATTTGAACAAACCAAAATGGCTATCTCAAACAATATAACTTCTCTCACACATACAATCCCCAAACATTAAGCAGAAATAAAGACGACTGATAAGTTTTGGTCCTTTCATAGCTGATAAGGAGCTTCTTACCTTATTTTTTAGGTTACCAAGAATCTTACATAGTATAAGGTGACAATTCACAATTTTATGGCTTTATATAAAAGGTAATTTTTGCAAATTCTAGCAACTGTGTAAAGAATAATACCAAGAAAAGAGTACTCACCCTCCACAGACCCCTGGTACCTTCTTGTTGGTATATATCAATGAAGCTGCCAATCATGCTGCCTTGGAACAAGCTTCCTTGAGCCTGCATTCGAATCTAAAATCAGAAGAGGTGAACATTTTATTTTGACAGAGAACCAAAATGAGATGTTTCACTCATTTAAAATGAAAAAAACAGTATCTGGGAATTAAAAATCAGCTTACTATTATGATGAAATTAATGACTTAAGCTACATATAGAAAGAATGTAATTTGTGTCAAAGTATATTTTATAAAGACGATTTTTATCAGCCTCACATTCCTCATACTAAGTCCATCATTTCTGAAGTTGGAAGAAACTTTGGGGAAAAGAAAGAATGAGTACTCTGTAGGGGTAGAAAATAATCCATTTAAACTACGATTAGTTTAGTGAAAAACTATAAACAACCTATATGTCCAAAAATAACAACAAAGGATTAGCTGCATAAACTATGATACATCCATTTAAGGGAATACTATGCAGCCATAAAATTTTATTGTAGAATAATATTTGTGGATATTGGAAAATGTCAACAATTAATTGCTAAATAGAAAAAGCAGGTTGCAAAGCAGTATGTATGGTATATCATTTTTATCAAAAACATGTAGACTTAAAAATAACCATATGTTCAACAAAGAGACTGACTGAACATACACACCCAAATATTGACAGTGGCTTACGTCTAAGTGATGAAGCTCCAAGTGGGCACTTTTCTCTTTTGTGTTTTTTTCTGCCTTCCACTTTTTACTACATTGAACATGCATTGCTTATTGAAGTATAAAAAGCAGGAAAAAAGTTTAAAAATATAATTTAATGCTTACAAGACCTTAAATTGAGTTTTACTTGTAAAAAGCATGACACTGTATTCTGCAAAGTAGCCTTTGAGAGGCACAAGAAAGGAGATACAGCATTAAAAGGCCATGTAAAAGATTTGGTACAATTTCCACCAAATGCACATATAGATCATAGTAGTCAGTCACTAAGTACTAGTGGCCCAAATGTAGGCCTGATTTTCATGAAGCACAACTCTAGGTTTTAATAAATGCTCTTGGTAAATCATGTTACAGCAGCATGTTTTTATGTGGAAAGTCAACTGCTACTACTAAGAGTTTTGAAATAAAACCTAAACCAAATTAAAATGGAATAGAAACTATCACAAAGACAAATTGAAACCACAAATATCCTATGGTAAGTAGAAGACTTCTTTATGCAGGTGATTCCTGACCAGGGCTGGGATGAGGGTGAGGCAAGTGTGGCACCTTCCTCAGGCACAAAATGTAGTGGGGGGGGGTTGTAAAAAACCTCAGTAATCCAGATAAATAATATCTTACTGTGATATTTTTAAAAATCAAAATTAATACACAAAAACCCATGATGAACCAAGTATCAAAACTGTAATTAAAGACAGATCCAACAGGGCAGGATTAGAGTGAGTGAGATGGATTGTACAAAATATTGCTATTTTGTTCATGAATTTTTCACATTCATTTTAATTTTTGAAAAATATTGCATAAAAATGTTATTTCTCTTGATTATTGAGTTTTTTGGCACACCCTTACATTTTGCACCCAAGGGGAGTATCTCCCTTGTCCTAGTCTTGGCCCTGTTCCTGAGCAGTCTTGAAGGATAAATTCATGAGGAAAGGAGGAAAAGGCATTGCAGGCAAAAAGAGAACTACATGCACAAAGGCAAGGAAGTGGCACGTAGTTCAGAGAAAGATCTATTCAAGAATAAATGAAAGGATTAAACAGCCCAACTGTGATTATAACTCCTATATAGGATTGTGACTACCCCCAACCCTCCACATCCCAGCACCACTCACCACTCAGCCCTACCTAAGGATATGAAAGGAAAAGGGAGATTGTAGCATTGGTCAATGGTTGTAATTGTACCAGACAGGTCAGAGCAACAGGAAATTGAAGTGAATCACTTATATGATTAAGTTTAGGACCCTGATGGATAACAAAGGAAGTTTTAGGGAATTAACTATTATTGTTCTTGAAAAGCACATTCTAATCAGTGTAATTATATTGCACATATTTTAGAGTTTTAGGATATAGTCAATTATCTTCAAAATACTTGTTCTGTAAATCTAAAGTGATATAAAAATTCTGTAGCTAAAGTATTCTCAATTTAACCCAGAAATGTCATTTCATATCATTTCTTCATCAACCACCACTGGTTTCTTTCATGTGTGTTGTTTTTCAAGTCACTCTCTCGGTTCTCAAAACTCTGAATCACAATAGATCTCCCCTCCACCAACCTAGCCACTTGTGGTTTCAAATAAATAAAACATATGTTCTCTTACTCTTTTTTCTCACATTCCCCCTAAAATGATTTTTAAAAACTTGGGATCCTCTTACACATTTTAATCATATATTTAGTGCTTTTAATTATCATAAGTGTAAATGAGTTAATAAGTAAAAAAGTTAACGATATTATCTCAAAAATAAGATGCAGATTGCTATTATTAGATTAAGTTAGATTATTAGATTAAATAAGATATAGATTGATATCATTGATATTATTAAATAAATGTTTCATTCTGAATTTTGATAAAATCTGAAAGAAATTCAATCACGTTGTAAAAAAACTCAGCACCACTAACCTATACTGTTCTGGTTCTGAATTCAGAATATCTCTAATAGGCCAAAATATATCATTTTAAAGCCAAATCTCATTCTTAATAGAAATATGGATAAGACAGGAAAAGATAGCGACATTATAGATTTACAGTATTTCAATTAGTTATTAAAGGAGGCTTCTCTAAAAACTGTATTTCACTTTATCCCTTTGTCTGATACTCCAGGTTACACCACAGGTCAATATACCATACTGTGATTTGGAATGGGTGGGGGAATGTGCCTTTCTTTTGTAAAGTGGGGCAAGGGCTGTTCTGAACACAAGCTCATTTTCAGATCAGTTTTTGAGAAGGGTACAAAGAAAGTAAGGGATCTGGAAATTGATTCCCTTAAAATTGCATAGCCCGCCCCAAAAAATTGCATAGCCCCCTTGGAAAGAACCTATAAAGGTTTGCATACTCTAGTTTGAAGACCAATGGATTAATGCACACCATAATAAACCGACTACTATTTATTAAGCATCAACTACCTACCAAGTACAATGATAACGGTTTACATATATTATCTTTAATCCTTAACAACCCTATGCAATACATACTGAATTATCTTCATTTTACAAATGAAGAAACTGAGGCTTAAAGCAGTTAAGTGATTTGCCCAAGGTTTTACAGCTGGCAAGGGACGGAGTGGGGATCTGAGCCCAAATCTGACTCAAAGCTCATGCTCTTTTCGTGTCACACTGCATACATCCAACGCTGCCAGACTTCTCTTACCTTTAGCACATCGGTGGGATTGGCTATAGTGGAAGATATCACTCCTGACACTACCCCACATATCATATTAATTAAAAGAGTTTCATCTGTAAAAATGAACAAAAAAAAGAAAGGTCTGCTTGTAAGAGGTACCAGTTTCTGAGAACAGAGTGCTGAGCTATCAGAAAAAGGGAACCATGTCAGAGAACTGACTACAGAAATGAACCACAAAGCTTATGAAAATAAAGAAACTCAAATATTTCTAGGTTCCAAATCAGTACTGAAACATATAAAATTAAAATAGATATTTCTAAAACACACTGGAATATATCCTATTATTCTGTATAACTGCCAATATTCCATATAAATTCAGAATGTGCTATTTCTCCTTCAATCATTTCAAACATCTAAAGAAAAAAATTTTTAAGTCTTTTTCTGGAGAATCATCAACTCTAAAGACTCAGGAACCGAATGTTAAAGGATAAAATCTTATGTCTAATAGGAAAAAAAGTACCTAAATATTAATTTTAATTGGCCATATTATCTACTAGCCTCTATTTATTGACAGAAGATTTCTGTAGTTAAATGTGGCAAAACTAGTCATTTGGAACTAAATCCTCTCAGCTAGAAAAAAGAACAAAGAAACCACAGAGCATATTGTTCTAAAATTCAATCTTCACCATGCCTCCTCACCATAGCGAGCCTACAAGTTAAAAACTAGGTAAACCAGGCTTCCCTGGTGGTGCAGTGGTTGAGAGTCCACCTGCCGATGCAGGGCACACGGGTTCGTGTCCCGGTCTGGGAAGATCCCACATGCCGCGGAGCGGCTGGGCCCGTGAGCCATGGCCGCTGAGCCTGCGCGTCCGGAGCCTGTGCTCCACAACGGGAGAGGCCACGACAGTGAGAGGCCCACGTACCGCAAAAAGGCTCCAGAAAAAGTTGACTTAGACAATAAAGCAATTCAAAGGACATTACCAACCGAAAAGCTCTCCAGCTGTCCCCAACTATGCAACAGCCTCAGGCCTGTAGTAAAATAACCATTTTAGTATAGTATCCAGCTGAAAAAGCTACAGCAGCAAATAGAGACATATGGTAATGCTGAATGTGGGTTACGGTGGCCATATTTTGTATATATATAAAACTACTCTACCTGACCAAAGCTTATCAAAACCCACAGCTAGAGGATTCCTTATAGTTGAAGTCCTCTTGTAGATGAGAACAGCATTAATTTTCTCAACAAGTTTGCTCCATGTTCTCTCTGTGATGACCAGAAGCCTTTTTTTGTTCGTTTGATAGGAAAAGGGACAAACTTGAAGAGCAGGTCCCTCTAACCTTATACATCACCTCTGCAAGGATTAATCCCAAATCAGTACAAGCTTATTTTGTCCTTGCAATGACTGCTATCCATTCTCAGGCACCCTGTGATGAACACTTCTCATTAAGCATGATTTCAACAATCCCTTTGAGTGTTACCTTAAAAGAGAATAAGGAGTCTTATACTGACCTTCTAAACGTTCTACAAATAATCTCTTCAAGCTCTGGTAAATGCCAATTTTAATGGTGCCATATGATGCCTGTCTTAGTAAAGCAGGAGCGATTCTGCCAGAAAGAAGGAAAGAAAAAGAAAGTCAGTTATACTTAACATGCACTCACAGATTATACATATCTAGACAGCCTACTCACTTCCATCACCCCCCTCATTCCATAAAAACAGCAAAATATGCATTTTTTTCAAGCACCCATGGATTCATCAAGAGAGTGCATCTAGGTCATGAAACAAACCTCAAAAATTTAAAATAATTGAAATCATATAGAATATGTTCTCTGACCATAATGGAATTAAGCTGGAAATCAATAAGGAAAATCCACAAACACTTGGAAATTAAATGATACTTCTAAACAATCTATGGGTGACATGGGTGTATGTTTTAAATACATAGAATTGAATGAAAATGAAAATTCAACCTATTAAAATATGTGGGATGCAACCAAAGCAGTGCTGAGAGAGAAATTTATAGCACAAAATGCTTACATTAGAAAAGAGGGAAAGTCTCAAAATAATCAATAATTTAAGTTCCTACCCTCAAGAAACTAGAAAAAAGAAGAGCAAAATGAATCCAAAGCAAGCAGAAGGAAGTAAATAATAAAGAGCATAAATTAATAAACTTGAAAACAGGAAAATAAAGAAAAATCAATGAAACAAAGTTATTTTGGAAAAAAATCAATAAAACTAATAAAACTCTAGCAAGGGTCCCAGTAGTAAAAAGAGAAATGTCACCAAAAGGAATAAAACGGGGAATAGCACTACAATTCTGCAGTCATTAAAAGAATAATAAAGGAATACTATAAACAACCTTATGCTCATAAATTCAACAACTTAGAAGAAATGGACTAATTCCTTGCAAACTACAAACTACCAAAACTCGATCAAGATGAAATAGATAATCTGAATAATCTCATAATCATTAAAATTTTTAATTTATAATTTAAAAGTTCCCAAAAAGGAACTCTCCAGGCCCACCCAGATCATTTCACTGGGGAGTTCTACCAAATATTTAATAAATGAATGCCAATCTTACACAATCTCTTCCAGAAAACAGAAGAGGGAACACTTCCCAACTCATTTTATGAAGCTAGTATTACCCTGCTAACAAAACCAAAAAAACAGTACAGAAAAGGAAAACTAACTACAAGCCAATATCTCTCATGAACTTAGATGCAAAACTCCTTAACAAAATATCAGCATATTGAACCAGTAATGTAGAAAAAGTATACACCATTACCCACTTCATAGATTTTTTTTAAATCAACCTTACTTCCTAGCAGATGCAGATATATCTTCAATCCTATCAAGGAGGTACCAGAGCCAAGATTTCACCCTATTTAAGTTCTGCTTATAAACTGGAGACATTCTCACTCATACCTCCTTTGAGATTCTTCCAAACTGCAGAAGTATACTTTAGCTGTTATAAATAGAAAGACAGCAGCAGCTCAAACAGTTAAGATTTTAAAATGATGACAAAACATGCATATTTCTGACTTTATTGCTTGCTATCCGAAAAAAATAATCTTGTGATCATCTGTGCTGATAAAAGAACAAGGTGAAACAGATGATCCATGATTCACTTGCTTAAGGATGTAATACTTGATTTTTTCCCCCAAGTAAACTATCTTTGAAATTAAGGCTAACGTAAGTTAATAATAAAACTGATATCCATTCTCTGAGCAATAAATTGGTACCCTAGATACAGGAGTGGACTAGTAAATTGGCAGCAGATAAACAACACACTGGACAATAAACCACCGACATATGAATAACCAAAAGATGAACCCCCAAAAAAAATGATGGGTCTCCCGCTCTTTCATTCTGCATTTTCTATTTAAACTGCCAGAATAGTATTTCTTTAAAGAGGAAAAATTGTTTTACAAGTCAGTATTTGGCAACTCAGGAAGATTATCACAGAAATATATACTGCGAATTGGTGCCGCTATTCACAGTGGCTATGGATGACTCTCAGGAAAACAGGAAAAAGCCAATGCTGCAATGAGATATCCATTTTAAAATGTATCGCTTATAGCCAAATGAACACAAGATCCAAAGCTCAAGATTTACAAGCAAGTGAAATATAAACTGGCACATCAATATTGAATTATAAGTTGAAATGGTGAATATAAAGGGCACAAACTAACAGACAGCTGAAATACATGGCTTCTCAAAAAAGTATTTCTATTCGTGACGTAAGGAAAGAGTCCAGTCTCACCCTGAATACAGAGCCAATACACCTTCTTCCTTATAGATTCGGAACAAGGCATGAAACATTCCTCGGTATTTTATCTCTTTGAAGCGGACATCAATACTTTGGCCTTGAACTTGAAGTCGCGTTTTGGTCAAGTCCACAGGGAAAGTTCCTGTGAAGGAACACACTCATTTATAAGTTTTTCCAAAGAATCACAGTTAGGTTTTGGATGAATTTAAGCCAATGGTAATTTTTAAAACATAAGACAAAGTTCTTTTTCTAACACCTAGGTCTCTACTTAAATATCACTATCAGAGGACAAGAGTTGTATGTGATAAAGTGAAATGTACTATATCTAGGCAGCAGGATTTGACCCACAGTATAACTGAAACTGTGATATAATAAAGTGCTTTAGGATAGTCCTAATACACTATAAATGCAAAATACGTAAATGTTTTAATTTCATCTGTTAACATACAATCTGACATTTATCTGTCTCTTCCTTCTGCCCCCCTCCCACCTCAAGTCTCCCTACTTCTCCCTCATAAAATCTCCCCAAATCTTCACCAAGAAGATAGGAAAGCATGGGATTGCTGTTCCACATACTCTTAAATACTATTACAAAGTTTTGTGGGTTTTTTCTTTTATCTGTCTATGAGAAATAGTTTTCTAGTATTATGAAAGATAATGGCAAAGTCCTATTTGGCCTACTCATCTGGGTTCCTTAGGTAATTCAGGACTAACACCAGCACAGTGCTGAGTGGGAAATTTTCTTTAACCAAACTTCTTTCTCTTATTATATCAACACAGAGAAGTGGTCATTACATTGGCAAAATATATTTCAAGGACTATTTCAAGGTCTAAAACTAACAAGATGCAGCTCTGGTCACTGATGACCTTGATACCATAACACCAGACAATATGCCAAGAAAGTCAATAAAAACTAGTGGATTGGGGTCACTTATGAACAGTTTAGGAAAGAAAATTTGGAAGATGAAAAAACACAATCTAAAAGTATTTCAAAATTAAAATCAAATAGAAAAGAATCTGGTTTGATCTTGGTCAATCTTCTTCTAAAATGGGAAAGAGGTTTGAAAAAAGGAAATCTGAATACTTACTAAGAAATTTATAAACAACTGAGCACAGAGAAAGGCCACTTGTATAAGAATATAACAGAAACCCCTATCTTATCTAATTCCCTCTATATTTTCATGTATGTTTCCTAAGCATAGCAAATTAACAAATAATTAAACTATCAAAACAGCTTCCTAAAATTGACTTTTCTTAACTTCACTTGCCATACCGTCTGTAGTGCTTTTTTTTCTTTAAGGTGTACATCTTTTTTTTTTTAACATCTTTATTGGAGTATAATTGCTTTACAATGGTGTGTTAGTTTCTGCTGTATAACAAAGTGAATCAGCTATACATATACATATGTTCCCATATCCCCTCCCTCTTGCGTCTCCCTCCCACCCTCCCTATCCCACCCTTCTAGGTGGTCACAAAGCACAGAGCTGATCTCCCTGTGCTCTGAGGCTGCTTCCCACTAGCTATCTATTTGACATTTGGTAGTGTATATATGTCCATGCCACTCTCTCACTTCATCCCAGCTTACACTTCCCCCTCCCCGTGTCCTCAAGTCCATTCTCTACATCTGCATCTTTATTCCTGTCCTGCCCCTAGGTTCATCAGAACCATTTTTTTTTAGATTCCATATATATAAATAAAATATTACTTGATAGCTTTGAGACAACAGTTTTTAAAACAAATAGGGCGGGACTTCCCTGATGGTCCAGTGGTTGAGACTCTGCGCTCCCAATGCAGGGGGCCCAGGTTCGACCCCTGGTCAGGGAACTAGATCCTGCATGCTGCAACTAAAAGATCCTGCATGCCACAACTAAAGATCCCACATGCCGCACAAAGATCCAGCACGCGGCAACGAAGGTCCTGCATGCTCCAACGAAGGCCCGGTGCAGCCAAATAAATAAATAAATATATATTTTTAAAGTACATTACTTTCTTATGATAAATTTTTTTTTTAAATAGGGCAAGCAGGCTTCCCTGGTGGCACAGTGGTTGAGAGTCCGCCTGCCGATGCAGGGGACGCGGGTTCGTGCCCCAGTCCGGGAAGGTCCCACATGCCGCGGAGTGGCTGGGCCCGTGAGCCATGGCCACTGAGCCTACGCGTCCGGAGCCTGTGCTCTGCAACGGGAGAGGCCACAACAGTGAGAGGCCCACGTACCGCAAAAAAAAACAAAAAACAAATAACACTACCATATCTATACCCTAAGGAGCAGGTTTCTCAGTTTTCACTTTCTTACCAAACTCAGCAACAATAGAGGCAAGGCCGCCATATACGAAGGGTTTCCAATTCAGACCAGACATCTCATGGCTTACAGTGGCACTTTTCTGGTGCTAAAAGTAAACACAAATCAGAACAAGGCACAAGAGTGAGGAGCATCTGTTAGTATATGATCACATAATTTATATCAACAAAATTTGCAAATAAAACAAATGTAGAGAAAAAACCCTACCAGGTGGAATGACAAAAAAATGAAGGCTCCTGTTTTATGCGATGATCATGAGTGTGTTCTTTACTGCCATTCTGTAGAGGTAAGTGTTCGATTCACTCAAATATCAACCTGTGCCCTTCACGTTCTCTAGTTTCTTTAATGTTATTCCCATCCCCACCCAAAGAAGAGGTTTCATTCCATCCAGCACACCCAACTTAGACATCCAACTAGACAATTACAAGTGAAGGAGCCTGGACTTTAAATTATATAGGCTGAGGCATCTCATAAAAGCAGTTCATGGTATTCAGTTAGCTTGATTCAGGTGCAAGGCAGACTGACACCACTACCCTCTCATATTCTTAGTCCTCTCATCTCTCCACTAAATTTTAGGGTTTTATTTCATCTAGCTACTTTCCAGCTACACACAACCTCCCCCCACTAGGCCCAGGGTAAGTTAAGCACATTTTCACCTTCCTTCTGGTTCCCAGAGGAATGACGGCAATATGGATGATGTCTCTCCTCTCTCTGACATTTAACATACATCCATCTAATGAATCTCCTTTTCCCTGGCCTTTTAAAGCACATACATACAAATATTGTTTTTCTTTGATGTTTGGGTTCTTTAACAATGTATACTACTCCCCATCCCCCTCACCTCCTTCCCCATCCCGCCCCCATTAGACCTGTCACCCTCAATATTTTCAGCCTTTTTTTCCGGCCACTCCCAGCTATTTCCCTCTTGGATTTTATTTTTTCCACAGTTCTGCCTCCTAAATCAGTGGTTTTCAAATTTCAATGTGCACCAGAATCATCTAGAAGGCAGATTAAAACATTGACTGCTGGGCCTTACCCTCAGAGTTTTTGATTGGTGGTCTGGGTCTGGCGTGAGAATTTGCAAATTTGCAAATAATGCTGATGCTTCCACGCTTTAAGAACTACTACTCTAGGCATTGCCTACTAAGTCCTGGTCCAGCTGGAAGCAATCTATTTTCTGAGGATGGATTCTCAGATTTCTTTTAAATATTCCTTTTTCAGATCTTCATGGTATGCATACTATTGAATTTCAAAAGCAACTTCAAGTGGTTTACAGTCAGGAATGAAGACTCTAAAGTCAGACTTGCCTAGGTTTAAATCCTGACACCACCACTTATTAGTTCTGTGACCTTGGGCAAGTTATTTAACCACTGTGCGCCTGAGTTTTCTGAACTGTAAAATGGGAATAATAATAAATACTATATTATAGGGTTGTTGTGAAAATTAAATAATATATGTAAAACACTTAGAAAAGTACCCGGCACCTAGTTCAACTATTAGCTATTATCATTATTACATTTTTGAATAGTTAAGTACTCAAATATACATTTTAACAGATAATACTTACTGCCCACCTCCCCTACTGCCCAATCTGGGGTTAGCACCATTGAATCACAGTCTCTTTTTATGGAAGACAAGGTTTTGTTTCCTTTCCACATAAGGAATTCTCTGTAACTAAGCACAGAAGAACAATTTTCCAGAGAGGATAGCTAACATGCAGACAAATGTTTTAGAGGCCAGAAAAATAATTATGGAAACTTCCTTTCAAACATAGTATGATCAGCCAGTCCATCTGACAGAGTCTGCAGTAGAAAACTCTTTTGGAGGAAAACTGTTGAAAATAATTCTAAAAAGCAAAGTAGCAATAAGCAATTCAATTACCAGCTGCAGCTTGAGATAAGTCTTGAGTACCAAATACTACCTTATCAACATTTTCAGCTATGCCCATATTTTAAGATTACAACTGATAGTAAAACATGACACAAATGATGAGAGGGTAGGCATGGAAAAGCAAGGACCATGGCATATCCCTTCTCTAAGTTGGGGCAAGGTGGAATGCCCTTTCCATTCACCAATTTAGAGATTGCCCAAAACAATCAAACATTTCAAATGGCTGCTATACTTGTCTCCAACACTTTCTCTTTATAACTTCCTTCAACTCTTTTCATCGCAGAAGAAGCCTGACTTGACTACCTGCTACCCAGCCTTTTAATAAAGAAGATGTGCTCAGGGTTCAGGGAGCAATAATAAAGCAATTAAAGGCAGGGGGCAAAGCCACAGCAGGGACCAGAAAGACCAGTCACAATCTCAGGTCCGTTAGCCCAGTGGTTCTTTAATGAAAATGTTCACGATTCTGGCTTGAACTAAAGAAAATAAGGGCACCTAGTGCCTTTTATTTCAGCTAAATGTATTTAATGTAAAGGACTATTAGAAGATCATGTTCTTCCTACTCCTGGAGCATTTTTTAAAAATCACATTTCTTGTATGAAATGTATTAGTAGTTGGTAGCTGATATTGTTTAGTGTTCTTATTTGGCAAAATAAGACTGGCTACCCTACTTTGCGCTCATTTTTGTCATTCTCTATATTACACTTCAATTACTACAGCTGAAAATTTCAGTCACTTTTGTAGGAGCCATTATCACACTACTGAATCACTCAAATGTCAGCTAAAACCTTTTACATAAGGCTGTATATATGCATGCATGTTATGTCACAGCTATTCCACAGCTGTAAAATGCTCTTTTGAGCCTTCATTTATCCCTTATATATCTTAAATCTCAGGCATACAAATAATGACTAGGATGAGGTTTATCTTCTGGTTGCCCCATGTTATTTTCTCTCTTAACTAGGTAAGATCCCTGAAGGCCGACACCATGTCTCACAGTACTTTTTATAACCCCTACAATAGCTGGCACAGAACTGGGTACACGTCCATTATTGATAAATACTTGGTTGGTTCCAGTGTGATGTCCTTTATGCATGTATACAGCCTGTATGTAAAAGGTTACAGGGAAAATTTGAAAGTTAACTTACTGGACCTGACCAATGCTACACATTGTACACGACACTTTGCTGGTCCTCAGAGATTCTCTCCCTACTAATTCTCTCCCCTGGCTTTTGTTGCAGAGAATTACTTGTGTAAAATACCCCAAGCACTCTAAAAATGATTTTGACTTGTGGGGGCTCTCCCCAGATATGGGTAAAAGAAAAGAGTCATACCTGAGTTGAAGTAGAAATATAGTACCTTAAATATTTTTATCTTGTTAAGAAGCCAATGAAAAATGTCTTCAAAATGCAGACATGTATTCTGAAGTCTGACTAAGGGAAATCTTATAGCCTAAAGAGTGAGAAGAATATCTAGAACACAAATTACATAACCCTGTTACACTACTCCAAAGATCTGGTCAGAAAAATGCAGGTGCCTTTCTTGCTTTCTCCTTTAAGGAAGAGTAAGCGTTAGAGATTCTCAGCTTCAGGAGGTAATAATGGAGAGTCAAGCAAATGTTTATTGAAGGCATACTAAATGCCCAAATGTGCTATGGGTATAAACGTGATGTTTAAAACAAACACAAACACACACACACACACACAGACACAACATATGTTCTAACACCATGACAATATTTATGTTTCCTGGATAATTAAGGAGATGGGTGTGGGGATAAAAGTTGTATGAAATACAGTTCTTGCCTTTCAAGAGCTTATAAACTGGTGGAAGAAATCAGAGTAGTTCATTAAAGAAAAAAATAAGTGCCAAACTATGTAGCACAAACTATAAGAGCAGGAGAAGCATGGAAAATGAGACAATCCGCGTGGGCTTGAATAATTTGAAAAGGCTTATGGAGATGAGAGAACTTAAAGTGGGCCTTGACAGAGGGCAGGTAGAATCTCAACAGGTATAGGTAAGGAGAGGGTGTAGGGAGGAGAACAGGACGGATAGATACAAATGTGGGGAAAAACACAGCATGTGGAGGCAAGCATCAGTATGGTTTGACTCAGAAGGAAGAGTGCAATCTAACTGGAACAGAGAATTATTTTATCTAACTGAAACAATATCAGACAAAAAGTATGATAAGGAACAGGTTAAGTTGAAAGTCCTGAAACCAAAGTGTGTGTGGCAGGGTGGGAGGGATACTGTAAATTTTTGAATAGGGAAGTGACTTGAAGAAATCTACCACATTAATTAGCCTACTAGGGCTGCAGCCAAGCAGTGGATTACAAACAGGAGAGGCAGGGAAACTAGCTTAGGATGGTGTGAAGTAAAGCAGACAAGATGTTTGTTGGCAGTGAGGTTAGAGATAAACTTCTAAAATAGAGACACAAAGGAACTTGATGATGTAGGGAATGAAGGGGAGGGAAGAGTTCATGATGACTTGAAGCATCCCCAGCCTGAAAAAAACAAGGAAACACTGACAGAACACTACAAATGTCCCTGCTGTTGTTACCTTGTCTGAGAAACTAATTCATGTTAATAATGGCTGTCATCCCAATTAGTTAGCTGAACTGCATTTTAATAGATGCCTTCAATGCCTTGACCTCAAGGAGTGGCAGGGGGTAGAAACTGAAGGGGAGCATCTTTCAACAGCATCCGTCACACTAATACAATGGAGGTGTTTGCTTACTCCGCTTACAATCACGGCCGCCGTTGCAAACTTCACCCTTAGAAAAATTAGGATTATTCCGGGAAAGATACCCATTCACCCTCTGGGTAGCAGGATCTTGCCAGTTCCTCAGCTGTCAGAGCGAGTTCGTGGAGAGAAGGGAGGCGCCTGAAGGAGGCGGCCTCCCTGGGGGGTCGAGGAAGCAGGGTTCAATCGAAGAAGTAAAACCACCGATGCCAGAAGAGTGAAAGACAGGGAAGGGACTCAGCTGAGGGGAGAGAGAGACCAAAGGACCGTTAAGCCCCTCCCAGGCCGGGAACCAGGTCAGCCCGGCCCCGCGCGGCCTGGCGCGGCCCAGCCCCGCTCCCCAGCCTTGAAGCCCAGGAGCTCCCCCTCACCTGCTCGGGCTCATCGGACGACTGGGAAGACGAGGCTCCCACAGTCGGAAGCGCCACTGCAACGCCAACCCGGAAGTATTGGTACCAACGGAAGTAACCAAGTCGTCGCTTCGGCAACGGTGGTACAGCCATCCCAACTCCGCCCCCTCCGAGCCTAAAAGAGAAGGCGCGAAATAGGAGGCGGAAATGACAAGGGTCTTAACGAAGGAGTCGGGCAGGCTGCAGGCGCAAAGGCCCAGACGGGGCAACCTGACTCTAGGGAGGTGCAGGTAGAGGAGGCTAAGACATGAGAAATTTGGCAGCTTCTGCAGCTAACGTGGGTGGAGTGATGTCGGCCCGTCACCGCATCACCACCCACCTCGCGCGTACAAGGACTAGGGAAAGAAAGGGCTGGGTACGAGGGGCGGAGCCAGCAGAGTGAAAGGGCGGAGGGGGGCGCCTGCGAGCAGAGTACCAAAAAGGAGGGAATGTGAGGGGGCGGGGCAAATGCTTAAAACAAAAGTGGGATAATGAGGGAAAGGGAGTGAGCGGTATTTACAGAGGTGCCTGAGCTGTGGGGGGAGTGGGGCGGGGGTGAGGAGTGGGACAGGGTAGGGGCAGAAATAAAGATCAAATAAGCAAATAACCTCAGCACCAGGTCTGAGGTCGCCAGGTGCTCAAAGCACATGGTTGAGAAAGAGCAAGTTAGAAGCAGAAAAGGGACCATAAAAAGTTCAAGATAAAGAAAATGAAGAGTAGAAATACTAACGGGGGAATCCGAGTTAATCCTCACCTCACAATCAGCCAGCAGATGATGAGAGGGCCTGGTGATCAGCTTCGGGCTCTAGCCCCACCCCAGGAGCCAGAAGGAATAACTTCAGAGCACCATAGATAATTACGTTAACCAATGGGCTATGTTTTTAAGCCTCTCGCGTGAAGGTCCCGTAATCACGCAAGAATACAAAATACTGTGGTTTAGACGTTGAGTATAAGTAAAAGTAAGTCAATGCAAGGCCTGTGGCCATAAATAATTATTTGTTAAATGAATAAATTTTGGGAATACCTTTGTTCCAAAAGGATGTGCGCACAACTACCCTATGAGACAGGCGCTATTATTTCCCCCTTTTGATAGCTGAGAAAACTGAGGTCTTAAGAAGTTAAGACCTCAAATTCAGTTCTGACTTCAGAGCCCAGGCTCTTAACCACTGCTATACTGCTTTCAACTTTAATAATACCCTTGTTACCTTCAGAAACTCCTTACTAAATATAATGTGAGAAACCCGTACATGCATTCCAAAATGCGAATACCCTTAAATTTACGTCTCAGCAAAGTACTCCCTTTCAGCCACACTAAGGGGGTTGTAGCTTAGAGTCTTTCTTATTTGGAAGGACTATACTCTCTCCAGTGACATGAATTGTATGTCCAGCTGTGGCTGTGGCCTGGGCCTGTCTCTCACATCCAGGTTGCTCAACCTTGTAGAATTTTGGCTCACTTTGTGACCAAATCACTATCTTAGCTTTTCTACGAGACTGCACTGCACTTTTGTCTCTTCAGCCACTGCCACTACCAGCTAATCTCACCAACCACCTAGGTAAATTTTGTTAAAAAGGAGCACTGTTTTCAAATGACTTATTTTAAAAGATCTACAATAGATGAATTTAAAAATAGCATTATAAACACATAGCACACTTTTATTTAACACATTTGCAGTTTGCTTAGTTTGTTTCCAACATTATCGCCTTCTATTTGTAGTCTCTACCACACAGACCCATATTTGATTATACTCTGTCTTGTGTTATGCTCAAATTCTGATCTCTCCAAGAGATAAGCTCTTCAAGAGAATAGAATCCTTGAATCTTCAAGTTGGAAGGAGATTTAGCGGTCCCTTCTACAATATTCATTATAGACAGTTGTCCGGTCCCTGCTAGAATGCTTCCAGCGTAAGTATAGATCACAAGTCAGCCCATTACACTATTTGACAACTCTGAAAACTCTCACTTATGTTGAATCAAAACATGCCTTCATCTTTCTACTCTCCCAAGAGAAACATTTGGTCTTAAAAAATGAAAAGAGAATTTTATTTGGAGTCAGAAGACCTTTTTTTTATTAATTGAGGTGAAGTTCACATCACTAATACAATATTATGTCAATTATATCGCAATAAAACTGGGGAAAAAACAAATTAAATTGAGAACATTTTTATTTTCATTAAAAGACATGATTAAGAGAGTGAAAAGGCAAGCTCCAGGCTGGGAGAAGAGATTTTTAATCATGTATCCCACAACATCTCATATCCAGTATAAATAACTCCTAAACTCAGTGACCAAAAGACAGGCAACTCATTTTTTTAATCGGAAAAATACTTGAAAGACACTTCATAAAAGAGTCGATCCAAATGACCAATAAGCATATGAAAAAGTGCTGAACATTATTAGTCATCTAGAAAATTAAAATTAAAATCACACTGCACACCCACCAGCATGGCCGAAATTAAAAGGATTGTCAAAACAAGAGGTTTGGTGGAAAGCATTTCAAATTCTCAGACACTGCTGGTGGGAGGACCTATTAGTTCTCTATTGCTGTGTTAAAAAAAAATTGCCACAAATTTAGTGGCTTAAAACATCACACATTTACTGTCTCTTAGTTTCTGCAGGTCAGGAGTTCCAGGCGTGACTTGGCTGGGTCCTCGGGCTCTGAGTCTCACAAGATTGCAATCAATGTGTCATCCAGACTGTGTTTTTATTTCGAGACTTAACTGGGGAAGAATTCACTTCCAAGCTCACTCAGGTTGTTGCAGAATTCACTTCTATGCAGCTGTACCACAAGGGCTTCAGTTTCTTGCTGACTGTTGGCCAGAGGCCACTCTCAGCCTCTGAAGCAGTCCCCAGTTTCCCACGATGTGGCCCTCTCCATAGGCAGTTCACAGTACGGCCACTTCCTTCTTCCAGGCCAGCAGTAGACAAGATCCTAAGATGTGGTTTTATCCACGCAGAATATAGTGGGACTATTATTTTCTGTGATAAAGGACTATACCTATTTTTTGAAAGTACGATAGCTTCATTTCTCTGATTATAAAAAAGTACATAGTCATTATAAAACATTTGAACTGTATACAAAAGTGGAAAGAAGGTATAAATTACCTGAAAGCCAAACATCCAAAGACTACTCCTCTTAACAGTGTGGAGCACCTCCTTCTAGTCCTCTTTCTATGCCTACACACGTGCTTATACTATCACTCTTGTGATTTGCATGCTCCTGTCACAAGTTCCTGCGGGGTGGCCTCGTGCTAAAGTCAGCGTTTCCGGCTACCTCTAATTTATGGTCCCTCTATATTTCCCCGATTTTAAAAGTTCCCGGTTTTAAAAGTTATGCCTCTTTTTTGGGGGGGGCGGGTACGCGGGCCTCTCACTGTTGTGGCCTTTCCCGTTGCGGAGCATAAGCTCCGGACACGCAGGCTCAGCGGCCATGGCTCATGGGCCCAGCCGCTCCGCGGCATGTGGGATCTTCCTGGCCCGGGGCACGAACCCGTGTCCCCTGCATCGGCAGGCGGACTCTTAACCACTGCACCGCCAGGGAAGCCCAAGTTATGCCTCTTTATGGAGGAAAAAGGAAAATACAAAAACATATATTACAAAAGAATTAAAAATAAAATGTAAACGTCATCCCCACTACCCAGATACTGGCGTTAACATTTCTATGTGTTTCTTTCCAGTCTCTCTGTCTTTTCTATAACTGTATACATGCCACATAAACCTTGCCTTACCTCCAGCCTCCTTGTAGACCTTGCTCTCTCACTCACCACTCTCTTGCTGATCCTGGAGAGCCAACTTCTCCCTTTCTTATTAACTTCATGTTCTTTCCAGGCTACCAAAGCAAGAAAATCCTCTTCTAACCCTGTGACACTCTCTAGATATTGCCTGATCACCTTCCATTCATAGCCATTTTAAAAAATTTAACATTTTACTTAACCCAATATAACCAAAATAATATCATTTCAGAATGTAATCAATATAAAAAGTATTAATGAGATGTTTTATAGTTTCTTTTTATACTAAGTTCTTGTATATTTTACACTCACAACTCATCTCAGACTAGATACATTTCAAATACTCAATAGTCACATGTGGCAATCTGACGACCATACTGGACAGCAGAGATCTAACTTTATGCTCCACCTGATAGATTATCACATACCTTCTCCAGCATCCACCCACCCCAAAAAATCATCTAGCTCACTTGGCTGCATCAACATCACCTGATGTTGTTAGAAATGCAGAATTTCAGGCCCCACAAAAGACTTGTTTAAATTAGAATCTGCATTCTAACACTATCCCCAGGCGATTCATTTGCATACAAAACTTAGAAGTCTGTTCTGCCTCCTGTTAAACACTTCCAGTAGCGTGAAACTCTATCTCATCCCCAAGGAAGCCCTTTCCATCTTTAAATGGCTCCAATTATTAGAAATACATTTGTCCTTCCTTTATTGAGGATTCCCTATAAGCCCAGCATTATGCTAAGCACTTCACATGCATTATCTCATTTAAGCCCAGCACTCTATGTGATAGTCTAATTTTGTCTCCTTTTGTCATTGCTGCTGCTGTTGTTGTTGTTCATGGTAAAATATATATAACATAAGTTAACCTTTTAACCATTTTTAAGTATACAATTCAGTGGCATTAAGTACATTCACAATGTGCAACCACCACCACTATCCATTTCCAGAACTTTCCATTATCCCAAACAGAAGCTCATTAAGCAATCATTTCCCCTTCTCCTCTCCCTGCAGCCCCTAATTACCACTATTCTTTCTGTCTCTCTGAATTTGACTATTCTAGATACGTCATATAAGTGAAACCATACGATATTTGTCCTTTTGTGTCTGGTTTATTTCATTTAGCATAATGGTTTCAATGTTAATCCATGTTGTACCCTATATCAGAAATTCCTTCCTTCGTACAATAATTATCCATTGTATGTATGTACCACATATTGTTTATGCATTCATCTGTTGATGGACATTTGGGTTGTTTCCACCTTTTGGTTACTGTGAATAATGCTGCTTTGAACATTGGTGTACAACAATCTGTTTGACTCCTTGCTTTGAATTCTATTGGGTATACACCTAGGAGTGGAATTGCTGGGCCATATGGTAATTCTATAATTAACTTTTTAAGGAACTGCCAAACTGTTTTCCACAGAAGCTGCATCATTTTTTCATAGCCTTTTTTTAAAAAAAAAACAGTTATTGTGGCTAAATTTCTGATCAGAACATTTTAAAAACATGCTCTTTTAAGAAAACTGGAGTATAAAGACAAAGATTTTTGTAAAAACCTCTAATCCCATTATCCCATAAAACTCTTCACATATTTATAACGTTCTTCCAGGATTTCTTTTTATGACAATTATTTCTTAAAATAAAGGTTTTGTTTATTACCATGGAATTCTAAACATGTTTTTGAAGGAATAATATCTTAGAGATATACTTGCCTTAAATATATACCATTTTTCAAATAATATGCATCCATCAGAAATTATGTTTGTGAGAACTATGTAATAATAATAATAAGCTCTACCTTCTATTGACTACCATATTCCACAAACCTTTCACATGCTGACTCTATTCCTTACAACAACCGTGTTTAGGCTTTACCACTGATGGGCCAGATTTCACCAGCTGTGTGGTCTTGGATAAGTACCCACCCTCCCTGTTCCTAAGTTTCCTCCCCTGTGAAAACACTCCTGCTAGCACCCACCTCCTGAGTTACTAAGCATTCAAATGTGATGATCCACATAAGGCATTTGGAAGAGAGCCTGGCGCACCACAAGCATTCCAGACATGTCTTTTCACCAAGTAAATTCCAGGTCCCCTGAAAATTTAAACATGAAAAAGAAAATCTAACCATGACAGTACTAGAAGAAAATGCGAGTGAACATTTTTATAATCCTGGGCTGAGGAAGACCTTCTAAGCATGCTATCAGAGGCAGAGACAATAAAAGCAAAGGATTACTAGAACTTATCTCACAATAAAAATCATTTCTGAATGGCAGAAAACACCAGAAAGTTAGAAGATGAGCAATAATTTGGGGGAAAATTATAACAAATTTGACGGACTAAAAGCTCTTTAATATACAATGAGCTTCATAACTTAAAAAAATACAAACCCTTAAAGATATTTTCCTAGAAAAATAGGTAAAAGATATAAACAGCAAAGCAAGACAGTCTGATGTGGCCAATTTATCTGTGGGGACATTTTGATGAGCCCTATTGACACAGCTGCTCCAATGCAGCCGCTGTTTCCCACTGTGTCCCATCCCAAGGCACAGTGTACTCTCCCAGTCTGCCTTCTCTCCTCACCTCCAGTCCACAGGACTTTCACTTTCCACCTTAGTTAGTCCTTTCTGCATTGCTTACATTTTCTTTTACAAAACTGTTACTTCTAATCAGAAAAAATGAAAAGGAAAAAAAAGCCAAATCATCTTTATAAAAGAGATTTTATGATATTAAATATATTTGCATACTCAAATCCTGAAAGTTAAGAATTTCATTGAGCAATTTTCCTCTATAGTCTGGAGCTGAGGATTAGGAATCTTGTGTTCCGAACGCCTTCCTTCCCTATATCTATGTATACATATATATATATACATCTAGATAGATAGATGTCTATATCTATATCAGATTCATTCATTCGTTCACTGATAGGTACCTACAGGCACCTACTGTGTGCCAGGCACTGTGATGGGCATGGGGACCTAGCAGTGAACTACAAACATTCCCTGCCTCCATGGAGCAGACAGTCTGGTTGGGGGAGGAGCAGGCAAAAAGGAAGTAAATATTCAGGTTAATAACATTGTCGAGTGTGAGGAATAATGAAGCAGGGAAAGAACACAGAGAATGGCAGGGGCTGCTGTTTTACATTAAATGGTCAGGAAGACCTCTCTAATAAGGTGATATTTGAGGAGAGGTGTGAAGGAGGTGAGGGAGTGAGCTATAAGGATCTCTGAGAACGTTCCAGGCAAAGAGAACGGCAACAGCAAAGGTCCCTAAGCAAGAGTGACCCTGCTGTGTTTGAGGAACATCAAGTTCACCAGGGTGGCTGGAGCAGAGGGATGAAGGGGGACAGCAGTTGGAGATGAGGTCAGAAAGGTAACAGGGGTCGGGGGACCAGGTAGGACTGTTACATCCTGGTAAAGACTTTGGATTTTATTCTAAGAGTCTGGGAAAGTTGACGTTTTCAGGAAAAAGCAAGACTACAAAAAAGCAGAGGTGTCTATTCTTTACTTTTTTAAATGGAAAAGAGAGTAATTTCCATTAAAACAAATGGCTCTTGGTTATTTGTGATTACAGACCAAATGGTGCCCAATCCCCAACCATCTTTCACCGCCCCATGACTGAGACCTGTGCCTCAAATTGGCAGGAGTTACCAATAGGGAAATCTCATGTTTGGGTGTTATAAGGAAAGAGTTCACACAGCAGGCTTGGTGACTTACTCCTTGCATGTCTCCAAGAGAACCATGATTGACCCTTAGCCAACCCATGAGAATATGTCTGTCAGAGTATTCCTTATATCACCAATGGATTGACGATTTTGTTGTGTACACCTGGAATAATAGACATTGCTGTACCATCTTGTTAGGGTTGCTTTGCACAAATATCAAGCTTGATGATGTGAACCTGTTTTCATTGCTGGAGTCAACAAGAATGTTAGGGTCCTGAGTTTTCTGGTCATGGCCAGTTGTTAACAAGATGTGCATATGTGACCAACTCTCCCATCATTGAGCATAGATATTCCACACATATTCCTGGAGTTCACTGCTACAAGAAATCGAAAGGGAAATTAGAAAATATTTTGAACTAAATGAAAAATGAAAACAACAAAACCTGTGAGATGCAGCTCAAGCAGTATTTATAGCACAAAATCCCTATATAGGAAAAGAAGAAAGGCCTCAAATCAATGACCCTAACTTTGATTTTAGGAAATTAAAAAAATAAGAACAAATTAAGTTCAGAGTAAGCAGAAGAAGGGACATAATAAAGTTGAGGGCAGAAATCAGGGAAATAGAAAATAGAGAAAATCAATGAACCAAAAGCTGGTTCTTTGAGAAGATCAATAAAACGTATACACCTGTATCCAGACTGATCAGGAAAAAAGAGAGAAGACATAAATTACCAATATCAGAAATGAGAGACATGTCCTCCAGACAGTAAAACAATAATAAGAAAATATTATGGAAAACAAGCAATAAAGAAAATTTAGATAAATTGAACTTCATCAGAATTTTTAAAAATTTGTGCCTTAAAGGACACTACCAAAAAAGTGAAAAAAATAACTCACAGAAAGGGAGAAAATATTTGCAAGTCATATATCTGATAACAGGTTAGTAGCTAGACAAAGAACTCTCACAATTCAACAAAATTTAAATAATCCAATTAAAAAGTGTATATCACCAGGGAAGAAGGACATTATATTGATATGATTATTAAAAGGGGGATAAATTTTACAAAGGACATATAATACTAAACATTTACACACCTAATAACAGAGCTTCAAAAGACATGAAGCAAAACCAGAATTGAAATAAAAAATAAGCAAAAACACACAGAGATTTCAACACACCTGTCAATAATTGATAGTGAAAGTAGACAGAGAATCAGTAAGGCTATAGAGGATTTAACACTATATCAAATTGACCTAACTGGCTTTTATAAAACATTCCAATCAACAACAGATACATTCTTTTCATGGCCAGGGAACATTCACCAGAACAGACCATTTTCTGGGCCATAAAACAATTCACAACACATTTAAAAGTATTAAAATTAATACACTTTACTATATATAAAATAGATAACTAATAAGAACCTACTGTATAGCTCAGGGATCTCTACTCAATACCCTGTAATGACCTATATGGGGATAGAATATAAAAAAGAGTGGGTATGTGTATATGTATAACTAATTCACTTTGCTGTACAGCAGAAACTAACACAACATTGTAAATCAACTATACTCCAATAAGGGAATTCCCTGGCAGTCCTGTGGTTAAGACTTCACCTTCTAATGCAGGGGTGCTGGTTGGATCCCTGGTTGGGGATCTAAGATCCCACATGCCTTGCGGCCAAGAAACCAAAACATGCAACAGAAGCGATATTGTAACAAATTCAATAAAGACTTTAAAAATAGTCCACATCAAAAAAATCTTAAAGAGAAAAAACTATACTCCAATAAAAATTAATTTAAAAAATAAATAAATAAAAAATAGCCTAACAAAAAATTTAAAATTATTAAATCATACAAAGTATGTTTTCTGAACACAATAAAATTAAATTACATTTTATTAGATTAGAGATTAAATTAAAGTAGATCAGTAAAAGAAAGATTTCTGGAAAAACCCCAAGTATTTGAAATCTGAATAACACACTTCTAAATAACGCATGTCAAGAAAGACATCAAAAAGGAGCAAAAGGGAAATTATAAAGCATTTTGAGCTGAATAAAATGAAGACATAGATAACTAGACTGATTGTGGTGAATATTTTACAATATATACAATATCGAATCATTATGCTGTACACCTGAAACTAGTATGTTATATGTCAATTACACCTCAATAAAAAATAAATAAAAATTCTACTGCTAAAAAGAAAATGAAAACATAGAAAAATTTATGGGATGCAGCTAAAGTGATGGTTTGAAGAAAGTTTACAGCACTAAATGCCTATATTAGAAAACATTAAGGATCTGGAAAAAATGACCTCAGCTTTCAAGCTAAGAAATGAAAAGACAGGGACTTCCCTGGTGGTGCAGTGGTTAAGAATCTGCCTGCCAGTGCAGGGGACATGGGTTTGAGCCCTGGTCTGGGAAGATCCCCCATGCAGCAGAGCAACTAAGCCCGTGCATCAAAACTACTGAGCCTGCACGCCACAACTACTGAACCCTGTGCGCCTGGAGCTCATGCTCCGCAACAAGAGAAGCCACAGCAGTGAGAAGCCCACGCACCGCGACAAAGAGAAGCCCCCGCTCACCACAACTAGAGAAAGCCCGTGCGCTGCAATGAAGACCCAATGCAGCCAAAAATATAAATAAATAAATAAGAAATTAAAAGACAAAAAGCAAATTAAGCCTAAAGTAAGCAAACTTAAACCCAAAATAAAGATGACAGAATTCAAACACATCGAAAACAGAAAAACAAAGAAAAGCTGGTTCTTTGAGAATGTCAATAAACTATAAATTATAGATCCTACAAATATTGTATCTAAAATGGTCCCCATTGATGCCTGCCTCCTGGTATTCATGCCCCTGTGTAGTACCCTTCCCTTGACTGTGAACTGACCTAGTGACTTGCTTTTAACCAGTAAAATATGGCAAAGGTAGGGGGATGTCACTTCCAAAACCAGGCTATGACTACCATCTTGCTACACTCTCTCTATTGCTGGCTTTAATGAAACAAGCTGCCATGTTGGAGAGATAACATGACAAAGAACTGAGGGCCACCTCTTGCCAACAGCCAACAAAAAAATTGAGGACCTCAGTCCAACAACCCACAAGGAACTGAATCCTGCCAAAAACCATGTGAGCATAAAAGTGGATCCTTCCCTAGTCAAGTTTTCAGATGAGACCCTGGTCCTGGCTGACACCTTGATTACAGCCTTTTGATGCAACCGAGCTTGAACTGAGGACCCAGCTAAGCTGTGCCCAAATTCCTGAACTGCAGAATCTATGAGATAATAAATATGTATTGTTTTAAGCTGCTAAGTTTTTGATAATTTATTATGTAGAAATAGTTAACTAGCACAAATGTTAAAATGATAAGGAAATATTATCAACAGCTTTATGTTAATAAATTCAACAACTTCGATGAAAAAGATGAATGGACAAATTTCTTAAAATACACAAACTATCGAAGATCATTCAAGAAGAAATCAATAACCCACATAGTCCTACAACTATCACAAAAATTAATTTATAGTTAAGAAACTTCCCCACAAAGAAAACTTTGGGCCCAGATGACGTGATTGGTGAATTCTCCCAAGCATTTAGTAAGAAATAATTTACAATTCTACACAAACTTTTCCAGAAAATAGAAGATAACAGATTACTGCCCAGCTCATTCTATGAGACCTGCATTACTCCAAAATCAAATCAAAGACATTATAAGAAAGAAAAAAAGACTAATCTCCCTCAAGAACTTATATGCAAAAATCTTTAGCAAAATTTTAGCAAATAGAGTCTAACAATGTGTAAAAAGGATACTTCATCATGACCACATGGGGTTTCTCTGAGGAATACAAAGTAGGTTTGACAATCAAAAATCAATCACTGTAATCAAAACAGTATGATCCTGACACAAAAACAGACATATAGACCAATGGAACAGGATAGAAAGCCCAGAAATAAACCCACACGCTTATGTCAATTAATGTACAACAAAGGAGGCAAGAATATACAATGGAGGAAAGATAATCTCTTCAATATGTGGTGCTGGGAAAACTGGACAGCTACATGTAAAAGAATGAAATTAGAAATTCTCTGACACCATATACAAAAATAAACTCAAAATGGATTAAAGACCTAAATGTAAGACCGGATACTCTAAAACTCCTAGAGGAAAACATAGGTAGGAACGCTCTTTGACATAAATTGCAGCAACAGTTTTTTGAATCCGTCTTATAGAGTAATGGAAATAAAAGCAAAAAAAAAAAACCAAAACAAAACAAAGCAAAAAAAAACAAATGGGGGCTTCCCTGGTGGCGCAGTGGTTGAGAGTCCGCCTGCCGATGCAGGGGACACGTGTTCGTGCCCCGGTCCGGGAAGATCCCACATGCCGCGGAGCGCCTAGGCCTGTGAGCCATGGCCGCTGAGCCTGCGCGTCCGGAGCCTGTGCTCCGCAACGGGAGAGGCCACAACCGTGAGAGGCCCGCATACCCCCCCAAAAAACAAACAACAACAACAAAAAGTACCTAATTAAACTTAAAAGCTTTTGCACAGCAAAGGAAACCATAAACAAAACAAAAAGACAACCTACGGAATGGGAGAAAATATTTGCAAATGATGCAACCGTCAAACAATTAATTTCCAAAATATACAAACAGCTCATAAAGCTTAATATCAAAACAAACAAACAAACAAACAACCTGGGGAAGTCCCTGGCGGTCCAGTGGTTAGGACACCACACTTTCACTGCCAAGGGCCCAAGTTCAATCCCTGGTCAGGGAACTAAGATCCCACAAGCCACGCAGGTGCCACAAATAAATAAATAAACAAACAACAAGCTAGTAGAGTGTTTTTTTAAAAAAAAAACCCAGTCAAAAAATGTTCAGAAGACCTAAAAAGACTTTTCTCCAAAAAAGACATACAGATGGCCAAAAGGCACATGAAAAGATGCTCAATATCACTAATTATTAGAGAAATGCAAATCAAAACTACAATGAGGTATCACCTCACACCAGTCGGGATGGCCATGATTAAAAAGCCTACATATAATAAATGCTGGGGACCGGTGTGGAGAAAAGGGAACCCTCCTGCACTGTTAGTGGGAATGTAAATTGGTGCAGCCACTATGGAGAACAGTATGGATGTCCCTTAAAAAACTAAAAATAGAGTTACCATATGATCCTGCAGTCCCATTCCTGGGCATATATCCAGAGAAAACTCTAACTCGAAAAGATACAAGTACCCCAATGTTCATAGCAGCGCTGTTTACAATAGCAAAGACGTGGAAGCAACCTAAATGCCCATCGACAGATGAATGGATAAAGAAAATGTGGTATATATAAAATGGAATCTTACTCAGCCATAAAAAAGAATGAAATAATGCCATTTGCAGCAACATGGTTGGACCTAGAGATTATCATATTAAGTGAAGTAAGTCAGACAGAGAAAGATAAATATCATATAATATCACTTATATGTGGAATCTTAAAAAATGACACAAATGAACTTATTTATAAAACAGAAATAGACTCACAGACACAGAAAACAAACTTATGGTTACCAAAGGGGATAGCGGGGGAGGGGGAATAAATTAGGAGTTTGGGATTAACAGATACACACTACTACTACATATAAAATACATAAACAACAAGGATCTACTGTATAGCACAGGGAACTATACTCAGTATTTTGTAATCACCTATATGGGAAAAAAATCTGAGACAGAATATATATATAAATAAAACTGAATCTCTTTGCTGTACACCTGAAACTAACACAACATTGTAAATCAACTATACTTCAATAAAAATGAATTAATTAAAAACAAAAAAATTAAAGAATATATATATATATATAACTGAATCACACTTGACACTAACACAACGTTGTAAATAAAATAGACTTCAATTAAAATAAGACAAAATCGGGCTTCCCTGGTGGCGCAGTGGTTGAGAGTCCGCCTGCCGATGCAGGGGACACGGGTTCGTGCTCTGATCCGGGAAGATCCCACATGCTGCGGAGCTGTTGGGCCCGTAAGCCATGGCCGCTGAGCCTGCGCGTCCGGAGCCTGTGGTCCTCAACGGGAAAGCCACAGCAGTGAGAGGCCCGTGTACCGCAAAAAAAAAAAAAAAAGAAAAAGAAAAAATCTATCACTGTAATTCACCATATTAATAAAAGAATAAAGAAAAAACATATAATCATCTCATTAGACACAGAAAGCATTTGACAAAAGCATAAAATCTTTTAGCAAACTAGGAATAGAAAGGGATCTTCCTCAATCTGAAGAAAAACCTATAGCTAACAACACATTTAATGAGAGACTGAATGATTTTCCCCCTAACATCAGGAACAAGGCAAAGTTATCCACTTTTACTACTGCTCTTCAATATTATACTGGAAATTCTAGTCAGTGCAATAAGGCAAGAAAAAAGTGCATATAGACTGGAAAGGAAAATGTAAGCTCTCTTTCAGGGATGATAAATTGTCCAAACCGAAAATCTTCCAGAATGTACAAGAAAGCTACAACAACTAACAAGTGATCCTGGAAAGGTTTCAGGATATAAAGTCAATATACAAGAATCAATTGTATTTTCATATATTAGTCAGAAATAATTGGGCATTTAGATTTTTAAAAATCATTTAAAATAGCATCAAAAATGTGAAATACTTAGGGATAAATTGGATGAAAAATGTGCAAGAGCTAAATATTGAAAACTACAAGACTACAAAATTAAAGAAGGGTTAAATAGAAAGAGATACTATACTCATGAGCTGGAAGACTCAATAAGATGTTAGTTTTCCTCAAGTTGAGGAATAGATTCAACACAATACCAACCAAAATCCTAGGAGGCTTTCCTGTAAAAATTGACAAGATGATTCTAAAATTCATAATTGATATGCAAAGAACCTAGAATAGACAAAACAATTAGGAAAAAGAATGACAAAGTTAAAAGACTTATACTACTTGATTTCAAGATTTATATAAAATTATAAATTTATAATTTTAGAATCATAAAGGTACAGTAATCAAGACACAATAGTATTGCCAGAAGGATAGACATACTGATCAATGGAACAGTATAGAGGGTCCAGAAGTTGATCCATACATATACAGTCAACTGATTTTTTTTTTTTTTTTTTTTGCGGTACGCGGGCCTCTCACTGCTGTGGCCTCTCCCATTGCGGAGCACAGGCTCCGGACGTGCAGGCCCAGTGGCCATGGCTCACAGGCCCAGCCACTCCACGGCATGTGGGATCCTCCCGGACCGGGGCACGAACCTGTGTCCCCTGCATCGGCAGGCGGACTCTCAACCACTGCGCCACCAGGGAAGCCCCAGTCAACTGATTTTTGACTGAGGTGACTAGGATAATATTTTCAACAAATTATGCTGTCAAAATTGGATAACCTTATGCAAAAAAATCAAGTTTCACTCATTTCATTTCCTATATAAAAATGAACTCGCAATGAATCATAGACCTAAAGGTTAAATATTTCTTGAAACTGTTATGCAGCAGTTAATTTCTAACTGATACAGAGGGATTCTATGGTGTAAAAAAATGTGAAGAATTATATTCCTTTCTTAAAGATTTATAGTTTACAATATCCAATTAAAAACTGAGAAATCCAACAATAAACAAATCTGTTTAATTTTGTTTAACCCAGTAATACACAAATGTATTTGACCATGGAGATCTTTATTTGCACATTAGTAATAGTCTATGAAACACATTTTGGAAACTATGGTCTTGTTCAAAATTTTTGCTTTACATGTGGGGAATGTGATGTCCAGAGAGAGTAATTCACTTGACCAAGTCCACTTGAATAATGGAAGATGTCTGCAGGCCTAAATCTTCTGTTCCTTGTATTACACAACAGATTATCATTTTCATTTGGTATGGTATATGCCTTGAAGGTTTCATAAGCACGTGTTGCTTCTATTTCTGTGTTTCCACTACTCCATGTGCTGTCTGTATTATAGCACTTATCATCATATAGTACAATCACCTGTATTCCCCATGAGATTGAGCATTCCTTCTGCCCAGGGAATGTGGACTGACCATTTTTGTTTTGCCCAGTTAGTTCCAGTGACTAGACTACAGCAGAATCTCAATAAATGTTTCATGAACGAAAGGAGGGGGGCAGATTTCCACGTGAACAGCCCAAGAACAAGAGTACAGACATCCAAGAGAAGAGTACAATATTCCAAGTTGGGAAGAAAGATACTGAGGAAAAGTGATCTAAGGGAGGGAGACAGGATTGGTGGGAGATTCACACAGCAACAGGAAAGAAGATCCAATGAGATATAGTGGTATCATCAATGCAGAGAAGATATTTGGTTCAGGACAGCTGGTACGTTGTTACATAATCTCTAAATAATCAGCTATGCTAAAAGCCAAGAAAATGCTCTGCTCCATGCAAAAAAATGCACATTATGACATACTAACATTAAAATAATTATTTCAGTTGGATAACATTGGATATATATCATAAATAAGTATCGGTTCAGTATGTTGAGGGAAATCATTTCAAGCTTGTTATTCTCAAAATAAAAATATTACAATATACAAAAACAAAAGTACATCACAAAAGAAACTAATATTTATTGAGCATGACAAGCTGTTGACATACCTACCCCATTTAGGTCTCATAACTACCCTGTGAGGTAAATATCTCCCTGTCCCTTTTACAAAGATTTGAGAAACTGAAGCATCCTCTCTTCTAAGAATCTGCATTGTCATAAGAATCTGGGTTGCCCCTGTTTTATTCCCAATAATTTCCAAAACCAAAAAAAAAATTTAATGTAGTGAACTTCTCCAATGACTCCAATTTTACAAACAGAGTTTAATTTTCCTGACTTACAGAACCTTTGGTTGAGCACTTAAAAAACAGTAACAGATCCATCATCTTGCTCAGGACAAACTGTAGGAATTCAAAATAGCTACCTCTCTAAGGAGAATCCAAGACTTATAAGAGTTCCTAACATGGTTTGTATTAAAACCAATTTGTAACTTTTCATGGGAACAGAAGTAAAAAGAGGAATGAATGCTTATAGAGTGCTTAATAAATTCCACATATTGTGCTAAACAATTTATAAAGCTTCCTCTGTGTAATTCTCACACCCTCCTTATGAGATAAGATATACCTTGTTCTGGAATGTTTATTTTTAAAATTATGAGTTTTAAAAGTTAGAAAAACAAAGTGCATAAATGGGATAAATGTTTAATAATGGAGATTAGCCATAAATACACAGAATGTAAACTTAAAGACAGCACTAGTCTAGGAAAAATAATTTCATTTAACTTTAAATCTAAATTTCTATTTATTTGTATCATTTATTTCATTAACATTTTAAATAATAGTCCACGAATATAAGGCAAATACATTGAGTGATACTATTTCCCAACAATACTTGGGAAATATTGGTTATGTTCTGTTTTGAAAAACCAGTCACTTACATGAGAGATTTTAAGATTATTAAGTTTAAATTGTAAATTTTTGCCTCTGATCTTCATTTTGGAACGAAGTGAATCTCACTACATTTACACACATTGCAGTCAAAATTGTGTCCAGTGACACTACCATACACAGTAAAGATTCATTATACCACAGTTCTATAGAACAGCTGTGGGTCCTGCCTCCTACCCAGCAGTTAACAACAAAATTCAACCCGTTAAAAGGGCAGTGGCCCTTTGGTTTCAGCTGAAATTTTTTAGTTATTAAATTATTCCCCATGTCAAAAAAAAAAAAAGCCGAAACAATCTTAAAATAAAAGTGCCCAGCTAAATTGGCTGGAAATTCTAGCCCTGTACTGTCTTTCTTATAACTGACATCTTTCAGGTATCATAAACTATATTAATCTGATCTTGGAGAGGGGAATTGAAAGGGGTGTTGAAGAAAATTTAATGTTCTTTTTTCATATAAGACCCCAAATACCTAAATTCCTAATAAACATCAGGGTCAGAGAGTGACTCATGATTTCACTGTTCTCAACTGGTTAAATCAAATGACCCCTCTGACAGTCAAGTTTTAAATCTGCAAGTCTAGACATTACATCAAAATTCTTTTTTTTTTTTTTTTTCTTTGCGGTACGCGGGCCTCTCACTGTTGTGGCCTCACCCGCTGTGGAGCACAGGCTCCAGACGCGCAGGCTCAGCGGCCATGGTTCACGGGCCCAGCCACTCCGCGGCATGTGGGATCTTCCCGGACCGGGGCACGAACCCGTGTCCCCTGCATCGGCAGACGGACTCTCAACCACTGTGCCACCACGGAAGCCATTACATCAAAATTCTGATGTCCAAGTCCGGGAGGCTGGACTCCAGACCCGAGAACTACTGCTCAAAGCAGATGGAGTTTAAGCTGCCTAATCTCCACATCGCTTTTTTTTTTTTTTTTTGTAAACCTGGCAGCACTCCAAGATGCAGCGGAAAGTTCTCATACTGCACTGAAGTCGAACAGGTCGGTAAGCTCCTAGGTCCTTATAGCGGCCACGCGCTGCTGCTGGGTTTCATCTTAGGACCCCACTTCCAACAGGTCCTAAGGCTGGGGAAAGGGGCTCAGTGGGAGGCAACCAAAGCCAGAGTGGGGAGTAGGCAGATGGGGCACGGAGTCTGGAAAGAGGAAGAAGGTTGGGGGCGACGGGCTGACTTCCAATGTCCCCTACTAGTTCCCAAAGCAGTGCGGGCAGGAGGTGGGAGACCCCAGGCCGGGTAAGGGGATCAATTAGGCATCCCACCAGCTGGGCGGCAGCGGCGGCGAGGAGAGACGTTAAGTGACCCGCTAGCCCCGCAAGGGTAGAATTGCCAAGTTGCAGGGAACGCGCCTCTGGCAGCGCGGGATCCGAGAGGCCGCCGGATGTCCCCAACGGGGTCCTGGGGTCGGAAAGCAGGTCCAGGGAGCGTTGTTAAAAAGAAAACAGCGTCTCGCTGTCGCCTGGCATCCTCCTCCCTTGGCTTGGCCTCCACCCACTTTTGCTGTCCTGCCCGCGGCCGACCGGCCCGGATCTGCCGAGAGGACGAGGCTCGCTGGGCTCGGAAACCGCGTTCTGTCCCACGTGCCCCGGAGCCCGGGCGCCGGCCCTAGTCCGGCGCGTCGCCCGCGGTCTCGTGATCCCGGACTCGCGCCCCCCATCCGCTCCCCAGTGTAGAGCGAGCTAAGGGTTCGGCGCGCTACCGAGGAGCGCAGGGGTCGGGGCGCGGGGCAGGGGCACACCTCTATCTGCTGCCAGCCTGAAACTGCCAGCCGCCCCACGATTGAATCCATCCACCGGGATTCCAGCTCCTTTGGTGGGGAGAGCGCTTCGGTTCACTTTGCTCCGCAGGGGCTCTGGGTCCCGGCGGGGTAGGTGGCTCTCTGTCCTGGCTGCCCCTTCCTCCCGGGGCGAGGTGGCCGTCCCCCGGACTAGAGCTGGTGGGTCGCCTCAGGCGGGCATTTTTCGCTGGGGTGGGATCAGCACCGGCTCTGCCCCAGCTCTCGCTCCTGCGCGCCCTGTAGGCCGCGAAGAACCCCTGGTTAACCCCTTAGCTCCCGGCTCGCTGGCGCCACCTGCGCGGAGGAAGTAGGGGCCCGCGGGTGGCCGAGGGGCTGCGGGCGCAGAAGAGCCGGCGGGAATCTGAAGGGGCGGGGGGACGCTACACAGCGGGAGGACAAAGCCCTCTGTGAGGGAAGGAGAGGCCGGCGGAGAGGAATGCAGGCCCCCTGGGGAGTGTGGGGCTACGGGCGCCGCGACGCCTCCTGCTTTCCGCTCTTCCCGCTCCTTCCTCCGCCCCGAAACGCAGCCAGAAGGAGATGCAGCTGCGGGCGCATCTGGATCGGCTGCCCAGGCCATTGATGGCTGCCGTCCCCCAGCCAGCAGCTCTGGAAGCTGGCGACTCAGGCTTAGGGAGGCTATGCCGCGCTTGGCGCTGAAGGTGCGCACATGAGGGAAGGGAGGCCAGGATACCTCGGCCCACTCTTGGAGTAGGTTTAGGTTGGTCAAATTCGGTGCGGAGCCCAATGCAGAATAAAGAGCAAAACCTCCCTCAAACTCTACAAAGCAGTGTGGGCTTCAGGTTTCCAAACATGACACTCACTGAGCCCCTCACGCCGACGATCATTTCCTCCCACCAGAATCCAACTTTTCATCCTTCGAATACAAACTGATTCAGAGGGAGAAATAGCCATCTGCCCAAATCCTCAGTCACTGCGACTTCTGTGTGGGTACTGACTGGTAGAATTTTTCATATCGATCATGGTCACAGAATTGCAGTGGGATCAGTCCCTGGAAATGGATCAGAACACCCTTTCATTTTACCAAGAACCAGATAGGTTCTGTCACATAGCCACTATCTGGCAATAAGTTCTGAACTTGGCTTGAGGAAGAACCCTCAAAAGCCGTAGAAAGAAAAGATAACTAACCTACATTCATTTCAATTCAGGATTCAGGAAGAAATTCCAGTGACAGCTAGTCACTTTTGGGGTCAGTGAATTCAGTAAAGAATGGTAAGCCCCAGGCAGAAGAGACACTGCTGAGAAAGAAGACACATCCAGAGTAATAGATGCAAGGAAACAGCATGGCAAGAAGGAGCCGTTGGTACTCTGAGTTGGGATGGAAACAGAGAGTTTGATTCAACGGAAAATATACTTTCTTAAAATGCAAGTTGTACAGCAGGGAAGGCAATTGTAGCTTGGGAATGGGGATTTTCATGATGTCAATGGCTAAACCAAGACCCTGTGCCAGACAGACACTGTGGTAACTTCCCCAATATCCATACCTTCTTATCTTAGTGGTCACCTCCTGTTCTTTAATATCACATCCCTGCCCTTACTCCCTCCTGGAACATATGATTCCAATCTTAGCAAATTGGTACAATTCAAATCCAGAATAATCAGCATAGTCCCATGCCCTGCCATTGGTTGGCTATGGGTATAACCTAATTGGGGCCAATGAGGGTAGCAATTTCCTGGGGCTTTGGAGAAAGTTTTTCTTTCATATTCTGGAGGAGTTTCAGAAGCAACCCCCTCCTCGCATGTGCTCAGAGAAATAAAGAGCCCCTAATACTGTGGGCAGCTATACATTAGCAATAAGAAAGAGCCAAGTTAAAATAAAGCAGACATCAAGAAGCATAGGCAGATGGGCTTCCCTGGTGGCGCAGTGGTTGAGAGTCCGCTTGCCGATGCGGGGGACACGGGTACATGCCCTGGTCTGGGAAGGTCCCACATGCCGTGGAGTGGCTGGGCCCGTGAGCCATGGCCGCTGAGCCTGCACGTCCGGAGCCTATGCTCCGCAACGGGAGAGGCCACAACAGTGAGAGGCCCGCGTACCGCAAAAAAAAAAAAAAAAAGAAAAGAAATCTGACTTTGGTGCTATTTTTGAGCCTCTGAATCAAGCAGCTTTTGAGTCTAGGTCCACCTTCATTGATTAGGCCAGTGAGATTTGAGTTTTCTGTTACTTGTAATCTAGTGTTTCTAACTAATACAGGCCCAATGGTCATTTTTGGTAGCAAAGACGCAAGCGTAAAATGGACAGATGGATTAAATAACTTTTAAGGCCCCATCCCAGTGATAAGAGTCTACCTCATTTCAGTGGTAGAGCTAAAAGGAAATCCTGGAGAAGGAGGAAACATGTAACCTGATCTGAGGGATTCATGTCTGTTTTCAAGAGTAACAAAGAGCCAACTTTTCACCATTCACATAATAACTGATTCAGAGGGAGAAATAACCATCTGCCCAAATCCTCAGTCGAGGGGACTCCTGTGGGGGACTGAATGGTGGAATTTTTCATAGCTATTATGGCCCATAATGTTTTATTTTATACTTTCTTTTCCTCACTATACTGCAAATTCCATGAGGGTTGGGGCTGCCGGGCATCTTTCTATAACATATAACAAAGTAGACCCTCAAAAAATGGGAGCTGGAATAAAATCTGTCAATCATTTGACATTATAACAGAAAGAATTGTATGCTGTAATGCAGCCTTTGCATGTGTCATTTTTAATGATTTTTAATGACACATTTTATTATTCCCACCATGGGATTTCCTATAATAGCTCTGTCCACTCGGGACTAGAGGGAACAATATGATAAAAAAATTAGTTTAAAAACAATCAAACCCTTCCGTTCATGGCATGTCTGTTATCACTGAACTAAAACCCAAGATTTAAACCTACTTTATCATAAGCCAGGTTTCAACATTTACCAACAGTTTACTCCCGCTATTCTCCTCTATCAGCCAGCAAGAATATCCCACCTCTGGGATTCCCTGGTAGAAAATTTATTTACATTTACTCTCTGAACATTGGTAGATACAAAGATCTCTCTAAACCTTGCTGGTATTCTTGTTTATTTTTATTAAGGTAAAAATCACATCACATACAATGAACCATTTTAAAGTGTTCAATTCAGTGACATCTAGTACATTCACAGTGCTGTGCAACCATCACCCCTATCCAGTTTCAAATCCTTTCATTACCCCAGAAGAACACTCCATACCCAGTAAGTACTCACTCCCCACTCGCCCCTCCACCCATACCTTGGCAACCACTAATCTGCCATCTAACTTTATGCATTTGACTATTCCAGATATTTCATATTTAAAAATCATACAATATATGACCTTTGTGTCTGGCTTCTTTCACTTAGCATTATGTTTTCAAGGTTCACTGATGTTATAGCATGTGATCAGTACGCCATTCTTTTTAGGGCTGAATAATATTCCATTTTATAATTACTCCATACTTTGTTTATCCTTTCATCCATCGATGGACATTTGGGTTGTTTTTACCTTTTGGCGAATATGAATATTGCTGCTACAAACATTAATGTACAAGTTTTTGTTTGGATATGCTTTCATTTCTCTTGGGAATATACCTTAGAGTAGAATTTCTGGATCATATGGTAATTCTATGTTTATCTATTTGAGGAACCACCAAACTGTTTTCCACAGCAGGGATGATATTTTACATTTCCTCCAGGAATGTATGAGGGTTCCTATATCTATACATCCTCACCAGGACTTTTATTATACCCACCCTAGTGTGTATGAAGTGGTACCACATTGATTTGCATTTCCTTAAGGACATCTTTTCATGTGTTTGTTGGTCTTTTGTATGACTTCTTTGGAGAAATGTTTATTCAAGTTCTTTGCTGATTTTTAATTGGGTTGTTTGTCTTTCTGTTGTTGAGTTATAAGAGTTTTTATATATTCTGGATATTAAACCCTTATCAGAAATATGATTTGCAAATATTTTCTACAATTCATAACTTGTCTTTTCACATTCTTGATAATGAACTTAGAGGAACAAAAGTTTTTAATTTTCATGAAGTCAGATTTATTTATTCTTCGGTTGCTTGTATTTTTGCCATCAATCTAATAAACAATTGCTAAACCTTTATACAGTGCTGGTAAGAATGTAATATGTTGCAGCCAGTGTGGAAAACACTTTGGCCATACCTCACAAAGTTAAACATATACATAAATATATTATCTAGTAATTCCATTCCTAAGTATATACCCAAGAAAATTAAAAATTATATGTTCACACAAAAACCTATACACCAATGGTCATAACAGCATTATTCATAATAGCTAGACACAAAAGGACACATACTGTATTATTCCACTTATATGAGGTATCTACTTTACACAAATTTATACAGAGAGAAAGTAGGATAGAGGTTACAGGCACTGGGAGACAAGGGAAATGGGTAGTTATTGCTTAATTGTTACAGTCTTTCTGTTTGGGGTGATGGAAAAGTTATGAAGTAGATAGTGGTGATGGTTACTCAACAATGTGAATGCATTTAATGCCACTATATCATAAGCTTTAAAATGGTTAAAATGGTAATTTTTATGTGACACATATTTTGCCACAACTAAAAAGTAGCATAATACACAAAAAACATTGCATTGTACTCTTTAAGTGAGCAAATCCATTATATATGAATTATATCTCAATAAAGCTGTTTTGAAAATCTGTTATCACCCCCCAAAAGAAGTATCATTAAGAAGGATAAAAATATTTAGGAATATATTTAACCAAAGAAATGCAAGACTTGTACACTGAAAAATACAAACTATTCTTGAAAGAAATTAAGGAAGACCTAAATAAGTGGAAAGCCAGCCCGATTTGATAGACTAGAGAGGTAATAGGGTTAGGATGGCAATTCTCCCCAAATCGATTTGCAGTTTGATGTAAGAACTATCAAGATACCTTTTTTATAGAAATAGATGAGCTTATCCTAAATTTCATATGGAATTCCAAAAGACCTTGGATAGCCAAAACAATTTTCAAAAGGAAGAACAATGGTGAAATATTCACACTACCCAATTACACAACTTACTATAAAGCTGCAGTAACCAAAGTGTTTAGCGGTGAGAATCCAGAGGTAAGCTATATCTCTATGGGCAATTGATTTTCAGCAAGGGTGACACATTGATTCAATGGGGAAAAATACTGTTTTCAGCAAATCATTCTGTGACAATTAGATACTAATAGACAAAAGAATGTATTTGGCCCCTACTTCAAACCATACATAAAATTCACTCGAAATGGATTTAAAAAAATGAAGTGTAGCCTAAAACTATAAAAATTTAGAAGGAAATATAGGTTAAATCTTTGTGAACTTGGATTGAGAAATGATTTCTTCATTATGATACCAAAAGTACAGGCATTAAAAGAAAAAGTAAATGACTTGGACTTCATCAAAATTAACAATGTTTGTGCCTCAAAGGACACTATCAAGAAAGTGATGAGACAACCTACAAATGGGAGAAATTATTTGCAAATCATGTATCTCATAAGAAGGTAGTATCAAGAATATATAGGGCTTCCCTGGTGGTGCAGTGGTTGGGAGTCCGCCTGCCGATTCAGGGGACACGGGTTCATGCCCCGGTCCGGGAAGATCCCACATGCCGCGGAGCGGCTGGGCCCGTGAGCCATGGCCGCTGAGCCTGCACGTCCGGAGCCTGTGCTCCGCAACGGGAGAGGCCACAACAGTGAGAGGCCCGCGTACCGCAAAAAAAAAAAAAAAAAAAAAAAAAAGAATATATAAAGAACTCTCGCACTTAGAACAAAAAGATAAACAATCCAGTTTAAAAAATAGGTAAAGGACCTGAACAGGAATTTCTCCAAATAAGATATATAAAGTCAATAAACACATGAAAAAATCCTCAATTCTTTAGTCATTAGGGAAACACATCAAAATCACAATGAGATATCACTTCACATCCACTGTACATCTACAATTTTTAAAAGGTTAAAAAACAAGTATTGGCAAAAACTGTGGAGAAACTGGAACCATCATATACTGTGGATGGGAATATAAAATGGAACGGATCCTGTGAAAGACAGTTTGGCAGTTCCTCATAAAGTTATGCATAGAGTTACCATATGACCAAACAACCCATTTCTAGGTATATACCCCAAAACTGAAAATATTATTATTAATAATTATTCTTATAGAGAAAATTATTCTTAATAGAGAAAAAGTAGAAGCAACCCAGATATCCAGCAACTGATGAACAAATAAACAAATGAGGTAAACCCATACAATAAAACAGCATAGTGCCATAAAAGGGAATGAAGTACTGCTACATGCTACCATATAAAGGAACCCCGGATACATTTTGCTAAGGGAAAGAAGCCAGGCACAAAAGGCCACCTAATGTATGATTACATTTATATGCAACATCCAGAATAGAAACAAGTAGATTGTGTTTAATTAGGGTTGGGGGAACAAGGGGTGAAGGTAATGATAGTTAAGTATAGGGAGTTTCTTTATGAAGTGATGAAAATGTGCTATAATCAACTACAGTAAAGAAGACAGACAAATGACCAATAAAGCACATGAAAAGGTGCTCGACATCATTAGTCATGAGGGAAATACGTATCACAACCACAATATGATACCACTTCACACTCACTAGGATGGCTATAAATTTTTTAAAAAGAGGGAAACAAGTCTTGGCAAGGATTTGGAGAAATTAGAACCTTCATGCATTGATGGTGGGAATGTAAAATGGTACAGTTGCTGTGGGAAACACTTTGATGACTTAGCAATTCTACTCCTAGATACATACCCCAGGAAAAGGAAAACATATATTCACACAATAACTTGTATACCAATATACATAGAAGCATTATTCATGAGAGCCAAAAGGTGAAACAACCCAAATGTCCATCAAATGAAAAATGGATAAACAAAAGGAGGTATACCTGTATAATAGAATATTATACAGCCATAAAAAAGAATTAAGTACCACTATATGCTACCACATGGATGAGCCTTGAAAAACATTATGCCATGTGAGTGAAACCAGACACAAAAGACCACATATTGAATGAGTCCATTTATACAAAATGTCCAGAATAGGCAAATCTATAGGGACATCAGGGAGAATGGAGGTTGCTTATGGTTGAAGTAAAAAAGGAGGTTAGTGAATGTCTGCTTAATGGACATGGATTTGCTTTACAGAGTGATGAAAATGTTCTGGCATTAGATTGGTGATAGTTGCACAGTATTTTGAATATACTAAAAAACCACTGAACTGGACACTTCAAAATGGTTAATTTTGGGACTTGCCCGGTGGTCCAGTGGTAAAGAATCCACCTTACCATGCAAAGGACGCGGGTTAGATCCCTGGTTGGGGAACTAAGATCCCACATGCTGTGGGGCAACTAAGCCCTCGTGCCACAACTGCTGAGCTCGCGCGCCTCAACGGGAGAGCCTGCGTGCTGCAAACTACAGAGCCCATGCGCTCTAGAGCCCACACGCCACAACTAGAGAAAGAAAACCTGCATGCCATAACTAGAGAGAAGCCTGTGTGCCACAATGAAGACCCGATACAGCCAAAAAATAAACAAATAAAATAAATAAATATTTTTTAAATAGTTAATTTTACAGTATAGGAACTACAGCTCAAAAGTATAGTTTCTATAAATGAACAATACAGAAACAAATAAAAAATTATATTTCACTTCTAATCCCACCAAACAGATAGCCAATAGGGACTTTTTGGTATATTTTCTTTCCCTTCTAATATATGTATGTGTGTATACATATATAATATACATTTCAAAATTAAAAGTAAGATATTATTCTAAATACAACTTTATAACCTAATTATATTTTATGAAAAATTCATACCTTGTAATATGGATAGAACAGTATAATTAACCTCCATGAATTTATCATCTGAATCAACAAATATTCACCTCATGGCCAATTTTGCTTCATCCTTACTTCCTGATTAATTGAAGCAAATCCCAGATATCAATTCATTTTATCCATAAATATTTCAACATACATATCTAAAAGATAAGCATACTTCCTAAAAACAAAACCATGATATCAATATTGTACTTACAATTTTTATAGTAATTTTTCACAGCATCAGCCTTTCAGTCAGCATTCAGATTTCCCCAAATTGTATCATGAATGTTTTTGTAACAGTTCTTTTGTTCATACTGGGATCCAGATAAGTTCCACACACTACAATTGTTTTGTTGTTTTGTTTGTTTTTGTTTGGTTGGTTGGTTTTTCCTGTTATTTATTTATTTATTGCCACTATGCGAGGCATGAGGAATCTTACTTCCCCCCACCAGGGATCCAACTGGCGCCCCCAGCAGTGGAAGAGCGGAATCTTAAGCAATGGACCACCAGGGAAGTCCCTACAATTGTTTATGTCCTAGACGTCTTTTAATCTAAAGCACCTCCCTCCTTCACTTTTATTTATTTATTTATTTCAAAGTGCAACAACTTATTAAACAAATAACTTTTATTTTTCTGATTTTGCCCTGGAACAGGAAAAAATACCAAAAACATTTTAATGGTGAAGACTAAAACTCCAAATTGCAAGGTACAGGATGGATGGTGAGAAGTAAACAAAAGTAATTGTATAACATCATATGAAAAGCAAGTCACATACAGAATAAAATTTGTTCCTGTACTATATCAACTAATTTAAATCGTGATGCTAATAAATATCAAATTACTACTAAGTATTTTCTAAGGATATATTATATGTATAGGACTATATTCTAGGCTATATTCTAGTTCCTGATTGTGTTCACCAGAAATATAAAACCAAGGTCTACCATGTTATTTTTTCCTTTTTTAAATTGTGTTAAACATAATATAAAATTTACCATTTTTAAGTGTACAGTTCAGTGGTATTAAATACGTTCACATTGTTGTGCAGCCATCACCACGATCCATCACCATAACACCACCTGTTCTCTTTTTTTTTAACATCGTTATTGGAGTATAATAGCTTTACAATGTTGTGTTAGTTTCTGTGTATAACAAAGTGAGTCAGCTATACGTATACATATAACCCCATATCCCCTCCCTCTTGCGTCTCCCTAACACACTCCCTATCCCACCCCTCTAGATGGTCACAAAACACCGAGCCTATCTCCCTGTGCTATGCAGCTGCTTCCCACTAGCTATTTTACATTTGGTAGTGTATATATGTCCATGCCACTCTCTCGCTTTGTCCCATCTTACCCTTCCCCTCCCTGTGCTCTCAGCCCCATTCTCTACATCTGTGTCTTTATACCTGTCCTCTCCTAGGTCCTTCAGAACCATTTCTTTTTTTCTTAGGTTCCATATATATGTGTTAGCATACAGTATTTGCTTTTCTCTTTCTGACTTACTTCACTCTGTGTGACAGTCTTTAGGTCCACCCAGCTCACTACAAATAACTCAATTTCATTTCTTTTTATGGCTGAGTAATATTGCATTGTATATATTTGCCACATCTTCTTTATCCATTCATCTGTTTATGGACACTTAGGTTGCTTCCATGTCCTGGATATTGTTAGGAGTGCAGAAATCAACATTGTGGTACATGACTCCTTTTTTTAATGTATTTTTTTGTTAGTTTCTGCTTATAACACAGTGAATCAGCTATACATATACATATATCCCCATATCTCTTCCCCTTGCATCTCCCTCCCTCCCACTCTCCCTATTCCACTCCTCTAGGTGATCACAAAGCACCGAGCTGATCTCCCTGTGCTATACGTCTGCTTCCCACTAGCTATCTATTTTACATATGGTAGTGTATATATGTCCATGCCACTCTCTCACTTTCTCACAGCTTTCCCTTCCCCCGCCCTATGTTCTCAAGTCCATTCTCCAGTAGGTGTGCGTCCTTATTCCTGTCTTGCCCCTAGGTATTTCATGACCTTTTTTTTGGATTCCATATATATATGTTCCATATATATATGGAATATATATATATATATGTTATCATATGGTATATATGTTATCATATGGTATATATGTTATCATATGGTATATATGTTATCATATGGTATTTGTTTTTCTCTTTCTGACTTACTTCACTCTGTATGACAGATTCTAGGTCCATCCACCTCACTACAAATAACTCAATTTCATTCCTTTTTATGGCTGAGTAATATTCCATTGTATATATGTGCCATATCTTCTTTATCCATTCATCTCTCGATGGGCATTTAGGTTGCTTCCATGTCCTGGCTACTGTAAATACAGGTGCAATGAACATTGTGGTACATGGCTCTTTTAGAATTATGGTTTTCTCAGGGTATCTGCCCACTAGTAGGATTGCTGGGTCATATGGTAGTTCTATTTTTAGTTTTTTAAGGAACCTCCATACTGCTCTCCATAGTGGCTGTATCAACTTACATTCCCACCAACAGTGCAAGAGGGTTCCCTTTTCTCCACACCCTCTCCAGCATTTACTGTTTGTAGATTTTTTGATGATGGCCATTCTGACTGGTGGGAGATGATGTCTCATTGTACTTTTGATTTGCATTTCTCTAATGATTAATGATGTTGAGCATTCTTTCATGTGTTTGTTGGCAATCTGTATAACTTCTTTGGAGAAATGTCTATTTACGTCTTCTGCCCATTTTGGGCTTGGGTTGTTTGTTTTTTTGATATTGAGCCTCATGAGCTGCTTGTAAATTTTGGAGATTAATCCTTTGTCAGTTGCTTCATTTGCAACTATTTAATCCCATATTGAGGGTGTCTTTTCGTCTACTTTATGGTTTCCATTGCTGTGCAAAAGCTTTTAAGTTTCATTAGGTCCCATTTGTTTATTTTTGTTTTTATTTCCATGTCTTTCGGAGGTGGGTCAAAAAGGAACTTCCTCTGATTTATGTCATAGAGTGTTCTGCCTAAGTTTTCCTCTAAGAGTTTGATAGTGTCTGGCTGTACATTTAGGACTTTAATCCATTTTGAGTTTATTTTTGTGTATAGTGTTAGGGAGTGTTCTAATTTCATTCTTTTACATGTAGCTGTCCAGTATTCCCAGCAGCACTTACTGAAGACGCTGTCTTTTCTCCATTTTATATTCTTGGCTCCTTTATCAGAGAAAAGGTGACCGTATGTGCATGGGTTAATCTCTGGGCTTTCTATCCTGTTCCATTGATCTATATTTCTGCTTTTGTGCCAGTACCATATTGTCTTCAGTACTGTAGCTTGGTAGTACAGTCTGAAGTCAGGGAGACTAATTCCTCCACCTCTGTTTTTCTCTCTCAAGATTGCTTTGGCTATTCAGGGTCTTTTGTGTTTATATACAAACTGTGAAAACTTTTGGACTAATTCTGTGAAAAAATCAGTGGTTGTTTAATAGGGATTGCCTTGAGTCTGTAGATTGCTTTGGACAGTATAGTCATTTTCACAATGTTGTTTCTTCCAATCCAAGAACACGGTATATCTCTGCATCTCTTTGTATCATCTTTAATTTCTTTCATCAGTGCCGGGAGCTCTCTAGAGGACCAGTGTCCTGAACTCGGCTCTCCCACCTCAGAGGCACAGACCTGACGCCTGGCAGACGCACCGACCCTGCCAGCCACACGGCTGAAGATCAGGAACACCATCCCCCCAGTGGGGCTGCGGGGGGCGGGGGGCCGGCGGCGGTGCGTCTGGGAGGGGCCGGTGATAGACAGCCAGGCGGAAATCTCAGTGGAAATCTAAAGGCTCACGAGATTGGCAACGGTGTGGAGGCGTGGACTCGGAGCGTGCCTCAGCGCCCGACACGACGGTCCTGAAGTCCTGCGGCGCCCCTCCCCTGCGGCAGAGCCTGGGCGGGCGTGTTCTCCAGGGAGCGCCCTTGGCTCCTGCAAAAGGGAGCAGGGAGCACTACGAGCGGTCCGCGTCTGCGGCTTCCTCTCCACGCCCGAGCCTCCGCGCAGCGAGCAGAGGACGCGCCCCGGAGCCCGTTCCCCGCGCCCCGGCGCACCCTGCCTCCCAGCCCACCCCAGGTAGTTTTTCTGCTTCCTGAGTCCTTTTTTAGCACGATCCAGAGATCTTTCACATTTAATTTCTGATATGACAGGATGTTCCAGAATCATATTGTAATTTCCTGCTCCAATCCTAGAGTCAGCTATATCTCCAAAAAGAGCTGGGAAAGATTATTTTTAATGGCTGCATCTTCTGGATGTACCAGTCCTTATTTAGCCAGTCCACTATTTGGAGGGAAAGAGTTTAGACAGTTTCTGTAACTCTTCTGTAGTATAAATTAAATACTGAGATGTTTTATAGAAATAGTATATATAAGTGAGTGATGATGCCCTTATAATTGTTTTCTCTATTATTTAATATTTTTTAAAAGCCTAGTCAATTGACCCAGGTAGGGCGTGACGCATAAACTGGTGTGCGTCATTCACCTGTTAGAGATGTCTGCTTCTAGAGAGGGGCTTGCAAACAATGAATTAAAAGGTGGTAGCTTGCTGGGTAGAGTAATCTTGGTTGTAGGTTTTTCTCCTGAATCACTTTAAGTATGTCCTGCCACTCCCTTCTGGCTTGCAGAATTTCTGCTGAAAGATGAGCTGTTAAGCTTATGGGGATTCCCTTATGTGTTATTTATAGTTTTTCCCTTGCTGCTTTTAACATATTTTCTGTGTATTTAATTTTTGATAGTTTGATTAATATGTGTCTTGGCGTGTTTCTCCTTGGATTAATCCTGTATGGGACTGTCTGTGCTTCCTGGCCTTGATTAACTATTTCCTTTCCCATATTAGGGAAGTTCTCAGCCATAATCTCTTTGGATATTTTCTCCGTCCCTTTCTTTTACTCTTCCTCTTCTGGGACCCCTATAATTCGAATGTTGGGGCGTTTCATGTCGTCCCAGAGGTCTCTGAGACTGTCCTCGATTCTTTTCATTCTTTTTTCTTTATTCTGCACTGCAGTCGTTATTTCCACTATTTCATCTTCCAGGTCACTTATCCGTTCTTCTGCCTCAGTTATTCTGCTGTTGATTCCTTCTAGAGAATTTTGAATTTCATCTATAGTGTTGCTCCTCAGTGTTTGTTTGCCCTTTAGTTCTTCTAGGTCCCTGTTAAACGTTTCTTGTATTTTCTCCATCCTATTTCCAAGATTTTGGATCATCTTTACTCTCATGACTGTGAATTCTTTTTCAGGGAGACTGCCTATTTCCTCTTCCTTTGTTTGGTCTGGTGGGTTTTGACCTTGCTCCTTCATCCGCTGTGTGTTTCTCTGTCTTTTCATTTTGCTAAACTTACTGTGTTTGGGGGTCTGCTTTTCACAGACTGCAGGTTCGTAGCTCCCTTTGTTTATGGTGTCTGCCGCCAGTGGCTAAGGTTGGTTCAGTGGGTCGTGTAGGCTTCCTGGTGGAGGGGACTAGTAGTGCCTGTGTTCTGCTGGATGAGGCTTGAATCTTGTCTTTCTGGTGGGCAGGACCGCATCTGCTGGTGTGTTTTGCGGGTGTCTGTGACCTTATTATGATTTTAGGCAGCCTCTCTGCTAATGGGTGGGGTTGTGTTCCTGTCTTGCTAGTTGTTTGGCCAAGGGTGTCCAGCACCGTAGCTTGCTGGTCGGTGAGTGGAGCTGTGTCTTAGCGTTGAGATGGAGATCTCTGGGAGAGCTTTCGCCGTCTGATAGTACGTGGAGTGGAGCCGGGAGGTCTGTGGTGGACCAGTGTCCTGAACTCGGCTCTCCCACCTCAGAGGCACAGGCGTGACACCTGGCGGAAGCCCCTAGACCTTGCCAGCCACGGGGCTGAAGGTCAGAAACACCATGCCCCGACTGGGTCGCCGGGGTCAGGGGTCGGGGGGCGGTTCGTCTAGGAGAGGCCGGTAATAGACAGCCAGGCAGAAATCTCAGTGGAAATCTAAAGGCTCACGAGATTGGCAACGGTGTGGAGGCGTGGACTCGGAGCTCGCCTCAGCGCGCGACACGAGGGTCCTGAGGTCCCGCGGCGCTCCTCCCCCACGGCCAAGCCTGGGCTGGCGCCATCCCTCGGCGTCTTTTTCAAGGAGCGCCCCTGGCTCCTGCAAAAGGTGGCGGGGAGCTCAGCGAGCGGCCCGCGTCTGCGGCTTCCACTCCACGCCCGAGCCTCCGCGCAGCGAGCAGATGACGCGCCCCGGAGCCCGTTCCCCGCGCCGCGGCGCGCCTGGCCTCCCGGCCTAGCCCAGGTAACATTTCTGCTTCCTGAGTCCTTTTTAGCATGATCCAGTCATCTTTGATATTTAACTTCTGATATGACAGGATGTTCCAGAATCATATTGTAATTTCCTGCTCCAATCCTAGAGTCAGCTATATCTCCAAACAGAGCTGGGAAAGATTATTTTTAATGGCTGCATCTTCTGGATGTACCAGTTCTTATTTAGCCAGTCCACTATTTGGAGGGAAAGAGTTTAGAAAGTTTCTGTAACTCTTCTGTAGTATAAATTAAATACTGAGATGTTTTATAGAAATAGTATATATAAGTGAGTGATGATGCCCTTATAATTGTTTTCTCTATTATTTAATATTTTTTAAAAGCCTAGTCAGTTGACCCAGCTAGGGCGTGACGCATAAACTGGTGTGCGTCATTCACCTGTTAGAGATGTCTGCTTCTAGAGAGGGGCTTGCAAACAGTGAATTAAAAGGTGGTAGCTTGCTGGGTAGAGTAATCTTGGTTGTAGGTTTTTCTCCTGAATCACTTTGAATATGTCCTGCCACTCCCTTCTGGCTTGCAGAATTTCTGCTGAAAGATGAGCTGTTAAGCTTATGGGGATTCCCTTATGTGTTATTTATAGTTTTTCCCTTGCTGCTTTTAACATATTTTCTGTGTATTTAATTTTTGATAGTTTGATTAATATGTGTCTTGGCGTGTTTCTCCTTGGATTAATCCTGTATGGGACTGTCTGCGCTTCCTGGCCTTGATTAACTATTTCCTTTCCCATATTAGGGAAGTTCTCAGCCATAATCTCTTTGGATATTTTCTCCGTCCCTTTCTTTTACTCTTCCTCTTCTGGGACCCCTATAATTCGAATGTTGGGGCGTTTCATGTCGTCCCAGAGGTCTCTGAGACTGTCCTCGATTCTTTTCATTCTTTTTTCTTTATTCTGCTCTGCAGTCGTTATTTCCACTATTTCATCTTCCAGGTCACTTATCCGTTCTTCTGCCTCAGTTATTCTGCTGTTGATTCCTTCTAGAGAATTTTGAATTTCATCTATAGTGTTGCTCCTCAGTGTTTGTTTGCCCTTTAGTTCTTCTAGGTCCCTGTTAAACGTTTCTTGTATTTTCTCCATCCTATTTCCAAGATTTTGGATCATCTTTACTCTCATGACTGTGAATTCTTTTTCAGGGAGACTGCCTATTTCCTCTTCCTTTGTTTGGTCTGGTGGGTTTTGACCTTGCTCCTTCATCCGCTGTGTGTTTCTCTGTCTTTTCATTTTGCTAAACTTACTGTGTTTGGGGGTCTGCTTTTCACAGACTGCAGGTTCGTAGCTCCCTTTGTTTATGGTGTCTGCCGCCAGTGGCTAAGGTTGGTTCAGTGGATCGTGTAGGCTTCCTGGTGGAGGGGACTAGTAGTGCCTGTGTTCTGCTGGATGAGGCTTGAATCTTGTCTTTCTGGTGGGCAGGACCGCATCTGCTGGTGTGTTTTGCGGGTGTCTGTGACCTTATTATGATTTTAGGCAGCCTCTCTGCTAATGGGTGGGGTTGTGTTCCTGTCTTGCTAGTTGTTTGGCCTAGGGTGTCCAGCACCGTAGCTTGCTGGTCGGTGAGTGGAGCTGTGTCTTAGCGTGGAGATGGAGACCTCTGGGAGAGCTTTCGCCGTCTGATAGTACGTGGAGTGGAGCCGGGAGGTCTGTGGTGGACCAGTGTCCTGAACTCGGCTCTCCCACCTCAGAGGCACAGGCGTGACACCTGGCGGAAACCCCTAGACCCTGCCAGCCAGGCAGCTGAAGGTCAGGAACACCACGCCCCGACTGGGTCGCCAGGGAGCGGGGTCGGGGGTCGGTGCGTCTGGGAGGGGCGGGTGATAGACAGCCAGGCGGAAATCTCAGTGGAAATCTAAAGGCTCACGAGATTGGCAACGGTGTGGAGGCGTGCCCTGGGAGCGCGCCTCAGCGCCCGGTTAGAGGAGGCAGCCGCGGCGGGTCGGTCCTGAATTCCCGCGGCTCTCCCTCCCTGGCGGCGAGTAAGGGTCCTGAAGTCCCAAGGCGGCCGAGCCTGGCCTGGCGCCATCCCTGGGCGTGTTCGCCGAGGAGTGCCCGTGGCTCCTGCAAAAGGGGGCGGGGAGCTCGGCGAGCGGCCCGCGTCTGCGTCTTCCTCTCCACGCCAAGCCACCGCGCAGCGAGCACAGGAGGCCCGGACTCTTATCGCGCCTCTGCGCCAGGATAGAGAAGGTAGCCACAGCGCGTCGGTCCTGAATTCCCGCGGCGCTCCCTCCCTGGCGGCGAGTAACGGTCCTGAAGTCCCGAGTCGGCCGAGCCTGGCCGGTCACCATCTCTGGGCATTTTTGCCCAGGAGTGCCCGAGGCTCCTGCAAAAGGGGGCGGGGAGCTCGGCGAGCGGCCCGCGTCTGCGGCTTCCACTCCACGCCCGAGCCTCCGCGCAGCGAGCAGAGGACGCGCCCCGGAGCCCGTTCCCCGCGCCGCGGCGCGCCTGGCCTCCCGGCCTAGCCCAGGTAACATTTCTGCTTCCTGAGTCCTTTTTAGCATGATCCAGTCATCTTTGATATTTAACTTCTGATATGACAGGATGTTCCAGAATCATATTGTAATTTCCTGCTCCAATCCTAGAGTCAGCTATATCTCCAAACAGAGCTGGGAAAGATTATTTTTAATGGCTGCATCTTCTGGATGTACCAGTTCTTATTTAGCCAGTCCACTATTTGGAGGGAAAGAGTTTAGACAGTTTCTGTAACTCTTCTGTAGTATAAATTAAATACTGAGATGTTTTATAGAAATAGTATATATAAGTGAGTGATGATGCCCTTATAATTGTTTTCTCTATTATTTAATATTTTTTAAAAGCCTAGTCAGTTGACCCAGCTAGGGCGTGACGCATAAACTGGTGTGCGTCATTCACCTGTTAGAGATGTCTGCTTCTAGAGAGGGGCTTGCAAACAGTGAATTAAAAGGTGGTAGCTTGCTGGGTAGAGTAATCTTGGTTGTAGGTTTTTCTCCTGAATCACTTTGAATATGTCCTGCCACTCCCTTCTGGCTTGCAGAATTTCTGCTGAAAGATGAGCTGTTAAGCTTATGGGGATTCCCTTATGTGTTATTTATAGTTTTTCCCTTGCTGCTTTTAACATATTTTCTGTGTATTTAATTTTTGATAGTTTGATTAATATGTGTCTTGGCGTGTTTCTCCTTGGATTAATCCTGTATGGGACTGTCTGCGCTTCCTGGCCTTGATTAACTATTTCCTTTCCCATATTAGGGAAGTTCTCAGCCATAATCTCTTTGGATATTTTCTCCGTCCCTTTCTTTTACTCTTCCTCTTCTGGGACCCCTATAATTCGAATGTTGGGGCGTTTCATGTCGTCCCAGAGGTCTCTGAGACTGTCCTCGATTCTTTTCATTCTTTTTTCTTTATTCTGCCCTGCAGTCGTTATTTCCACTATTTCATCTTCCAGGTCACTTATCCGTTCTTCTGCCTCAGTTATTCTGCTGTTGATTCCTTCTAGAGAATTTTGAATTTCATCTATAGTGTTGCTCCTCAGTGTTTGTTTGCCCTTTAGTTCTTCTAGGTCCCTGTTAAACGTTTCTTGTATTTTCTCCATCCTATTTCCAAGATTTTGGATCATCTTTACTCTCATGACTGTGAATTCTTTTTCAGGGAGACTGCCTATTTCCTCTTCCTTTGTTTGGTCTGGTGGGTTTTGACCTTGCTCCTTCATCCGCTGTGTGTTTCTCTGTCTTTTCATTTTGCTAAACTTACTGTGTTTGGGGGTCTGCTTTTCACAGACTGCAGGTTCGTAGCTCCCTTTGTTTATGGTGTCTGCCGCCAGTGGCTAAGGTTGGTTCAGTGGATCGTGTAGGCTTCCTGGTGGAGGGGACTAGTAGTGCCTGTGTTCTGCTGGATGAGGCTTGAATCTTGTCTTTCTGGTGGGCAGGACCGCATCTGCTGGTGTGTTTTGCGGGTGTCTGTGACCTTATTATGATTTTAGGCAGCCTCTCTGCTAATGGGTGGGGTTGTGTTCCTGTCTTGCTAGTTGTTTGGCCTAGGGTGTCCAGCACCGTAGCTTGCTGGTCGGTGAGTGGAGCTGTGTCTTAGCGTGGAGATGGAGACCTCTGGGAGAGCTTTCGCCGTCTGATAGTACGTGGAGTGGAGCCGGGAGGTCTGTGGTGGACCAGTGTCCTGAACTCGGCTCTCCCACCTCAGAGGCACAGGCGTGACACCTGGCGGAAACCCCTAGACCCTGCCAGCCAGGCAGCTGAAGGTCAGGAACACCACGCCCCGACTGGGTCGCCAGGGAGCGGGGTCGGGGGTCGGTGCGTCTGGGAGGGGCGGGTGATAGACAGCCAGGCGGAAATCTCAGTGGAAATCTAAAGGCTCACGAGATTGGCAACGGTGTGGAGGCGTGCCCTGGGAGCGCGCCTCAGCGCCCGGTTAGAGGAGGCAGCCGCGGCGGGTCGGTCCTGAATTCCCGCGGCTCTCCCTCCCTGGCGGCGAGTAAGGGTCCTGAAGTCCCAAGGCGGCCGAGCCTGGCCTGGCGCCATCCCTGGGCGTGTTCGCCGAGGAGTGCCCGTGGCTCCTGCAAAAGGGGGCGGGGAGCTCGGCGAGCGGCCCGCGTCTGCGTCTTCCTCTCCACGCCAAGCCACCGCGCAGCGAGCACAGGAGGCCCGGACTCTTATCGCGCCTCTGCGCCAGGATAGAGAAGGTAGCCACAGCGCGTCGGTCCTGAATTCCCGCGGCGCTCCCTCCCTGGCGGCGAGTAACGGTCCTGAAGTCCCGAGTCGGCCGAGCCTGGCCGGTCACCATCTCTGGGCATTTTTGCCCAGGAGTGCCCGAGGCTCCTGCAAAAGGGGGCGGGGAGCTCGGCGAGCGGCCCGCGTCTGCGGCTTCCACTCCACGCCCGAGCCTCCGCGCAGCGAGCAGAGGACGCGCCCCGGAGCCCGTTCCCCGCGCCGCGGCGCGCCTGGCCTCCCGGCCTAGCCCAGGTAACATTTCTGCTTCCTGAGTCCTTTTTAGCATGATCCAGTCATCTTTGATATTTAACTTCTGATATGACAGGATGTTCCAGAATCATATTGTAATTTCCTGCTCCAATCCTAGAGTCAGCTATATCTCCAAACAGAGCTGGGAAAGATTATTTTTAATGGCTGCATCTTCTGGATGTACCAGTTCTTATTTAGCCAGTCCACTATTTGGAGGGAAAGAGTTTAGACAGTTTCTGTAACTCTTCTGTAGTATAAATTAAATACTGAGATGTTTTATAGAAATAGTATATATAAGTGAGTGATGATGCCCTTATAATTGTTTTCTCTATTATTTAATATTTTTTAAAAGCCTAGTCAGTTGACCCAGCTAGGGCGTGACGCATAAACTGGTGTGCGTCATTCACCTGTTAGAGATGTCTGCTTCTAGAGAGGGGCTTGCAAACAGTGAATTAAAAGGTGGTAGCTTGCTGGGTAGAGTAATCTTGGTTGTAGGTTTTTCTCCTGAATCACTTTGAATATGTCCTGCCACTCCCTTCTGGCTTGCAGAATTTCTGCTGAAAGATGAGCTGTTAAGCTTATGGGGATTCCCTTATGTGTTATTTATAGTTTTTCCCTTGCTGCTTTTAACATATTTTCTGTGTATTTAATTTTTGATAGTTTGATTAATATGTGTCTTGGCGTGTTTCTCCTTGGATTAATCCTGTATGGGACTGTCTGCGCTTCCTGGCCTTGATTAACTATTTCCTTTCCCATATTAGGGAAGTTCTCAGCCATAATCTCTTTGGATATTTTCTCCGTCCCTTTCTTTTACTCTTCCTCTTCTGGGACCCCTATAATTCGAATGTTGGGGCGTTTCATGTCGTCCCAGAGGTCTCTGAGACTGTCCTCGATTCTTTTCATTCTTTTTTCTTTATTCTGCCCTGCAGTCGTTATTTCCACTATTTCATCTTCCAGGTCACTTATCCGTTCTTCTGCCTCAGTTATTCTGCTGTTGATTCCTTCTAGAGAATTTTGAATTTCATCTATAGTGTTGCTCCTCAGTGTTTGTTTGCCCTTTAGTTCTTCTAGGTCCCTGTTAAACGTTTCTTGTATTTTCTCCATCCTATTTCCAAGATTTTGGATCATCTTTACTCTCATGACTGTGAATTCTTTTTCAGGGAGACTGCCTATTTCCTCTTCCTTTGTTTGGTCTGGTGGGTTTTGACCTTGCTCCTTCATCCGCTGTGTGTTTCTCTGTCTTTTCATTTTGCTAAACTTACTGTGTTTGGGGGTCTGCTTTTCACAGACTGCAGGTTCGTAGCTCCCTTTGTTTATGGTGTCTGCCGCCAGTGGCTAAGGTTGGTTCAGTGGATCGTGTAGGCTTCCTGGTGGAGGGGACTAGTAGTGCCTGTGTTCTGCTGGATGAGGCTTGAATCTTGTCTTTCTGGTGGGCAGGACCGCATCTGCTGGTGTGTTTTGCGGGTGTCTGTGACCTTATTATGATTTTAGGCAGCCTCTCTGCTAATGGGTGGGGTTGTGTTCCTGTCTTGCTAGTTGTTTGGCCTAGGGTGTCCAGCACCGTAGCTTGCTGGTCGGTGAGTGGAGCTGTGTCTTAGCGTGGAGATGGAGACCTCTGGGAGAGCTTTCGCCGTCTGATAGTACGTGGAGTGGAGCCGGGAGGTCTGTGGTGGACCAGTGTCCTGAACTCGGCTCTCCCACCTCAGAGGCACAGGCGTGACACCTGGCGGAAACCCCTAGACCCTGCCAGCCAGGCAGCTGAAGGTCAGGAACACCACGCCCCGACTGGGTCGCCAGGGGGCGGGGTCGGGGGTCGGTGCGTCTGGGAGGGGCGGGTGATAGACAGCCAGGCGGAAATCTCAGTGGAAATCTAAAGGCTCACGAGATTGGCAACGGTGTGGAGGCGTGCCCTGGGAGCGCGCCTCAGCGCCCGGTTAGAGGAGGCAGCCGCGGCGGGTCGGTCCTGAATTCCCGCGGCTCTCCCTCCCTGGCGGCGAGTAAGGGTCCTGAAGTCCCAAGGCGGCCGAGCCTGGCCTGGCGCCATCCCTGGGCGTGTTCGCCGAGGAGTGCCCGTGGCTCCTGCAAAAGGGGGCGGGGAGCTCGGCGAGCGGCCCGCGTCTGCGTCTTCCTCTCCACGCCAAGCCACCGCGCAGCGAGCACAGGAGGCCCGGACTCTTATCGCGCCTCTGCGCCAGGATAGAGAAGGTAGCCACAGCGCGTCGGTCCTGAATTCCCGCGGCGCTCCCTCCCTGGCGGCGAGTAACGGTCCTGAAGTCCCGAGTCGGCCGAGCCTGGCCGGTCACCATCTCTGGGCATTTTTGCCCAGGAGTGCCCGAGGCTCCTGCAAAAGGGGGCGGGGAGCTCGGCGAGCGGCCCGCGTCTGCGGCTTCCACTCCACGCCCGAGCCTCCGCGCAGCGAGCAGAGGACGCGCCCCGGAGCCCGTTCCCCGCGCCGCGGCGCGCCTGGCCTCCCGGCCTAGCCCAGGTAACATTTCTGCTTCCTGAGTCCTTTTTAGCATGATCCAGTCATCTTTGATATTTAACTTCTGATATGACAGGATGTTCCAGAATCATATTGTAATTTCCTGCTCCAATCCTAGAGTCAGCTATATCTCCAAACAGAGCTGGGAAAGATTATTTTTAATGGCTGCATCTTCTGGATGTACCAGTTCTTATTTAGCCAGTCCACTATTTGGAGGGAAAGAGTTTAGACAGTTTCTGTAACTCTTCTGTAGTATAAATTAAATACTGAGATGTTTTATAGAAATAGTATATATAAGTGAGTGATGATGCCCTTATAATTGTTTTCTCTATTATTTAATATTTTTTAAAAGCCTAGTCAGTTGACCCAGCTAGGGCGTGACGCATAAACTGGTGTGCGTCATTCACCTGTTAGAGATGTCTGCTTCTAGAGAGGGGCTTGCAAACAGTGAATTAAAAGGTGGTAGCTTGCTGGGTAGAGTAATCTTGGTTGTAGGTTTTTCTCCTGAATCACTTTGAATATGTCCTGCCACTCCCTTCTGGCTTGCAGAATTTCTGCTGAAAGATGAGCTGTTAAGCTTATGGGGATTCCCTTATGTGTTATTTATAGTTTTTCCCTTGCTGCTTTTAACATATTTTCTGTGTATTTAATTTTTGATAGTTTGATTAATATGTGTCTTGGCGTGTTTCTCCTTGGATTAATCCTGTATGGGACTGTCTGCGCTTCCTGGCCTTGATTAACTATTTCCTTTCCCATATTAGGGAAGTTCTCAGCCATAATCTCTTTGGATATTTTCTCCGTCCCTTTCTTTTACTCTTCCTCTTCTGGGACCCCTATAATTCGAATGTTGGGGCGTTTCATGTCGTCCCAGAGGTCTCTGAGACTGTCCTCGATTCTTTTCATTCTTTTTTCTTTATTCTGCCCTGCAGTCGTTATTTCCACTATTTCATCTTCCAGGTCACTTATCCGTTCTTCTGCCTCAGTTATTCTGCTGTTGATTCCTTCTAGAGAATTTTGAATTTCATCTATAGTGTTGCTCCTCAGTGTTTGTTTGCCCTTTAGTTCTTCTAGGTCCCTGTTAAACGTTTCTTGTATTTTCTCCATCCTATTTCCAAGATTTTGGATCATCTTTACTCTCATGACTGTGAATTCTTTTTCAGGGAGACTGCCTATTTCCTCTTCCTTTGTTTGGTCTGGTGGGTTTTGACCTTGCTCCTTCATCCGCTGTGTGTTTCTCTGTCTTTTCATTTTGCTGAACTTACTGTGTTTGGGGGTCTGCTTTTCACAGACTGCAGGTTCGTAGCTCCCTTTGTTTATGGTGTCTGCCGCCAGTGGCTAAGGTTGGTTCAGTGGGTCGTGTAGGCTTCCTGGTGGAGGGGACTAGTAGTGCCTGTGTTCTGCTGGATGAGGCTTGAATCTTGTCTTTCTGGTGGGCAGGACCGCATCTGCTGGTGTGTTTTGCGGGTGTCTGTGACCTTATTATGATTTTAGGCAGCCTCTCTGCTAATGGGTGGGGTTGTGTTCCTGTCTTGCTAGTTGTTTGGCCTAGGGTGTCCAGCACCGTAGCTGGCTGGTCGGTGAGTGGAGCTGTGTCTTAGCGTGGAGATGGAGACCTCTGGGAGAGCTTTCGCCGTCTGATAGTACGTGGAGTGGAGCCGGGAGGTCTGTGGTGGACCAGTGTCCTGAACTCGGCTCTCCCACCTCAGAGGCACAGGCGTGACACCTGGCGGAAACCCCTAGACCCTGCCAGCCAGGCAGCTGAAGGTCAGGAACACCACGCCCCGACTGGGTCGCCAGGGGGCGGGGTCGGGGGTCGGTGCGTCTGGGAGGGGCGGGTGATAGACAGCCAGGCGGAAATCTCAGTGGAAATCTAAAGGCTCACGAGATTGGCAACGGTGTGGAGGCGTGCCCTGGGAGCGCGCCTCAGCGCCCGGTTAGAGGAGGCAGCCGCGGCGGGTCGGTCCTGAATTCCCGCGGCGCTCCCTCCCTGGCGGCCAGTAAGGGTCCTGAAGTCCCAAGGCGGCCGAGCCTGGCCTGGCGCCATCCCTGGGCGTGTTCGCCGAGGAGTGCCCGTGGCTCCTGCAAAAGGGGGCGGGGAGCTCGGCGAGCGGCCCGCGTCTGCGTCTTCCTCTCCACGCCAAGCCACCGCGCAGCGAGCACAGGAGGCCCGGACTCTTATCGCGCCTCTGCGCCAGGATAGAGAAGGTAGCCACAGCGCGTCGGTCCTGAATTCCCGCGGCGCTCCCTCCCTGGCGGCGAGTAACGGTCCTGAAGTCCCGAGTCGGCCGAGCCTGGCCGGTCACCATCTCTGGGCGTTTTTGCCCAGGAGTGCCCGAGGCTCCTGCAAAAGGGGGCGGGGAGCTCGGCGAGCGGCCCGCGTCTGCGGCTTCCACTCCACGCCCGAGCCTCCGCGCAGCGAGCAGAGGACGCGCCCCGGAGCCCGTTCCCCGCGCCGCGGCGCGCCTGGCCTCCCGGCCTAGCCCAGGTAACATTTCTGCTTCCTGAGTCCTTTTTAGCATGATCCAGTCATCTTTGATATTTAACTTCTGATATGACAGGATGTTCCAGAATCATATTGTAATTTCCTGCTCCAATCCTAGAGTCAGCTATATCTCCAAACAGAGCTGGGAAAGATTATTTTTAATGGCTGCATCTTCTGGATGTACCAGTTCTTATTTAGCCAGTCCACTATTTGGAGGGAAAGAGTTTAGACAGTTTCTGTAACTCTTCTGTAGTATAAATTAAATACTGAGATGTTTTATAGAACTAGTATATATAAGTGAGTGATGATGCCCTTATAATTGTTTTCTCTATTATTTAATATTTTTTAAAAGCCTAGTCAGTTGACCCAGCTAGGGCGTGACGCATAAACTGGTGTGCGTCATTCACCTGTTAGAGATGTCTGCTTCTAGAGAGGGGCTTGCAAACAGTGAATTAAAAGGTGGTAGCTTGCTGGGTAGAGTAATCTTGGTTGTAGGTTTTTCTCCTGAATCACTTTGAATATGTCCTGCCACTCCCTTCTGGCTTGCAGAATTTCTGCTGAAAGATGAGCTGTTAAGCTTATGGGGATTCCCTTATGTGTTATTTATAGTTTTTCCCTTGCTGCTTTTAACATATTTTCTGTGTATTTAATTTTTGATAGTTTGATTAATATGTGTCTTGGCGTGTTTCTCCTTGGATTAATCCTGTATGGGACTGTCTGCGCTTCCTGGCCTTGATTAACTATTTCCTTTCCCATATTAGGGAAGTTCTCAGCCATAATCTCTTTGGATATTTTCTCCGTCCCTTTCTTTTACTCTTCCTCTTCTGGGACCCCTATAATTCGAATGTTGGGGCGTTTCATGTCGTCCCAGAGGTCTCTGAGACTGTCCTCGATTCTTTTCATTCTTTTTTCTTTATTCTGCTCTGCAGTCGTTATTTCCACTATTTCATCTTCCAGGTCACTTATCCGTTCTTCTGCCTCAGTTATTCTGCTGTTGATTCCTTCTAGAGAATTTTGAATTTCATCTATAGTGTTGCTCCTCAGTGTTTGTTTGCCCTTTAGTTCTTCTAGGTCCCTGTTAAACGTTTCTTGTATTTTCTCCATCCTATTTCCAAGATTTTGGATCATCTTTACTCTCATGACTGTGAATTCTTTTTCAGGGAGACTGCCTATTTCCTCTTCCTTTGTTTGGTCTGGTGGGTTTTGACCTTGCTCCTTCATCCGCTGTGTGTTTCTCTGTCTTTTCATTTTGCTAAACTTACTGTGTTTGGGGGTCTGCTTTTCACAGACTGCAGGTTCGTAGCTCCCTTTGTTTATGGTGTCTGCCGCCAGTGGCTAAGGTTGGTTCAGTGGATCGTGTAGGCTTCCTGGTGGAGGGGACTAGTAGTGCCTGTGTTCTGCTGGATGAGGCTTGAATCTTGTCTTTCTGGTGGGCAGGACCGCATCTGCTGGTGTGTTTTGCGGGTGTCTGTGACCTTATTATGATTTTAGGCAGCCTCTCTGCTAATGGGTGGGGTTGTGTTCCTGTCTTGCTAGTTGTTTGGCCTAGGGTGTCCAGCACCGTAGCTTGCTGGTCGGTGAGTGGAGCTGTGTCTTAGCGTGGAGATGGAGACCTCTGGGAGAGCTTTCGCCGTCTGATAGTACGTGGAGTGGAGCCGGGAGGTCTGTGGTGGACCAGTGTCCTGAACTCGGCTCTCCCACCTCAGAGGCACAGGCGTGACACCTGGCGGAAACCCCTAGACCCTGCCAGCCAGGCAGCTGAAGGTCAGGAACACCACGCCCCGACTGGGTCGCCAGGGAGCGGGGTCGGGGGTCGGTGCGTCTGGGAGGGGCGGGTGATAGACAGCCAGGCGGAAATCTCAGTGGAAATCTAAAGGCTCACGAGATTGGCAACGGTGTGGAGGCGTGCCCTGGGAGCGCGCCTCAGCGCCCGGTTAGAGGAGGCAGCCGCGGCGGGTCGGTCCTGAATTCCCGCGGCTCTCCCTCCCTGGCGGCGAGTAAGGGTCCTGAAGTCCCAAGGCGGCCGAGCCTGGCCTGGCGCCATCCCTGGGCGTGTTCGCCGAGGAGTGCCCGTGGCTCCTGCAAAAGGGGGCGGGGAGCTCGGCGAGCGGCCCGCGTCTGCGTCTTCCTCTCCACGCCAAGCCACCGCGCAGCGAGCACAGGAGGCCCGGACTCTTATCGCGCCTCTGCGCCAGGATAGAGAAGGTAGCCACAGCGCGTCGGTCCTGAATTCCCGCGGCGCTCCCTCCCTGGCGGCGAGTAACGGTCCTGAAGTCCCGAGTCGGCCGAGCCTGGCCGGTCACCATCTCTGGGCATTTTTGCCCAGGAGTGCCCGAGGCTCCTGCAAAAGGGGGCGGGGAGCTCGGCGAGCGGCCCGCGTCTGCGGCTTCCACTCCACGCCCGAGCCTCCGCGCAGCGAGCAGAGGACGCGCCCCGGAGCCCGTTCCCCGCGCCGCGGCGCGCCTGGCCTCCCGGCCTAGCCCAGGTAACATTTCTGCTTCCTGAGTCCTTTTTAGCATGATCCAGTCATCTTTGATATTTAACTTCTGATATGACAGGATGTTCCAGAATCATATTGTAATTTCCTGCTCCAATCCTAGAGTCAGCTATATCTCCAAACAGAGCTGGGAAAGATTATTTTTAATGGCTGCATCTTCTGGATGTACCAGTTCTTATTTAGCCAGTCCACTATTTGGAGGGAAAGAGTTTAGACAGTTTCTGTAACTCTTCTGTAGTATAAATTAAATACTGAGATGTTTTATAGAAATAGTATATATAAGTGAGTGATGATGCCCTTATAATTGTTTTCTCTATTATTTAATATTTTTTAAAAGCCTAGTCAGTTGACCCAGCTAGGGCGTGACGCATAAACTGGTGTGCGTCATTCACCTGTTAGAGATGTCTGCTTCTAGAGAGGGGCTTGCAAACAGTGAATTAAAAGGTGGTAGCTTGCTGGGTAGAGTAATCTTGGTTGTAGGTTTTTCTCCTGAATCACTTTGAATATGTCCTGCCACTCCCTTCTGGCTTGCAGAATTTCTGCTGAAAGATGAGCTGTTAAGCTTATGGGGATTCCCTTATGTGTTATTTATAGTTTTTCCCTTGCTGCTTTTAACATATTTTCTGTGTATTTAATTTTTGATAGTTTGATTAATATGTGTCTTGGCGTGTTTCTCCTTGGATTAATCCTGTATGGGACTGTCTGCGCTTCCTGGCCTTGATTAACTATTTCCTTTCCCATATTAGGGAAGTTCTCAGCCATAATCTCTTTGGATATTTTCTCCGTCCCTTTCTTTTACTCTTCCTCTTCTGGGACCCCTATAATTCGAATGTTGGGGCGTTTCATGTCGTCCCAGAGGTCTCTGAGACTGTCCTCGATTCTTTTCATTCTTTTTTCTTTATTCTGCCCTGCAGTCGTTATTTCCACTATTTCATCTTCCAGGTCACTTATCCGTTCTTCTGCCTCAGTTATTCTGCTGTTGATTCCTTCTAGAGAATTTTGAATTTCATCTATAGTGTTGCTCCTCAGTGTTTGTTTGCCCTTTAGTTCTTCTAGGTCCCTGTTAAACGTTTCTTGTATTTTCTCCATCCTATTTCCAAGATTTTGGATCATCTTTACTCTCATGACTGTGAATTCTTTTTCAGGGAGACTGCCTATTTCCTCTTCCTTTGTTTGGTCTGGTGGGTTTTGACCTTGCTCCTTCATCCGCTGTGTGTTTCTCTGTCTTTTCATTTTGCTAAACTTACTGTGTTTGGGGGTCTGCTTTTCACAGACTGCAGGTTCGTAGCTCCCTTTGTTTATGGTGTCTGCCGCCAGTGGCTAAGGTTGGTTCAGTGGATCGTGTAGGCTTCCTGGTGGAGGGGACTAGTAGTGCCTGTGTTCTGCTGGATGAGGCTTGAATCTTGTCTTTCTGGTGGGCAGGACCGCATCTGCTGGTGTGTTTTGCGGGTGTCTGTGACCTTATTATGATTTTAGGCAGCCTCTCTGCTAATGGGTGGGGTTGTGTTCCTGTCTTGCTAGTTGTTTGGCCTAGGGTGTCCAGCACCGTAGCTTGCTGGTCGGTGAGTGGAGCTGTGTCTTAGCGTGGAGATGGAGACCTCTGGGAGAGCTTTCGCCGTCTGATAGTACGTGGAGTGGAGCCGGGAGGTCTGTGGTGGACCAGTGTCCTGAACTCGGCTCTCCCACCTCAGAGGCACAGGCGTGACACCTGGCGGAAACCCCTAGACCCTGCCAGCCAGGCAGCTGAAGGTCAGGAACACCACGCCCCGACTGGGTCGCCAGGGGGCGGGGTCGGGGGTCGGTGCGTCTGGGAGGGGCGGGTGATAGACAGCCAGGCGGAAATCTCAGTGGAAATCTAAAGGCTCACGAGATTGGCAACGGTGTGGAGGCGTGCCCTGGGAGCGCGCCTCAGCGCCCGGTTAGAGGAGGCAGCCGCGGCGGGTCGGTCCTGAATTCCCGCGGCTCTCCCTCCCTGGCGGCGAGTAAGGGTCCTGAAGTCCCAAGGCGGCCGAGCCTGGCCTGGCGCCATCCCTGGGCGTGTTCGCCGAGGAGTGCCCGTGGCTCCTGCAAAAGGGGGCGGGGAGCTCGGCGAGCGGCCCGCGTCTGCGTCTTCCTCTCCACGCCAAGCCACCGCGCAGCGAGCACAGGAGGCCCGGACTCTTATCGCGCCTCTGCGCCAGGATAGAGAAGGTAGCCACAGCGCGTCGGTCCTGAATTCCCGCGGCGCTCCCTCCCTGGCGGCGAGTAACGGTCCTGAAGTCCCGAGTCGGCCGAGCCTGGCCGGTCACCATCTCTGGGCATTTTTGCCCAGGAGTGCCCGAGGCTCCTGCAAAAGGGGGCGGGGAGCTCGGCGAGCGGCCCGCGTCTGCGGCTTCCACTCCACGCCCGAGCCTCCGCGCAGCGAGCAGAGGACGCGCCCCGGAGCCCGTTCCCCGCGCCGCGGCGCGCCTGGCCTCCCGGCCTAGCCCAGGTAACATTTCTGCTTCCTGAGTCCTTTTTAGCATGATCCAGTCATCTTTGATATTTAACTTCTGATATGACAGGATGTTCCAGAATCATATTGTAATTTCCTGCTCCAATCCTAGAGTCAGCTATATCTCCAAACAGAGCTGGGAAAGATTATTTTTAATGGCTGCATCTTCTGGATGTACCAGTTCTTATTTAGCCAGTCCACTATTTGGAGGGAAAGAGTTTAGACAGTTTCTGTAACTCTTCTGTAGTATAAATTAAATACTGAGATGTTTTATAGAAATAGTATATATAAGTGAGTGATGATGCCCTTATAATTGTTTTCTCTATTATTTAATATTTTTTAAAAGCCTAGTCAGTTGACCCAGCTAGGGCGTGACGCATAAACTGGTGTGCGTCATTCACCTGTTAGAGATGTCTGCTTCTAGAGAGGGGCTTGCAAACAGTGAATTAAAAGGTGGTAGCTTGCTGGGTAGAGTAATCTTGGTTGTAGGTTTTTCTCCTGAATCACTTTGAATATGTCCTGCCACTCCCTTCTGGCTTGCAGAATTTCTGCTGAAAGATGAGCTGTTAAGCTTATGGGGATTCCCTTATGTGTTATTTATAGTTTTTCCCTTGCTGCTTTTAACATATTTTCTGTGTATTTAATTTTTGATAGTTTGATTAATATGTGTCTTGGCGTGTTTCTCCTTGGATTAATCCTGTATGGGACTGTCTGCGCTTCCTGGCCTTGATTAACTATTTCCTTTCCCATATTAGGGAAGTTCTCAGCCATAATCTCTTTGGATATTTTCTCCGTCCCTTTCTTTTACTCTTCCTCTTCTGGGACCCCTATAATTCGAATGTTGGGGCGTTTCATGTCGTCCCAGAGGTCTCTGAGACTGTCCTCGATTCTTTTCATTCTTTTTTCTTTATTCTGCCCTGCAGTCGTTATTTCCACTATTTCATCTTCCAGGTCACTTATCCGTTCTTCTGCCTCAGTTATTCTGCTGTTGATTCCTTCTAGAGAATTTTGAATTTCATCTATAGTGTTGCTCCTCAGTGTTTGTTTGCCCTTTAGTTCTTCTAGGTCCCTGTTAAACGTTTCTTGTATTTTCTCCATCCTATTTCCAAGATTTTGGATCATCTTTGCTCTCATGACTGTGAATTCTTTTTCAGGGAGACTGCCTATTTCCTCTTCCTTTGTTTGGTCTGGTGGGTTTTGACCTTGCTCCGTCATCCGCTGTGTGTTTCTCTGTCTTTTCATTTTGCTAAACTTACTGTGTTTGGGGGTCTGCTTTTCACAGACTGCAGGTTCGTAGCTCCCTTTATTTATGGTGTCTGCCGCCAGTGGCTAAGGTTGGTTCAGTGGGTCGTGTAGGCTTCCTGGTGGAGGGGACTAGTAGTGCCTGTGTTCTGCTGGATGAGGCTTGAATCTTGTCTTTCTGGTGGGCAGGACCGCATCTGCTGGTGTGTTTTGCGGGTGTCTGTGACCTTATTATGATTTTAGGCAGCCTCTCTGCTAATGGGTGGGGTTGTGTTCCTATCTTGCTAGTTGTTTGGCCTAGGGTGTCCAGCACCGTAGCTTGCTGGTCGGTGAGTGGAGCTGTGTCTTAGCGTTGAGATGGAGATCTCTGGGAGAGCTTTCGCCATCTGACAGTACGTGGAGTGGAGCCGGGAGGTCTGTGGTGGACCAGTGTCCTGAACTCGGCTCTCCCACCTCAGAGGCACAGGCGTGACACCTGGCGGAAGCCCCTAGACCCTGCCGGCCACGCGGCTGAAGCTCAGGAACACCATTCACTGACTTGGCCGCCTTGGTCGGGGGCGTGGGGGGCGGTGCTTCTGGGAGGGGCGGGTGATAGACAGCCAGGCTGAAATCTCAGTGGAAATCTAAAGGCTCAACAGATTGGCAAGGGTCTGAAGGCGTGGACTCGGAGCGCGCCTCAGCGCCCGGATAGAGGAGGCAGCCGCGGCACGAGGGTCCTGAAGTCCTGCTGCGCCCCTCCCGCGCGGTGGAGCCGAGGCGGGCGCCATCCCTGGGCGTGTTCTCCCAGGAGCGCCCCTGGCTCCTTCAAAAGGGGGCGGGGAGCTCGGCGAGCGGCCCGCGTCTGCGGCTTCCCCTCCGTGCCCGAGCGTCAGCGCAGCGATCAGAGGACGCGCCTCGGAGCGCGCGCCTGGGTTCCTGGCTTAGCCCAGGTAACTTTTCTGCTTCCTGAGTCCATTTTAGCATGATACAGTCATCTTTGATATTTAACTTCTGATATGACAGGATGTTCCAGAATCATATTGTAATTTCCTGCTCCAATCGAGTCAGCTATATCTCCAAAAAGAGCTGGAAAAGATTATTTTTAATGGCCGCATCTTCTGGATGTACCAGTTCTTATTTATCCAGTCCACTATTTGGAGGCAAGGAGCTTTAGAAAGTTTCGGTAACTCTTTTGTAGTATAAAGTAAATACTGAAATGTTTTATAGAAATAGTATATATAAGTGAGTGATGATGCTCTTATAATTGTTTTCTCTATTGTTTAATATTTTAAAAAAGCTTAGTCAATTGACCCAGCTAGGGCGTGATGCATAAACTGGTGTGCATCATTCACCTGTTAGAGGTGTCTGCTTCTAGTGAGGGGCTTGCAAACAATGAATTAAAAGGTGGTAGCTTGCTTGGTAGAGTAATCTTGGTTGTAGGTTTTTCTCCTGAATCTCTTTAAATATGTCCTGCCACTCCCTTCTGGCTTGCAGAATTTCTGCTGAAAGATGAGCTGTTCAGCTTATGGGGATTCCCTTGTGTGTTTTTTGTTGATTTTCCCTTGCTGCTTTTAATGTATTTTCTGTGTGTTTAATTTTTGATAGTTCGTTTAATATGTGTCTTGGCCGGTTTCTCCTGTGTTTTATCCTGTATGGGACTGTCTGCGCTTCCTGGCCTTGATTAACTATTTCCTTTCCCATGTTAGGGAAGTTTTCAGCTATAATCTCTTCAGATATTTTCTCAGTCCGTTTCTTTTTCAGTTCCTCTTCCGAGACCCCTATAATTCGAATGTTGGGGCCTTTAATGTTGTCCCAGAGGTCTATGAGACTGTCCTCGATTCTTTTCATTTTTTTTTTCTTTATTCTGCTTTAGTCATTATTTCCACTATTTTATCTTCCAGGTTACTCATCCGTTCTTGTCTCAGTTATTCTGCTGTTGATTGCTTCTAGAGAATTTTTAATTTCACCTATTGTGTTGTTCCTCAGTGTTTGTTCGCTCTTTAGTTGTTCTAGGTCCTTTAATATGCCTTTTTTTCCAGAGGCTGCAGGATTGTAGTTCTTCTTGCTACTGGTGTCTACCCCGTCGTGTATGAGTCTATCTCAGAGGCTTGTGGAAGTTTTGTGATGGGAGGGAGTGGTGGTGGGTAGAGCTGGGTTTGGTCTGGTGGGCAGAGCTCAGTAAAACTTTAATCTGCTTGTCTGCAGAGAATTGAAAAACAGACTTATAGTTACCAAAGGGGAATTGTGGGTTGGAGGGATAAATTAGGAACTTGGGATTAACATACACACACTACTATATATATACTAGATAACCAGCATGGACCTATTATATAGCACAGGGAATTCTACTCCGTTTCCTATAATAAACCATATGGGAGAAGAATCTGAAAAAAAAGAAGGAAAATATATGTATATGTTTAATTGAATCACTTTGCTATACAACTGAGACTAACAAAACATTGTAAGTCAACTATACTCCAATAAAGTACAAAAAGAAAAAAAAGACGTACAGGGACATAAGTACAATGGCTTGAGAGCCTGAGGACTTAGTGGGCGATTCCAGCTTGGCCACAGACACCCTCTGGGACCTTGGCCATGTTAGATCAAGTCTTTGTGTCTTTGCTGCTTTCTCGTAAATTAAATTAGACTATTCTTATCCTTCCGTATCTCACAAATATGTCATAAAATAAACATCTGACGTGAAAATATTGAAGGTTTC